>NC_045628.1:45517500-45820530 GCF_009829155.1 Mustela erminea | reverse complement strand
AACACTGTAACCTCAATATTCTCCCTATAAAAAGAAACTTTTGCAGAAACTCAGGTCAGATGTCTTTAAGCTACGGTGCAGTGGAAGAAAACATTCTCCAGCTCTCGTTGAATGGAGAACTTATCAGGCTGCATTTTAAAAAAATCTCCTTTTGTGGAACTAGTGAGAGTCTCGGGAACCATGTTCATATCCATAATAATGAAGACAGATAAGGGTGCCTGACTCAAATTCTGCCCATCAAAACAAACCGTCCAAGCACCGTGTGAAAAGCTTTGATAAGGCCCCCGTGTAGACAGTTCATGCAGTCCATTTGTCATTGAATATGGTTTCATCCTCAGCACAACATTTTTAAACAGCTTGATTCAAAAAAAAAAAAAAATCAATAGTCCTTGAGTACGAATGGTATCAGGACAACAATCTTCAATTTAATATTAAGGGCTTTATTCACATCTCTCTTAGCTTTAAACCAACTGGCCTGTATCATAGTCTCAATTCCAACAGTGATTTTCCAATGCTTCTGGATTAATTCTTTCTCACTTTTGTCATGCAGCACAGGTAGAGCCTCTTTTCTCTCTTACTGGTGGTTTTCAGACTTGACTTCTGAGTATTGAAAACTCTTTTATCAAATAGACTCTTACTCAGAACTCAACAGCAGAGTGGAACTGCTCAGCAAGGATCTCCTATCAGGAAGATCTTTGGAAAACCACTGCCCTATAGCAAAAGTGCCTTGTTTGATGGGCAGAGTTCACAGCCAGAACAGAGAAGCCATCAAAATGTGATTTGCTCAGAGAATGGGAATTCATTAAGTAGCATATAAATAGAACCTATAGCACATAAATAGAACCTAATAATGTATAGTAACTACATTTATGAAAACGTTGCATTACAGTATTATGCCTCACTATGCTTCACTAGAAATAGAAGAGGGGATGCGTTTAGGACTGTATTTTCAAGTCTGCATTTCCTACTTTCCTCCAGGTGTAATGAGCTAGAGCTCTGGAGCAACACAGGATCAGTTGGCGTCTCTCCCAAATGACTCTTCTCCTAATAAATAGAATTTGCACAGCCCATGTTTGGAATATGGCCCATCCAGAAGTACCTATAGCATAAGTAGTACAAAGACCATCTCCTGAGTTGCTCTGACTTGGACATAAGACAGGGGAAGATGGAACTTTTCTTCCTATCCAAGTGCCCAGTCTTATTTTGTGAAAGAAAGAAAGAAAGAAAGAAAGAAAGAGAAAGAAAGAGAGAGAGGGAGGGAAGGGGGGAAGGGGGGAAGGAGGAAGGAGAAGAAAAGGAAAGGAAAGGAAAAAGAAAAGAGAAGAGGCTTGATCCTAGAAACATTACTCTACAAATATTAACCCCCTGTATTATCTGAAGAAGACTCGCCATCTTTACGATAAGCCTTCACTTTCCAACTCCAGAATGAGATCTTTGGTTTTTATAAACTTAGAGAAGAAAAACCTTCTAGTTCCTAAAGAAAACTACCCAGAAGAGAAGTGGAATGAGGCAGATCCAGGAGCATGGCCCTGCTGGTATAGCACAAAACTAGATGCGTCCAAGCATCGTGAGTTTCTCAGAGGACAAGACAGTCACATGATATATTTTACTCTTGCATTGAAAGTTTCTTTTCCTGAGTCTTCCAGTTTATCCACCACAGGCAGCCACCATCCCTCAAACTGCTTCTAGTCCTTTGCATGAGGAATTTTACGCTTCGGGTCTGTCTCTTCATAACCCATTCCTTTTCACTCAAGTCAGGGAAGGGCAGTGATGTCCCAGGGCTGGAAATCACAGGCTCTTTAGAGCTGATCGTTAAGTTTTCAGGAATTTTGCAAGCTACTGTTAAAAATTAAATTGTGTAAACTTAGAACTACGTAAAATTGGTTGCAGAAAAGAGTAGCAGATGTTCAAAACTCACCCCTTCCTCGTTATTTTACAAATACTTCTACCGTGATACGTCCCTTGTATCTGTATGGTGGAAATACCATACAATAGTGTGCAAGGATATTTCATATCCTGCCATGTCAGGTTGGCAGCTTGAAATTAGTCATAGATTTATAACATTGAACTTGGTAAACACAAAAAAATTGGGGCTTTATTTTCTGGAGAGCTGGTTTTTAAATGTTTACGATCACACCACTGGCAAGGAACATATGAATAGATACCTACTCCTTTGCCGATACCTGACAAAACAATTACTTCCGTTTACATGACTGGCTAGTGGGACATTTTGCCGTCAACTAGCTATTTTTATAATGCTGTGAACTCTGATACACACAAGTGGATTCCCTCATTCTCTCTTTATCACCAGTGAAAATTGTAAGTCAGTAGCAATAAAGAATTAGGTTAGGTTTAAACAAGAAATAAAAACTATGCCAATCAACTGTGTGGGTAGCACTTTATACTGTTAGAAAAGGAGTAAAGATATGAAACTCATAAATCTATTGCATGAATATATCAGACAGAGATGGAGAAAAAGCCATCACAAGAGGAAGGGCATAAACTGTGCTATGTGGAAGGAAAGAAATGTACCAAAATAAGGAAATGTACTGCATGGGTTCATAATTGCGTAATAATGAAGCTCATTATCTAGAGTCTGATATTTTTGCTGGGCAGTAAACAGTTTGTTACTGGTAGAAAGAAGACTTTACTGAAGATATAGGAGTCCGATCACAGAAGAATGACTGAGGGAATGCTTAATGACTCTCATATACACTCACATTCAAAGCCAGGCCAATTTGTCAGGGGAGGGGGGTCTCTTGTGCTTGTGGGTGCCTTGCTGCATAGTGTCCATCCACAAGTCACTGAGCATTTCTCCCTTCTTGGACTCCAGGCCTGACACCCCTAAGCCTCAGTGTCCATCCCTGCCTACGTCCCATACACCCGGTCCCAAGTGCTTGTTCTAGAATAGCCTCTTCTCTGGATGAATCCTAACAACATTTTCCTTGGTGGATAAGGTATTTGACTGTATGAAACAGGCACTAGGAGGAAGCAAATGGGGCACTTGCTTCTGGTGCAAAGTTTAAGGGACACCAAAAACCTTTATAATCAAGATAAATAATATTTTTAAATTAAATTAAAAATTTTAATGTTTAAACAATCAAAATTCATGCAAAGAACCCACAATTTTTAGAATATTCAATTTTAAAATAATGACAGGATCATAATTTCGTAAAAAGGGTGGGTGTTCTCACTCGTAAACCAGTCTTCCAAGTGGAATGCTCTTGTTCCCTCTTGGCTCCTATGAGAGTTTGCTCCATTAGCCATTTCCTCTGCCCTAGATTTTCAGCTTCCTCTGAAAGAAGTCTTCTCCAAAGAAGCTCAAGTTGCCTTGATTCCCTCCTAGTTAACACCTCCCTCACATTTTCCTCTTACACTAGAGCTTCTTGAAAAAAATAACTCATGTTCAATGTCATTATGTTCTCCCTTCCCTTGTGGCATTTCCTCAAGAAACAATGCTGACTATTCCTGTCTTCTTGAGGAATCTCTTCTTCTTTGACTTCTTTGATACCACACTTCTATCATTTCTCCTGTTTCTCAGCATTCCTTCTCAGTCTTGTTCCCAGGTTCGTTTATTTCTTTCCTTTCTTCCAATGTTGGTAATCCTCAGGTGCTGACCTCAGTCATCTTCCCCTCACCCCCAACTTCCTGGTGACCACATCCATCCCCATGATATTTTTGTCATAAATAAGTACACGACTCTCTTTTCCAGCTCCAAAGATCTCTGAGCTACAATTTCTTATATAACCTGTTCACTAAACATCTCCTCTTGGCCATCCCCTAGACACCTCAAACTCAATATATCCAATTTGAAATAATTTGACATCTCCCCAGTTTGTATTCCCTGTATTAAATATTTGGTTGGATGGCACGGGGAATCAAATAAGGAAGCCTGGAGTCATTTTTTTTTTAAACAAATCTGAGAAATAATGGACCTATTATATTAGTTTTTAGGTATGCAACATAATGATTTGATATATGTATTAAAATTGATCACCACAATAAGCTTAATAAACATCCATCACTGTACATGGTTATAAATCTGTGTTTTCTCACGATGAGAACTTTTAAGAACTAATCCCTTAGTAACTTTCAACTATACAACACAAGATTAACTATAGTCACTATGTTGTATATTATATTCAAAAACTTCTTTATAACCCAAAGTCTGTACATTTGAACGTCTTTACCCATTTCACCCTCACTTACCACCACTTCCAGAACCCCCAGTCCATTCTCAGTATCTGTGATCTCAGTTTTTTTTGATTCTACATATAAGTGAAATCATAAGGTATTTGTCTTTCTGTCTTATTTTACCTAGCATAATGTCCCTAAGGTCCATCCATGTTGTTGCAAATGGCAGGATTTTCCCTTTTCTATGGCTATTCCATAGTCCAGTGTGTGAGAGAGAGAGAGAGTGTGTGTGTGTGTGTGTGTGTGTGTGTTTGTGTGTGTGTGTGTGTGTGATAGTTTTATCTATTGATCAGTGGACACTTATCGGTTTTCCCTCTCCTCAATGGTCTGGGGCTCTTCAGTCCTCTATGCTCCCAGGGATGCCTCCGCCATAAAATGGAGCTGTCAGTGGAAGCCCCAGAACTCCTTTCAATATCTGCTCACAGAACCTTTAGGACACCTGCTCTCTTGAAAAGACCTCCCCCGATGCTTTCTGCCCAAGATCCTCCCATCATAATATTCCTCTCTGTCCTCCTCTGCTGCCCCTCTCCCCTGTACTCTCTCTGTGCCACAATTACTAGCCTTCCTGTTTCTCACTGGACCTTTCTCCTCTCATATACTCACATGGCTCCCCACCTTCCCTCATTCAGCTGTCTGCTGATAGAAAACTCTACTAGAGAGGCCCTCCCCGACCACCTCACATAAGAACAGCAACCACTGCCCTCCTATCCTGCAATACTCCGGTGCTGCTGCTCCCTTTCTCTTCACCGCACTTACCCACACCTGACTTATCCATATTTATCTGTTTCTTCTCCCTTCCCTGTTAGAATATAAATTTCCTGATGGTAGAGTCTGTTGTATTAACTCTATGTCTTCACCACCTAGAACAGTATTTGGCATTTAGATGCACAATAAATACTTGTTAGGTGAATGAATGATGAATTTCTGTCACATCTACTTGAACATTTATTGTCTTTCTTAGTTCTCTCTTATGCATATTCAATAAATATGTACTCAGCCCTTCCTGTAAGCCCTGCATAGTGCTGGCTGCTCCCCAATCTCTTGCTTTCCAGGTGTCATGGTCTCCAGCCTGGGCTCTTGCAATGGTCCTTTAACCGGTTTCCCTGCTTGCAGTCAGGTCTCTATTTGTTCTTCCTGCCGCAGCTGAATGATCTTTCCAACTTGGCTCAAATTGATAGGTTCTTGGTGAAGCTCTTCTCAATAATTTTGGTGGAATTACTGGATCTTCCTTGTGCCTTAGTGTGTCTTGTACAGATGGTTATCATAGTACATACAGTGTGACACTTCACTGCAAACATTCATACATGTGTCCTGCTCTATTTGACTCCAAACCCAGTGAGGTCAGATACTATCATTTATTTGCCTCTGAGACTTATTCTTCTCCTATGTAACACAGTGCCAGGGCTGTCATGAATGCTTGGTAAAGATTTGTTGAATAAATGAAGTAGTAGTACATTCAGTGAATTATCTGTCTCTATGCCAAAGGTTTCAAGCACTTATACACACATCATAGTATGTTTTTCTAACTTACAAAATTACATGACCACACATCTCTATATAACAGGTAAAAAACAGGTAGTATTATCTCTCTCTAACAGAAGAAGAATTGGATTTATATCTGTTTCCTACAGAAAAATTGGATTTATATCTGTTTCCTAAGATTAGTTTGTACCCAAAGCTGGATTGATAGTGTCAACTCCAGTGTGCAGATTATTATTAGATGCGAAAGGATTAGCAAAGCAAAGTAGAAAATGTTCTCTGCCTTTAAGGATCATACTAACTCTGAAGGAGAAGACAATACACATAAAAAATACAGGTTCATCAAACACTTTAACCAACCTAAAAAGGGACCACCCAAATACTAAGGCAGAAAAAAGGAAAGTGCTGAAGGGCCCGGCTGAACTTCTTCCGTGGTAGGTCAGTATCTTTATGCAGATGACAGCCGCTCTACCTAGAGTGCTGTACTCCAAGGAGGAGATGAGTCACCTCTTCCAAGCCTGCAGTGTTCTCTCATGGCCAGCTCTCCAGGCTGTGCACAGAATCACAGAGTTCAAGTCTGAGCAGCACTTCCATCACTTACCTGGAGGGAAGATGAAGCAGGTGGCAGAATCCATAGGGAAATGATGGATTCCTAGTTACTGGTCTAGGTTCACTATCACCAGCAAGACAATAGGTAGAAGGTACCATTTTGAAGGAGGCTGCTAAAAAGAACTAAGATGATGTTTCTAAAGCTAAATCAAAACTCTACCAGCTATTTAACCTCAAAATTGTGAACTCTGATTTTCTGGAAGAGGACTGTGTTAAAAAAAAAAAATGGGGTAGGAAAAGAAGTCAACATTTACAGATACTTTCCATGTGTTTTGAACTGTTGTTTTGAATCCTCTGTCTCAATGCATCCTTACAATAATATTGCAAGATAAATACTACTGGCTCTATCTGTATAGATGAAGATATTGTGGGAAAGAAAGGCTCACGTAAAAATAGTAATTATTTGGGGTGCCTGGGTAGCTCAGTGAGTTAAGCCACTGCCTGCGGTTCAGGTCATGATCTCAGGGTCCTGGGGTCAAACCCCGCATCAGGCTCTCTGCTCAGAAGGGAGCCTGCTTCCCCCCACCCCCTGCTCTGTCAAATAAATAAAATCTTTAAAAGAAAATAGTAATTATTTGCTTCCATTAGCATGAACTCATGGAATTTTATTTTATTCTATAGGCTATAATCTATTAATCTCATTATATATTTTGTGGCTTTTCCCAGCTTTGACCATGGGAGTGCCTTCAAATGAAGGCTTGTGTCCTTTTCCCATGGCCCCGTCAGTTTTCTGAGCATTCCTGGCCCCACAAGATACTTCAGACACGCTTTGTTTATTTTTCTTGCCTCATCCCTGGAATCAGCCAGGGAGCCCTGGCTCCTTTTATTGAAGAATCATGTGCCAGTTGGGCTCACTGAGGTGTCACTGTTCCTGGGCTCTTGCAGAGAAAAGAGAAAAGAACTTTGTGCATGTGTATTTTTATATACATTCCATACACAGTCATCTCTATCTTTTT
This sequence comes from Mustela erminea, assembly GCF_009829155.1. Lineage (NCBI taxonomy): Eukaryota > Metazoa > Chordata > Mammalia > Carnivora > Mustelidae > Mustela > Mustela erminea. The sequence goes on along the minus strand of NC_045628.1, from coordinate 45,813,292 downwards.
CTCTATCTCTAAATATATTAAAGACCATGAGCTCATACTGAGATCTCTGATTCCAAACCTTCACCTCACAGTTCATTCGACTCTGCCTCATTCCTTTCTCCAGCAGTGAAAAACTAGTCATTGATTATCCAGGGTATATTCATTTATTTGCTTCATTCTAGAATACACACAGTTATTGAATTGCTAACCCACACCCCAGTGAAAAACAAATTTAGTATCTAACAACCCAGTGTTTTTTTTTTTTTCCTTTAGCCTTACAATATAGAGTTCAAAGACTATTTTCCAAATTTGTTGTTGTGTGTATTTTGAGTTTCCTCTGCTTCCTGATTTAACTATTTATTGAGTATGGCTAACATTAAGCATGGAACTACCATGATTCCCGGAGTCAGAACCATATATATATGAATATGTATATGCAAACCTACTCAGAGACGTGTCCCTTCCCTCAGCCCTTATACCTGCTGGCATTCTGTCCACCCAGTCCCTTCCTATTTCCTTTAGGTGACCAGTCTTCTTAGTTCCCGTGTATCCTTCTTATGTTTCTGTTTGTATGAGTACATATACATATATTTTCCCATGCTGTATTATATATATTATGATATTCTCTTGCACTTGTATGTTTCACTTAAAAGTATATCCTGAAATTAATCCATATGAGTTAATAAAGATCTTCCTCACTTTTTTTTTTTTTTTTTTAAAATAGCCTCATGGTACTTTACTGTGTGCATATACCCTCCACACAGTCTTTGATTCATGGGCACTTAGATTGTTTCAAAGACATTGCAGTTATAAATAATGCTGAAATAACTGTGTGCAAGTACTTCTTCATATTGTTAAAGATATATCATCAGGATAAATTCCTAGAAGTGGGTTGTAATTTTGTTAGATAATGCCAAATTATCCCCCCACTGGTTGTACTAGTTTACATTCTCCCAGAGGTTATATGAGAGCGCCTGTTGCCCCACAGAATGGCCAACAGAATATATTCTTATACTTTTTAACCCCACCAGTTCCATAGGTTACAACTTATATCTCAATGTTGTCTTAATTTGAATTTCTCTAATTATGAGAAACATATTATTGAACATATTTTCATATACCATGGGCCATTTTTATATCTTTTAGGGGAATTGCTATTTGTATCTTTTCCCATTTTTCTCTGAAGTTCTTTGTTTTTTGTCCCTCAACTTGCAAAGGGGCTATTTAGACATCTTTTTATAGATGGGTCATTTGAAAATCTGTATACATTCTACTGCTTACCTGATAAATGTCATTTACCTTATAGAGTTTCTTTGGGTGTACATATCCCATGTTTTTTTTTTTTTTTTTTTTTCACCAGAAGAAATTTAGGGCACTTCACATATTTTATTGTAGTTAATGCTGTTTGCATTGTATAAGCACACATTTTTATCAAATGTGGCTAAGTGACCCAGCAGAACCAAAGAAACAAATTCATGCGAGAACTCCTTCATGCAATCCCTTCATGAAATATTTACTTAGAACAAACAAGCATTTCTTAAAAAAGAAAGTATATCAACTTGGCCATTCTATGACTCTGACACTCATTCTTCTAAAAAGTAGGAGAGGGCCTCTTAAGTCATTGCAATCAAGGTAATAAACAAGTAGAAAGAGTGAAACAAAGGAAAAAAGTACTAAAATGGAGATTTAATCAGATTAAACAGCTTCACTAAGATTGCATACCTAGTCAAAGACTGAGCTGTGTAATTTCTGATTTCTATTTAAAGGGTTTCATTTAATATCCTTGTGAGTTCTATGAAAGAACAAATAAAGAATTTATTAAACTTCGCAGATGGTACTAAGTGAGGTGTTTTCAACAGAGGGAAGAATAGAAACACAGCACATATGGAACTAACAAGGTTCCAAATGTGTGGGTAGATGATCATGACATGTGATTCATCTTGGGAAAACACCTACTGATACTCATTGCAGGGGAAAAACATTGGTATTGCAAGTCAAAAGAAATCCAAGAGGATAAAATTCCACAGGGCTTGGGGGGGTGATAAATAGGCCTGTTAATAACGAATACAATAAAATCATAGATATTTGATCCAAAGAAGCTTGAGAAACAAATGAATAATAACAATCAATTGCATTAAGGAGCATTCCTCTGCCACACAGGAGCTCACAAGTCAGGTTGACCTGGTCAAATTCAGTCCGTTAATGTGTTTTGTTGGAGCCATGATAAAAATATATATGTATATATATAAAATCTGAGTTTGAATGCATTTAGGTCCTACTACTCATTCCCTCTTGTTTTATATGTGACAGAATTTTACTCATCTCTTTTCCTCCTTGTCCCCTCATGTGCATTTGTGTTTGTTCAGTCTCTTGTGTACTATCGTGTCTTTCCCTTCTTTTCAATGCAATTGATTTATTGAAGAAACTGGGGTAGAATGTGCCACATTCTGGATTTGGCTGATTGCATCACTGTTGCATCATTTAACTCGATCTTACATCCACTCTATTTCCTGAAAATTGTAAGAGATCTGGAACAGAAGTTGGCCAGCTTTTTCTGGAAAAATGGAGGTATAGCAAATACCTGAGGTTTGATGCGCTGTAAGTTCTCTGTCACAACTACTCCAGTCTGCCACTGTAGCAAAAAATCAGCCATAGACAATACTAAATGCAGGGGTAATGACTGTGTTTCGATAAAACACTTTCAGAAACTGGTGATGCAGGATCAGTTGGGGCAGATGCAATGGTATGTGTGATGACCTGGAGACAGTGAGAACATGCCACCTTCAAGGCACAGAAAGACATTCAGTGTGGTGGAGGATAAAGTGGAGAAAAGCTTGAGTGAAGGACACCTGCCTTCAGCAACATTACCAGAAGTTTGGGTTCCCCCCCTTGATGCTCACACTCACCAAATTCTACCCTCCTTTTCATCTTCTCCTTGCAAGTCATGTATAGCATTCTCATAGGTCAAACACATACCATGTGTTGTACAGTTATGATCACATGGATGATTATGGATCAATCTCCCAAAAGATGGCAGCCAACTTGGCATTTAGTCATCAACTATTTATTGAGCATCTACTATGTGCCTGGCTCTGCACCAGGCACTTGAGGGCGGAGTGATGAACAAAAAGAGTTTTCTTTCATGGAGCTTATAGTCTAATGGCACCAAAGAAATACATTAAGGAGATAATCCTAAAAATGAAACCAAATCATCTAAACTGAGGTAAGTGCTAAGGTGTAAGAGGACCAGTTGTTGGAGAGACTATAACAAAGGATCTTGATCCATTATTGGATAAGGGAAGGCTTACCTGAGAAATTTTTCTTCCATTTAAATTTTAATCCACCCCTAATCTTGTTGAGGACCCCCAGCTGGATTGGAAATTCAATCTCCTCAGTCACTATTTTCATCATCAGTAATAATTCTGGCTGGGTGTCCCTGGTTATTCAGGTAAAAGGCTTCTGCTTTTCTTTTCAATTTTACTGATGTCAAAGGCTCAGTTCTTCCAAAGAGTCAACCCCCTTGAGATCCCCAATTCTATGGAGGGAGTGTTTGTCCCTCTTCTAGTTTTGATCTTCTGGGAAGACCTCTAGCCTACCTCTCTCTTAGAGACCACTTTCCCTGGGACTTTGTTAAGCCTGGAAACATCTTTGAATCCAGACCCTCAAGGGATCACTACTGCTCCAAACACCAGATTTCTAAGGTAATGTGTAAAGAAAAAAAAAAGCAGAATCCACAGTGTATGGGTGGAGGAACAGCTGGGAAAGAAAGGGCACTGGCCCGAGGCATGCTTAACCCTCCCCTCCCCTCCTCTCCCGGGGGTTCTGCTTGTGATAAGACAACTCTACCTCTTCTTTCAGAAAGCAGCTCTGATGTTCATTGTATCTGCTCTCCTCTATCTGCTGATGTGACAGGTGGGGATTAATTTCTTTTTCTCCAAAGTTTCCTCTTATGAGAAGAGGTCACTTGATAGGAAACTTTCCAAACTATCTGTTTCCCATACACCTTTTCAATTGCTCAACTCACCTTGGCTTTTGCAGCTCTCTGCTTCTGTAAGGGCTTCCTGAGCCCTCTCTACTGGGAGAACGCAAGCTCAGCTGATGAATACCTCCCTTCCTCTGTGACATGATCCCAGGCTCCTTTTTTCTCAAAACCCAGCAGAGTGAGATGGCCCCCCTCTCTGCTCCCGCAGCTCCCTGTGTAAGCCCTGCTCTAGCAGTTACCACACTCTGTCATTAGATTGTAATGGGCTGTTTGCAGATCTGTCTTCCCAGCAAAGACCTTGACTGCTCGAGGCCTGGCATAATTCTTTCTTACTCTTCTTCGTGTCTCTGGTGCCCTGTGGTATCTGTCACATTGTGGGTGCTGAGGAATGTTTCCATGATTTCATTAATGATACTGCTTTGTTTCACATGCACAGCTAGCACAGATACTAAAGAGGTATTACTCTAAGGAGATTTCACACATTCTGCTAATGCAAAAGAGGAGATTAAAGCCCAATGGGTAAGTGAGAAGTTTCTGTGTTTCAGCTGGGGAGTGTGAAGACTTGTCTCCCTAAAACCTGAGAGGGGTCTTGAAAAAAAAAAAGGTCAGATTTTCCACAAGCTGAACCAGGCCAGCTGGGGAAATTTCACCCTTTATCAGTCTACCTCTTGCCTGCACCCTAAGGCCTCAGGAGTCTAGTGAGGGGCTGGCTTATGGAAGGTCTCTCCCCCTTCTAGGGAGAAACTGGACTGCATCTCAACCATGCAACTGGTCTATGAATTTGACCTTTCAACAACCTGCTGACCGAGGATTCCCCAGGAGCCTCAGATCAAGGAAATAACATCCCCCCAGAAGAGAGAATAAAAACAGAATTAAAAAAAAAGAAAGAAAGAAAGTCTGATACCCGGCTATGCTGGTATCTTTCTAAAGCACTAACACCATAATAAAGGCTTTCCGCTTTTGTTTCATTATGTGGCAGCCAGAGCCTATAAACACTGTCGGTGGTAGAGAAAACAGCGTCTAGAAACAAATAAGAAAAACTAAAGATGAAACTGGGAATATGTGCATGGCTTACACTTTGGTATTCTGTGGTCATGACAGCTTTTGCTCTTATGAAAGTACGGTGTGTGCTGTTCTTTTTCTCTGTAATGATTTCTGAAACCGTGTGACTTGCAGAATTTGCCTTTTTAAAAAAAATGCAGTGAGTGTTTAATCGTTCGGGGTGTGAGTAACCACATTCTGTTCAAGTACGCTTCCAGCCTTCCCGCTCCTCCTTATCAGCGACAGTACTCCAAACACTTGTCTCAATTTTCAGATCAAAGCTGATGAAAAACAGACCTCTACAGGGTTGAATTGCTCTCTGCATTTTTGGGCCTCAGAAGAAAATACCGTCAGCACTAGAAAAGGCTGAATGTTTTTTGGTGCTTTATCTTTAGTTGGTAAATTCTGCTTTACCTTTCTAGTTTGCTTATTTTCTGACTCTGCCAGTGTCATCCGCTTCGTGAAATGTATCTTTTAATTAATTATTCTTGTCTCTAAGTGTCTTCCGTGGCTCATGGTCAGGGCAAGAATTTATATCAGCAAAATAGGATCTGTCACTAAAGGGGAAATATCTTGGCTTCTTTCAACATGGAATTAACCTCATTTAACCGATAATCACCTTAATTGATTTTCCAGATAAATCTTTTTGTTGGTTATGTTTTCTTTGAAGTTGCATATAGGACAGCTTTTCTACAAAGAGCAGGAATTCAGAAGCATGAAAACACTACATTGTAGAAGAGCTGCAAAGTCTGATTGAGAAAGCGTTTGGAGAGAATTCTAAAGCTAGCAGCCAAATCAAAGCACAACAATAACAACCCATTCACATTCTGCTCAATGGAGGATCTTCAAAAAACATCTTTCAAAAATGCCTTATGAAATATGGGGAGTTTTATACAGATTCCCCATTTTCTGTCTGGGTTTTTATTAAAACAATGGAAATTACTGCAAATAATATCGTAAATATGTATAAGGTAAGTGAAGGAAAATAAGGCTATAACAAATAGGAACAAGATGAGTGGTTACATAAGTTGATATGATTTTTCCAAAGGCAACCTTAAAAACAATGGCAGATTATCCAAGTTAAGGTGTTTACCAAAGGAAACAGAAGCAAAATTTCCTATGCTTTGGAGAAAAATAATTTAGTCCCTTGGGAGTGAAATTGAGGTCTGAGGATTTACATTTATTTCTACATTCTCTTCAATATAATCCTTCAGAAATGCATGTGTATTCCTTTCTTAAGAATGGGGAGTGAAGGTCATCCTTCTCCTTTCAGTCCAGGTACCAAGAACATTATGATAATGTGGTTTCATCATTAGACGCACTACATGGTACAGAATGATCATTGGGCTAGAAATGAAGAAATTCAGGTTCTCATCCCAGATGCACCATTAACTTGTTTTACGTCCTTGGGAAAATCAATGAATTTGATAAATATTCCTTAAGCACCTAGGGTACTGTGCAAGATGTTTGGACATACATTGGCAATAGAAAAGGCCCCTTGACTTCCAAGTTCTTTCCCCTTAGTAAAAAGAGATTGACAGTTAAAAAAAAATCACAATAAAGAACTGGAAATAAGAAATGGAAGCGATGGGAGCATTTCAAAAACTTTAAGCCTTTGGCCTTGCTTGCTTCAGGGTATTTGACAAGGTGGGCCAAAAGTTAAAGCTGGAGGTATAGGAGGAAAACAAAATTGTGGAGTGGGTTTTGCATTATACTTAGGAGTTGAGACTTAATCATATATCCAGTGATCCTCAAATTCTGATATGCAACAGAATTATTTGGGAAGCTTTTTCAAACATATAAGTCTGCCCTTAGTGATGGCATCAGTATTTCCAGTGGCAGGACCAAGACACCAATGGCTTTGACAAACCCCTAAGTTTCTTCTAATCTATCCAAAAGTTTGAAAATAGCTGGTATAGTCAGTGGGGAGCCACTGAAGGCCTTAAGGTAAGTGAATAACACCATAGTTATATTCTAGAAAGATCGCTCTACCAAGTGTGTAGAGAATGGACTAGAGAGGCAGGAGCCTGGAGATAGAAAGGCCAATTAAAAGTCTATTTTCTCTGTGACCCACAACCCAGCATCCCCTCTTGGAGATATGTCTGAGAGAAAGTCTAAGATATGGACCTCAGGAGATAAACAAGAATGTTCACAGATGTGGTGTGTCTAGTTGCAAAAAAAAAGACCCAAATATCCACAAACAGAAGAATGGATATGTTTTGGTATCTTCCCACAATAGAAGATTCCGCAGCAATGAAAATGAGTGAGTCAAATCTGTTTGCAACAGAATAAGCTAATCTTAAAAATGATTTTGAGGGTAAAAATGCAGGTAATGGAAGACTACCTACTGTATGATACTATTCAAACAGAGTTTTTAAATGAGCAAAACAAAATAGTCTGTATACTTTGGTTGATAGCTGCTGTTGTTTTGATTATACATTACAACTTATATTTGGTGACCGGTCTGCAAGGATGGTTCTCCAGAACACTATGCTTCCTAATACTTGTGCTCTCATGTTGTTCCCTCCCTGCAGAACAACAATTAAACCTGGGGGCATAATCAAGAAGATGCAGCAGAAGTGACACTGTGCAACTTACAAGCTTAAGTCTTAAGAAGACTTGGGCCTTCATAGCCTTCTAGAACACACACTCCGGGGAAGCAAGCCACCATGTAGGAAGTCCAACTACCCCAAGACCACTACATTGTGAAGAAACCCAAGTTAGCCACATGGAGAGACTGAATGGAGACAGGGAGATGTCCCACAAGCTATCCCAGTGGAGGCACCAGAGCGAAGTATGAAGAAGTCATCATACATGTCCAGCACAGGTTGAGCTTACAGATGATCCTAACCCATCAGACTGCAATAACATGAGAAACTCATGTGGGATGTGCCCCGCTGAACTGAAACAATTCTTAGAACTGTGAGATGGTAACTAATTACTGTTTTAAGTCAAATGGCTTGAAGTGGTCTATTTTGCAGTAGATTACCAGAATACTGTGTGCTGCATACATTCTTTTGTACACATCAAAAGATGTGATTATTTTTCAAAAATGAGTTTACTAAAATAATTTAGTCAGAATTAGTTCTGGCCACAACTCCAGGCTCTGCCACTAATAAGCTGTGTGGCCCTGGGTAAGGGACTCAACTCTCTAAGAATCCCCTTTCTCATCTGAGAAATGGGGGAAATAATAGCTCTTAACTCATAAGGAGGTCAAGTGGCTTCAGAAATACAGTTTATACATCCTTATCTACTTAGAGGGCAAGGACTTAAATTATAGGGACTCAGTCATACTACAGACATTTGCTTTCTCTGGATTTAAGGGAAAAAGAAAAAGGCTTTTGTAAATGAAAAGTATGGATTATAGATCAAGAACTTCTGTGAATAGCCATGGCGAACAGGACTCAGCTGAAACAAAGGACAACACAGTCTTTTCCTGCTCTGTGGCTTTATGAAGATTCATTGATTTCCTGGGGTTTATTTCAGGTATAAAACATTTGAATTCAGGTTTCCCAGGGACAGAGTTCTCTGCTAATTTTTTTATTTTTAGCAATATTTCTGTCTTCTGCTTCCCTCTCCTGTGGCGCTTTCCACATCGTGGGCTCTTCTCCTAACAGGTGACAGCAAAAATCGAAAGGATAATTCAGTCAATCAACTTGGTGGCTGGTTAATAGATATATGGGGTGAAGAAGGAGGAACACGAGATTGAATGTATGTTTTTTCTGCAGGGTAGGTGATGTCTGGGAAGAGACGCTGAAACATGACTTTCAGAAGCCATCCTGTTTGAAGGATGATTGTACTCTGGGAAGCATTGAACTATGACCATTGTGTGTCCCCTCCATAGCCTCAGAGTATAATGAAAGTCAGTTTCCGCCCTTTTGCATTTAGCTTGGTCCACAAACGACACAATTCAGGAGGATTAACACCACCAGCTGGGAGGTAAGCATTGCTGTCCCAAAGAACTTGTTGCCCGTGGAGCTTGTGAACCACGAAATATCAACATCCACGTGGGCTGGAGTTGATCCGCAGGGAGTCAGGCACGGCATGGCTGCCCCCTGCACGGGGGTCAGGCTCTCAATCTGCCGACCCTGGAGCTCACAGGATCAGAGGATGACTTCCATCTGTTCTCTCTACCCACCAGGGCAGAACAAAAGGGATGGGGCTGTAATCCAGCAGGAGGTATTTGGGTTAGATGAGCTCCAGAGGTCTCTTTAAGGTCTGATACAATGAACAGTATGTTTTTATTATCTCTGAGAAGAAGTAGCATTTAAAAAAAAAAAAAAAACTTAGTGTACTTCTGAAAAAAATATGTGAAATATTTGTTGAAACTTCATAAATGTCTGTACTTAAAAGATTTTTTTTAAACTTCAGTTAAGTGTTGAAATTTGTTAGACAGTTGCTGTGGAATCTTTGGGCTTTGCTTATTGGCGTATCTTTCTCTTCAGTCCTTCAGAAGGAGGCTTTCCTTCTTCTACTGAATTCTGAGAAGGAAATAAAATAGTCATACTCCTTATGAGAGCTCCCTCTACTCCCAGGAGTTCTAAATGTTAGAAGCAAAGTAAGGCCGGTGATTGGAAACTCAAGAAGGTTAGATTTTTTTATACTTACCTAGCAAATTCTCATGTAGTTTAGCATATCTAGTATCTAGAGGGTTGTTATTTTCCTGCTTTCCTTGGGGAAAAGCACGTAAATGCAACTCTCTACCTCACTGAGCTTTCCTAATAAATTCCAGTGCACTGAAATTTTTTTTGAAACAATTTCAAACTTACAGAAAAACTGCAAATACAATGCAGAGATCTTTTTTTTTTTTTCCTGAGCCATTGGAGAGTAAGTTGCTGACTTGATATTTTATAATCCCCAAATATTTAGTTCAAAGGTATATTCCTATAAAACAACACATGCCTAAATCAGGAGATCAAAAGTGACATTTTCCTACTATCTAGTCCTCAGCCCCCATTCAGGGTTTTCCAACTTTCCCAATGATATCCTTTATAGAAAAGTTTACATTTAGTGGTGATGTATCTTCAGGGTCCTTCAGTTTGGAATAGTTCCTCAGACTTTCCTTGATTTTCAGGATCTCAACAGTTATGAAGATTACAGAATAATTTTTTTTAAAAAAATAGAGTCCCCTTCAGTTTGTTTCCTCATGATTAGATTCATGTTATGCAACTTTGGCGGGAGTATCACAAAAGAAGAAGTATCACAAAAGAATAGATGGAATGTGAGTTTGATTCATCTCCTTACTGATGATGTTAACTTTGATCACCTGAGTCAACTGGTGTCTGCCTGCCTTGTCTATAAAGTTGCATGTTTCTGATTTTAATTAATAAGTATTCTGCAGGGACATGCTTCAAGACTATGTAAATATCCTGTCCCTCATTTAACTTTCATTTTTAAAATTGGTATCAGTAAGGGTTCATGGATTCTTATTTTATTAAATGGATTATAGTAAGTTATTGTATTTATTTTGGTACTCAGATTGTTCCAGATTTAGGCAGTGGGATTCTCCTGAACCTGTTTCCTGTTTCCTTTTGATGTGTCATCCTCATTCTTTTAGCATTTCCTTACTTTCTGGCACAACGGCCCATGCTTATCTTGTCCTTTGCCATTCTGGCAGTGGACTCAGCCATTTCTCAATGGAGCTTTGGTCCTTTCATGGAGGATGGTATTTAGAAACCAAGATTTGCTTGCTAGGTGTACTCACTGATATTAGGGCATTGCTGCTCCCAGCCCTCTCCACTGGTTTAAGATCTCTGTGTTTTAACAAAATGACAGATCTGTCAAAAGGTGGCAAATAACTTCTCAGTTTGAGAGTTTTCTTTGGATTTTGTGGTGATTTGACCTATGCCAAAATAATTGATCCTATTATAGCCTATCTATCAATTGCTTTCATTTTGGCTTCTGAAATTTGTCTAACGTGCATTTCACACCTCTGAGTTACAAATATTTCTCCCCATGTGTCCTTCCAGCAATATCACAGAAAACGTTTTTGAAAGATCTTGAAGCATACCTACAGGCATGTTGGTGAGAAATTTGTTTCATTTGAAGAGCAAACTCAGTGCCACAGACTGACACACCCTCTGAGGAAAACCAAGGGCAGATCCATTTTTTTATATAGGTAGGTATTTTGTGACTTCCTTGTCCAAACTTGGCTTTCTATACTGGTTGACTGTTATCATTACATTTGCAGCTTTTATAAAACACATTGCTACTCAGTATCCACCACACAAAGCAATATGGAGATTGCTGAGTTAAGATTTTTTTTTTTAAACTCTACAGGTGATTCCAAAGTTCTCCCCAAACAGAGAGCCACTGATCCAATTATATATCCTCACAGCTACCTAAAATTCTATCACTAATAACTGCTTCCTTTGGATTAAGCAATTGCTTTTTGTTATCTTCTTTTAAAAGTATTTTAAAAATATTTTCAAAGATTTAATCCTCCAGTTTCTAGTAATTTGGTACTAGTAAGTTGAGCAGGCTTTTAAATCATGACAGAAGCATTACAATTATATACACAAGGAAGCCGTATATGCCGCACACCCACTCCCCAGCACTGATTATGTGCAGAAGTCAGCAGCTGCCTAGATAAAGTGATATGCCGTAGAAACAGGCAACAAAGAAGCTTTGCCATCAGAATGATCTCAAGAGGAACTTTAGAGATAGAGCTGGACTTCTGAAAACAAGAACAATCTGGGAGGCATGTAAGAGAAAAAAATGAGCCATAGTTCCTTATCTATGTGATTATGGGCAAGATATTTCTCAGAATCTCCATTTCTTTGTTTGCAAACACTAATGCCTCATACTAATACTAATCCTCATTTTGTGGGAATATAGTAGGATTTAATCATATTATGAAGCTAAAGTTCTTTACAGGTACCTGATACACAGCCAAAAGTCAGTAAATGGTTGCCTTTAAATAAGCAAGAGCTATTCTTATCCCTTCTAACTAGTACCACTTCTAACAGATAACTATTTCTGAGCCAAGTTATAAATTGGCTTAAATTTGCTCTTGAGTGGCCTATATATAATATTCAATAATATCATTATTTAACACTGATCTTAGCATAAGAGTTTTGAGCTGAGACAGTTTTTTTTTATAAATGAAAACTCATTTCTTGATTTCTAAGGAAAAGCCTGTAAAACTACACTTAAACAAAAATTAATTTTTAAATAAATTACTCGGTATAATTGTTGGAATTATAGTGAGGTGATGGATGAATTCAAAGTGATAAATAGTCTGTAACTGTTTAATGCACTAAAACTCCAATGCCGTAACATTTGCGGTGTTATGCGTAAGTAGCATACATTCTAGAAAAAAAAGATGATTTTAGAACATGAGGTGGTCATGGATGATACTGAATCGGGGAATTTATTATGGTATTTAAATTGGTATGTAATACATATTTCTTACTTTACCTGATGCATGTAAAGAGTCAACCGACCTTGTGACAATTTGAAATAATAGACAAATCATCTCAGAAATAAGCTCAGAATTATGTAGCCTGAGTCATGCACAATTTCCTATAGTGTCAAATAAAATGAATATGAAGTACATCCTTAATAAGCAGAAACAAAAACTGATAGCCCTTACAAAGGCAGAATTCTCTTAAGGAGATATATAGATCTCTCTCTCATATATATATATATATATATATATATATATTTTATGTATAAAATATATATATATTTATACACACATATATATGAGAAAAAATATATCAATATTGTTCTTCTATTTAAAGGAAATTGATGGTTTAAGTAAACTATATTTATATAGCCATCAATGCTCTTGATAAAGATCTTTAGCAGGGAAACCCTTGCACTTGTTAATCAGTTGCGGCAGTTGGTATTGATGCCTAGACCATGCCATGGGTTGGATGGGTAGGGAGAACAGCAAGTCTGCTTGTTTTTAGCTAGTAAATTTTTATGAAGTCTCCAAAACGAACTAGCTCTGTGTTTGGGGTTGATATAACTCAGGGTTTGTATAATTGAATACGGGATACATGAAATATTACAGAGAAAAATGAAAAATGTGTTACTCGATTAAAGAGATTTATATGGTTTGCAGTCAAAGAAATCTTTGTGAGACAGCACTTGACTTGGGTCTTAAAAGTGAACAGATAAGAGTGGAGGAAAGAGGCATTCTATGAAGAACAATATATAAACACAGAGCTAGGAATAAATATCGATTGTATGGGGGCTACTTTCCTTAGTTATTGCTCTGTAACAAATCACCTCTCAACTTAAAACAAAGGCCATTTGCAATTGCCTGTTATTCCTAGGTTGGCTGGGTGGTTCTTGGCTCAGTGTATCTTAATTGGGCTTACTGTCAGTTGGACTATAGTCAACTAGGTCAGCTGGGGAACTGGCTGGTCTAGAATAACTCACTTACATGTTAGGCTTGCTGATTGGTTTATCAGCTGGCTCTTGGCTGAAGTGCCCAAGCTTGTCTCCACAGTCTTTCATGCTCTAGCTGACTACTGTGTGTTTTTTTTCTCATTTGGCAGGGGCAGGGACATAAGAGAGCAAGAGCAGAAGCATGCCAAGGCCTCTAGATGTGAACCTGGCACTCTGTCGTTTTTGCCACATTATTTTGGTCAGTGCATATCACAAAGCCTGGTTAAAGTGGTAGGGAATTAGACTCCATCTCTCAATGGAAGGAGCTGCAAAGTCACGTTGCCCATGGTGTAGACTTCAGGGAGCAGCCATTTTTACAAATAATCTTCCACACGGGCCAAACTCACTGAAGTACAGAAGTTGTGGGTGGTGGGTGAGGGGGGTGGAACATGAGGATATCTTTTTAGGAAGACTGTGTTGGCAAGAACTCACACTCAAACACGAGAAGTCATGGAAGAGACTGAAGGAGATGGGGGGCTGAGTCAGTAAATCTAATAAAAGTTATAATGGTCACGTCTTAGTCCATTTGGGCAGCTATAACAAAATATCACAGACTAGGTGGCTTATAAACAATAGAAATGTCTTTCTCACAGTTCTGGAGCCTGGGAAGTCTAAGAAGCCTTAAGGCGCTAGCATGGCTGCATTCTGGTGAAGGGACTCTTCCTGGTTTATAGCCGGCACCTTCTCTCCATGTCCTCATATGGTAGAAGGAGCTAGAAAGTTCTGTGGCGACTTTTTTTAATCAGGGCATGAATCCTATTCATAAGGGCTCCACCCTTATGACCTGAACATCTCCCAAAGGCCACACCATCTAATACCATCTTTTGGAGGTTAAGATTTCAACATATGACTTTTGGAGCAACACAGACATTTGGCTCATAGCAGGTCAAATCAAGGATAGAGGCAGTATCATAAAGATTTTTGTTGAAAGTAGCTGCCAAATACATGGTTTCATCTTTGAAAATATTTTGGGACATTTTTGAGTTGGTCCTGACTCACAGCTGTGTTTCTGAACTGTGTCTTCTGCTGCTCATGTATTTGGGCTGCAGCCTGTCCTTGGCCTCTGGCAGGTCCAAAGTATACAGCATGTGCTGACTCCCCCAGATAGTAGCAGATTCAGCAAATCTGCTGGTGTGAGCACTTCAGGTGCACGTTCATCAGCATTCAGCTGTTCGACAACTGAACGATTTTTTTTATGGTGCTTGCACTCTCTTGAGCTGAAGAAGTTTCCCAGAAGATCTGAAACAAATTCCAATCTTGGTTTCCCAGATCCTGTTTGCAGCCTCAAATATGCTTCCTTTAAAACTGGATCTGTTCAGAACCTTCCATCATTCTTTTCTTGATGGGATCGTCCCAACATGAGATCATCAACTATGACCTGCCAAACATCATGACATGTTCACCTGAACTCTGATTAGAGCAGGGATAATATTCCTTCTAGCAACTCTAGACATCATGTCAGGTTCAAACGAAGTGTGTTTATAAGTATTCTACATTTGCTTGACAGCTAACTACCATAAATATACAAAATAAGACAAATGCCATACTGATTTTTAAATATACTTCATTGCTCTAGAAAGTCTGAGAGAAAAATGTAATCATTGAGTTAGGTCTGGAAGAAACCTGAAGAGGTCAGTCTGAGAATTCTTGTCTTAGGAGAGAAAAATCATTTAATACCAAGTAAAGATTTCAGATACTCATCATACTTCCCAAATTGATTAAAAAATTTATTGCTTTAATAACTCAAAAGTTCAACTGTTATTACCTAACCTGATACAAATATCCCCTGCTTTTCGAAAGTTTATGTCACTTTGCTTTTATAGAAGACCTACATGCGTGTGTTTTTGTTAATGGAAAGAAATCTGAAGAGGATTTTTGCTTTTACAAAAAAAAGGTGAAAAGTGAAAATAGCTTTCAGCATTTGTATTGGAGTGAGCCTTGATACAGACAGCATTCACTCTTTCTAGCAAGAGGGCCACCGCGGAACTCCTTCCCCAGGAACTGCACTCAGCATCCAACCACCATAGCTTTGAACTGTGTCTGTGAGCATCTGTGCTTCATCTCAATTTATTTTGTGCATCCGTTAGCAAGATGTGTCGCAAGGTATCAGAAAAGCCTAAGAGAGGTTATTTTTTGAGTCTCAGAATGCTCAAATTTTTTCCATATAAATTAATGGTAATTGCTTCCTTCCTTGAGTCCATTTTAGATCATGAAACGTTTTCTGGGAAGGCTCTACTTTTGGATAGTGGGGCAAACCTGTACTTTTTTCAAATGGCCACAGGTTTTGTTCTAATGATTTTTGCTTTCCCAAAGACTTGTTAATCTTCTATGCAAAGATTTAATTGCTTCCTATGAAGGAAAGAGGAGAGGATGAAAGTGCCTGGTGTGGAGCTCCAGAAAAACAAAGCATTTATCTCTATTTCTGTCTGCTGAGATGTTTTAAGGTTAATAATTGGGAATTGCTCATTTTAAAGCCACATTGCATTAAAAAAAGACACATGCTTCCTGCTGATAGGATTTTTCAGACTGCCTAGGATTTATTATAATTTTATGAGAGAAAAATCTTAATAGCTCAGCGATCAAATACATTATAAAATAATTTTAGAAAACCTAAGTATTTATAATTTTTCTAATTGTTCCTTGTAAATTTCACTTTCCCCTCTTGTACAGTTATGTTATCAGGATTTGGAATTTTAAATTGCAGCTTTCATTCATTTTACAACACTATGATGAACGTTTTATCTTCCCTGGGAATTATTATTTCCAGAGGTAATAAGAATAGTCATCTGTTATATGGTCTGCATTTCTTGAGTTGTTTTCTATGCTTTTTGTTGTCAGCTTAGCAAAATTAATTAGATTAATTCCCTAAATTCTAGAGAATATTATTAGATATCAATTAAGCATTCAGAAATGGGTATTTTACATACTAGTTTATAGACTAATTTTGAAAGAAAGTAAACCCATCTAGATTCACATATTTTAATGCTTAGTCTTCATAATACATCCTAAAGTCTATTAATGTTGTCATTACTTTTGTAGGAATCTAGTAGAAAGTCATTTACATTTATTTTGAATAAAATATGAGCAGACCTTAAGCATTATTTTCCTATTTCCTTATCTACACTTTCAAGTAGGTCTAAGTATGTGCATACCCTCAAAAAAATAATAGAGCCTTAAAAAGGAAAATCATGCACTCAGAACAGATTGGTTGCCATTTCTAAATGCCTGACTGCATGCCCATTTATTATTATCATTATTATCTTCTTTAACTTATTTTTTGAAATAATTTTCAAAAAATCCATATGCACACAGTGTAACCATAAAGATATACAATAGTTCCCTTACCCACTTCTTCTCAGCCCCCAGTCTTACTTGATAAAGTTGTTGACTTCAGACTCAGTTCTTTTGAAAATGTTGGCAGATGGTATTTCCCAGCCTCTCTTGAAGTGAGTTGCGTCGTTTTGAGGTAGGCCAACAGAATATGAGCAAACGTGATATAAGCCACTTCCAGGCCTGTCAAAAATCTCCCATGAACCATTTTCAACTTCTCACTGAATGGAGATGACTCCAGGACTGGGGTTCTTGAGCCACTGGTATTTGATGTGGCTGGCTGCTATATTGTTCTCATGTGGTCTTTCAGCTCTTTCTTACTCCACCAGAAAGACCAAGCCATCCCCCAACAGGTGACTTTTTGCCTCCACTATTATGTAAGAAAACACAAAACTGGTTTTTTAAAAAGTTTCATCAGATTTAATGAAATGTTGTCCCAGATTGAGTACCGTGTGTCTTAAATCTAGCTGAAAAATGGTAGAGGTCTGCTTTATGAAGTTAGTTTTTAAAAGTCTTTGTAATCATGATGGTTTCACTGAGATCCCAGGGAACACTACACACTTATGGTTGAATTAGTTGCTATTGCTAGGTGCAAATCCATACTGCAAATAGTCTTACTCATCATTTCTACCTATTTCTAACCAACTTGGGATCAGATCTTGGAATCGTTTTGACATCACAGCATGGTTCTCAAGAGCTCACCCTGGGTGCAGAAGCATTCTCAATACCACTGAACTGTTCACTTGCATTTATATTCCCAATATTATTTCTAGTCAGTGGTTTGGGCATAGGAGTCCTTTGAAGCCTCTTGTTCATTTTATGAAAATTAGTTGACATTAGATTATGTAATCCAGATATCCACTGAACAATACAACCGCAGTATATGGCTATAGATTGAAATTGGACGTAGAATAAAGGGTGTTACTGTCAATGCCTCCAAGTGATAGAATGCCTCTCTTTCCTTCAGGACACCTTAGATATTAGACATGCCAACTCTCTAGCAGAGAGAATGAGTGAAGGAGCCAGAGTTAATCTGTGTATTACTGTAGCAAAGTTTAATTTCCTACTTTTTTGATAAGGACTATAAGTGTAAGTTATCGCATTTTCTTCCCTCACTCCAAAGGAACGTCTCCACATCCACTCTAAAGACTAGTGTGCTCATCCACGAACGAACAGAGTCAGCGTCATCCGGGGCCCCATTAGAAAGGTAACCTCTTAGGGCCCTTTCCAAACCCAACACATCAGAATGTGCATTTTAAAAACATCCCAGGGGAATCAAACATGCATTAAAGTTTGAGAACCACTACCTTGGGTGGTAAAACCTGGAAGCTGGCATTCTGAACCAAGAGTACAACCAAGATATACCTTGCTTTGTGCAGGCTTCCATTTAATGCCCTTGCTTTCAGTTCTCTGCCTCCCCTCATCAGTGGCTCTAGCTAGTGTCCTCCAAGGGCCCAGCTTTACCTGGTCAATTTCTTCTGGAATGCAATTTTTTCTAGAGGCACCATGGTTTTTCCCAAGCCTTAGCATCTCTTTCAGATTCTTTTCCCTCTGCCTGAAATTTCTCTCCCCATTCTTCTCTCCTTGAAAGGTTTTTCCTTCTAAGACCCACTTCATCTGGCATGCTCTTGGGAACATTTTCTCTGGCCTGCCACCCGCTCTGTCTCTCTACTGCCACAGACCCACAGAACAACACAAATGCATCTTTGGGGGCACACATGTCCCCCATGCTTGCCTCCCACTTTTCATAGGCCTTGGCCATTGCTACCTTATCCCTCTCTTCAACTGAGCTGTAAGAACTTAATGTCCTTTGCTCCCCCAATACTTAGCATAAAGCCCAAGATAGACAAGAGGTCCTTAATAAATATTTGTCAAGTAACTCTGTCTGAACTGACCTGGAATTTTTAGCAGCTCTCTTACCTATAGTGAAAACACATGTACCTACAGAAGTATCTTCGGTGATGTCCCAGTAGTGTGGCTAATTACCTCAGGCTTCATCTACTCTGGGTGGAATTTTTATTCCTCCTGGTTTCTGACCTGTGGCTTCAAGTCTGGACTTCATCTCCTATCTTGGACTTCTCAGAATGCAATTAGTTGGATTGCCTGCCTAACCTTCTCTTTTGTACTGACCCTAAGGGATGATTCTTGACACAAGTTCAGCACTAGATAGCACATTGTGAGCTCATCCTCCCTTAGCCCATATCCTGCTAAATTCTGGCTTAAGAGTTCAGTCAGAGGGGCGCCTGGGTGGCTCAGTGGGTTAGGGCCTCTGCCTTTGGCTCAGGTCATGGTCCCAGGGTCCTGGGATCGAGCCCCACATCTGGTTTGGCCCTCTGCTCGGTGGGGAGCCTGCTTCCTCCTCTCTCTCTCTGCCTGCCTCTCTGCCTGCTTGTGATCTCTGTCTGTCAAGTAAATAAATAAAATCTTTAAAAAAAAAAAGAGTTCAGTCAGAATGAATGGATGAGTTACATTCAGAAAAAGCTATACCATGCAAATAGGTTGTTGGGTTTTATTTCATTTTGTACTATTTTGATGTGTGCAGTTTGTTTTCTCATTGTTTTTGCCAGAAAGAATATAGTATTTATGTAACCTTGTGTTCTTTAGAAAAGCAAGTTTATAGTGCATGGGAAATTGTCATTCATTCTCTCCTCGTCATCCTACCAGGCCACATGTGTGTGATAGAAATTTTTTTCACAGGCTTTTTATGGGATTATTTGAAATGAATCTGAGATTTTTGTTTTATTGCAGTTGGAATATCACAAGTTGACCCTAAAGTTCCTATTCTCAACCTGAGATGATTATGTGAGGAGAATTTGCCATTTTCAATATAGTCTACTAATTTCCAAATCAGTAACCTATTTCTCCTGTAGTCATAAATGCTAAAAATGTATTCGTTTAAATTAGCCTTTATGTCTAAAGTTTACATTTTTGTATTTACAATAATTCAACACAAATAATAACTGAATGCGTTAGTGAATTGAAAAGTGGTATAAGAGACTACCCAGGCTGATACCCTTTTTTTTTTTTTTTTGAGACAATTGTCAATCCACAGAGTTGTTTTTAAAAAAAAAAAAAAAAATGCAGAGAGGTCCTGGGTATCCTTTATCCATTTTCCCCCAAAGGTAACATCTTACAAAACTGAAATTCAAATTCAATGTCAGGATCAGGATATTAACATTGATATAGTCAAGTTAATGAACACTTCCATCATAGTAAGCATATTTCATGTTGCTTTAAAAGCCGTACCACATCCCTCCCTAACTCCCGCACTCCCTAACTCCTAGCCGGCAACTAATCTCTTCATTTCTATGATGTTGTCATTTCAACAAAGCTACAGAAATCTAACCTCTTGAGATTGGCTTTTTTCCACTTAGCATAATTCTCTGGAGAGTCACCCAGTTGTTGTAGATCAATAGCGTGTTCCTTTGTATTACTGAACATTGCTTTGTATTCCTTTGTATTCTGTGCTATGGCTGGCCCACAGTTTGTCTACTCCCTCACTCACTGAAGGATGTCTGGATTGTTTCCAGCTTTTGCCTATCATGAAGAAAGCTACAATCTATTCTTGGATACAGGTTTTTTGTGTAACCGTAAGTTTTCATTGCCCTGGGATAAATGCCCAGGAGTGTAATTGTTGGGTCATATGGTAACTGCATGTTTATTTTATTCTTTTAAGAAACTGCCAAGATGTTTTCCAGAGTGAATGTACCATTTTACATTCCCACCAGTAATATATGAGTGATGCAATTTCTCCACATCCTCACCAATGTTTGGTGTTGTCACTTTTCAGTATCTCAGCCTTTCTAATAGACATACAGTGATACCTAATTGCAGTTTTAATTTGCATTTCTCTAAAGGCTAATACTGTTGAACATTTTTTCATGTGCTTATTTGCCACTTTAAATCCTCTTTGGTGAACTGTCTCTTTGTGTCTTTTGTCAATTTTCTAATAGGATTGTTTGTTTTCATCTGTTTTGAGATTTCTTTTTCTGTTCTAAATACTAGCTCTTTGTCAGGTGATCTACAAATATTTTCTGCCAGCCTGTAATTAGTCCTTTCATTTTCTTAACAGGGTCCTTCATGAAGCAAACATTTAAAAAAATTTTTTTTAAGATTTTATTTATTTATTTGACAGGTAGAGATCACAAGTAGGCAGAGAGGCAGGCAGAGAGAGGAGGGGGAAGCAGGTTCCCTGCTGAGCAGAAAGCCTGATGTGGGGCTCGAGCCCAGGACCCTGAGATCATGCATGACCTGAGCCGAAGACAGAGCCTTAACCCACAGAGCCACCCAGCACTGCTAAAAAATTATAAAGTCCAATTTAACAATTTTTCCTTTTATGGATATTTTCAGTATCAGGTCAAAGAAGTTTTTGCTTAGCTCGCATTATAGAAGATTTTCCCAAAAGTTTTATAATTTTTAACATTTATGCCTGCTATCCATTTTGAGCTAATTTTTTTAAAATAAGGTGTGAGAGCACCGAATCCTAACCACTACTTAGGTCAAGTGAATTTTTTTTTTTTTTAATCTAAGATTTCCAATTCCCATAGGACTATTTGTTGAATGGATTAGTTTTCTCCCACACTTGCACCTTTGTCAAAAATCTATTACGCATATTTGTATGGATGTATTTCTAGGTTCTTTATTCTGTTCCACTGATCTGTGTGTCTATCCCTCTATCAATAGCATAGTCTCAATTAATATACCTACGTCATACATCTGTAAACAAGGTAGACTGTTTCCTCCTATTTTATTCTCTTTTCAAAATTGTTTTAGCTATTCTAGTTCCTTTGCCTTTTCATATGAAATTTAGAATAATATTATATATATCAATAACAAACATTGGAATTTTTACAGAAATTGTGTCAAACTTGTATATCAATTTTGAGAGAATTGATGTCTTTATTATGTTAACTCTTCTAACTCATGAATAACTGTATTTCAATTCATTTATTTAGATCTTATATCAGTACTGTATAGTTTTTGTATACAATCCTGTACATGTCTTGTTAGATTTACACACACACACACACAGAGCTTATGTACAGGTGTTGTGTTTTCAATTTTAGTGTCCATATGCTCTTTGCTAGTATATGGAAATGTAATTAATTTTTGTGTGTAAATCTTGCATCCTGCCACACTGCTGAATTCACTTGGTTCTAAATCTTCTGTAATAGAATACATAGTTCTATTTCTTCTTTTATGATCTATATGCCTTTTATTTCCTTTTTTTTTTTTTTTTTTTTTTTTGTCTTATCGCACTGGCTACAAATTCCAGGACTACACTGAATAACGTTGGTAAAGGCAGACATCCTTGTAATGTGCCATTTAGTATGTTAGTTGTAGGGATTTTTTTGTAGATGTTCTTTATCAAGTTGTGTAAATTCCTCTCTACTCTTATTTTTCATGAACGGTTATTGAATTTTGTCCAAGGAATGCTCTGTATTGATTGATTTCATGTTATTTTTTTCTTCAATACAGTAAATTATATCAAATTGATTACATGGAATGATTTTCAAATAGTGAACTGGTCTTATATCTCTGGAATGAATCCACTTGTGCATGGCATAATAATTCTGTTTTATATATTGCTGAATTCTATTTGCTAATACTTTATTAAAGATTTTACATTTATATTCATGAAGGATATTGGTGTGTAGTTTTCTTGTTTTGTGCTGTCTTCATCTGGTTTTGATATCTGAAAAATATTAGCTTCATAAAATGAATTAGGAAGTGCTCTTTGTTCTTTTATTTTCCAGAAGAGATCATGTGTAGAATTGTGTTAGTTCTTTAAACATTTGGTAGAATTCTCCATAGCACCACTTAGGAGTAGAGAATTATTTTGGGGTAGTGTTTAAAATTATGAATTCAATTTTTTAAATAGTTATAGAACTATTCAAATGATCTATTTCATATTAGGTGAATTGTGGTAATTTGTGTTTTTTGAGGAATTGGTCCATTTCTTCTAAGTTGCCAAATTTGTATGTATACCTATTTTTATTAATAATAATAACTATTATTAATATCAGTTGATGTCTGCAGTTTTCTTAGTGATAGCCTCTGTTTGATTCCTGACATTGATAATCTGTCTTCTCTCTCTTTTCTTTGCCATACAGGAAATCTATCAAAGTTATTAATCTTTTCAAAGAACCAGATCTTTGAAATTGAAAAAACAATCCCATTTACAAATTGCACCAAAATAAAATACCTATGGATAAACTTATCCAGGACATGAAAGATCTGTACTCTAAAAACTATAAAACACTGATGAAGGAAATTTAAGAATGACATAAACAAATGGAAAGATATTCCATGCTTATGGATTGGAAGAATCAATAATGCTAAAATGTCTACACTACCCCAAACAATCTACAGATTTAATGCAATCTCTATCAAAACCCCAACAATATTTTTCACAGAACCAGAACAAAGTATATTAAATTCATATGGAACCACAAGAGACCCCAAATAGCTGAAGCCACCTTGAGAAAGAACAAAGCTGGAAGTATCACAATCCCAGGTTTCAGGACGCCCAACAAAGTTGTAGCCATCAAAAATATAAAGTACTGGCACAAAAATAGATGCATAGAACAATAAAACAGGATAGCACAGAAATAAACCCATACTTACATGGTTAAGTCATCTATGTAAAGAAGGCAGTACTATACAGTGGGAAAAAGACAGCCTTTTCAACAAATTGTGCCGGGAAAACTGGATAGCTACATGCAAAAGAATAAAACTGGACCACTTTCTTACACCATTCACAAAAATAAACTCAAAATGTGAGACTTGAAACCATAAGACTCCTAATAGAAAATAAAGGCTGCAATCTCTTGACATCACCATTAGCAACATATCTATGGATATATCTCCTCAGACTAGAAAAATAAAAGCAAAAACAAACTATTGGGACTACACCAAACAAAAAGCTTTCTCACAGGAAAATAAACAAAAAATCAACAAAACAAAAAATCAACTCACTGAATGAAGATATTTGCAAATGATATATCCAATAAGGGGTTAACACTCAAACTATATAAAGATCTTGCATACAACT
This sequence comes from Mustela erminea, assembly GCF_009829155.1. Classification (NCBI taxonomy): domain Eukaryota; kingdom Metazoa; phylum Chordata; class Mammalia; order Carnivora; family Mustelidae; genus Mustela; species Mustela erminea. Next base: position 45,789,506 of record NC_045628.1, on the reverse strand, counting down.
CACCACACAAAAACCCCTCAGTTTGACCAAAAAATGGGCAGAGGTTCTGAATGGACATTTTTCTAAAGAAGATAAACACATGGCCAACAGACACATGAAAATATACACAACATCACTCAACATCAGGAAAATGCAAATCAAAACCACAATGAGATATCACTTTACATCTGTCAGATGGCTAAAAGACAAGAAATAACAAGTGTTGGTGGGGATGTGGAGAAAAAGGATCCCTCCTGCACCGTTGGTTGGAATGCAAGTTGGTACGGCCATTATGGAAAAGTATAGAGGTTCCTCAAAAGATTAAAAATAGAAATACTGTATGATTTAGTAATTCCACCACTGGGTATTTACCCAAAGAAAATGAAAATGCAGTTTGAAAAGATGTATGCACGCCTGTTTGTTGCAGTATTATTTATGATAGCCTAGATATGAAAGCGACCTAAGTGTTCTTCAAAAGATGAATGGATAAGGAAGATGTGGTACACACACACACACACACACACACACACACACAGGAATATTACTCAACTATAAAAATGAATGAAACCTTGCCATTTGCAACAATATGAATGAACCTAGAGGATATATTGTTAAGTGAAGTAAGTCACTCAAAAAAAGACAAATATGATTCCATTATTGTGTGGAATAGAAGAAACAAAATAAATGAACAAAGGAAAAAAAAAGAGAGAGAGACCAAAAAAACTTAAATGCAGAGAACAAACCTGGTTACCAGAGGGGAGATGGGTGGGGGGAAGGGTGAAATAGGTAAAAAGGATTAAGAGTACACTAATTTTGTTGGATCAGTAGTGGGTCCAGAATTCCCATATACAAGCCTCGAGGCAGCAATGTGAATTCATGGAAGGCCAGAGGACTTATAGTGATAGCCTAGCAAATACTCTGTTTTTACTGAATTACCTGTTATTAGAGGTAGACGGACGGATGGCGAGTGGGAATAGGTGCTAAATCACCTCAAACCATCCAAACACCACCTGCCTTGTATTAAACTACAATGGTAGCAATATGTTGATCTGGTAACGTCCGTCGGTTTTAATTAGGATGGAGATGGGGTATTTTATGGAATATAAATCTCAGGTTATCTTTGGTATTGGAGGATTAGAGAAGGCCTTAATAAATTTGCTTGTCTCCCCCCCTCGCCCCCACTGTTGGCATTAGGCACACGTTAATATCCACATAAAAGCAGAGTCTGTCATCTCCGAGTTCCACTTATCCTTACATCAGTCTCAAGTATCAAAATTGATTTTTTTAAACGTTCATTTGAAAGACAGCACAGATACGATTCAAGGATGCTTGCTCTTAGAGAAGGATTATTTATTAAGGGAAAGACTTGTCCTTTGAAAATTATTATCATAATTATCACTAAGAACCCAATTCTATATTTCTTATTAAGGCAAAATCCCTATTGAGGCAAACACAAGAAGGATGTTGATTGCAGTGGGATATCTGTCTGAATAGAGCTAAGTAATCAGCTCTGAAATGTCACTCAAAGGAATCAGCAGGGCAGAGGCTATTCCCCAGCAGGTCACAGTGCTTCTGGTTTGGGGGTTTTATTTTTGTTTTTGTTTTTGGAAATGCCTCGGGTTTGATATCATCCTTGCATAGATAATTATTCTGGATAACTCCAGAAGCAATATTCAGGACTTGAGGAAAAATGATATTAGAACAGAGAAAATGGCATAGAAATGCAAGGAACCATATCAACTCATTGAATGTTGACAATCATTGAATCATATATTGTCAGAGCAAAAGTTGTTTGGTCCCAGACCACCCTAGTGTATATAGTTCTACTGTAGAGTCACTTTGCCATGAGTTTTTCTGTCTCATGCTAGGAAAACTGGAGATGTACACAGGCAGCCCCCTTTAGTCTCTGTTGGCTGACTTCGCTGTCTTCATTGTAGGGCTTAACTCTATTCCTTGGGGCCATGCAAGTGTTTTGTAAGCAAATAATGAGAATGCAATTTAACTTAAATCATTTGAAAACATTAAAAACCTCAATAAAATAGGCACTTGACATTTTGAAAGGCTACATTCCAAAACCTTTCATATTCTCCAGACATGGAAATATTGCTATAGGTCGTAATTTCTTCCCTAAACTGTTATTAAGTCCTGAAGTAGCAAACTACGGCCACTGAATTTCCAGATACTAAGCCATTGACTAGTTTTACTCACTCACCAAGAATTTTGTAGGAAACCTGACTTCTATAATGGCCCTCAGTTCACTTATTTATTTCTTCATTTGTTTTACAAATATTGAAAGTCTAGTAAGTGACAGGTATTAAACTAAGCTCTTCAGATAATAAAACAAATATTATCCCTCTTCTTAAGGTATTAGCAGTCTAGTAGAAGGGTGGTCAATGTACAAGAAAATAAAAAAATATTAAATGCAAATTATGATGAGTGCTTTGAAGGAAACAGATAAGGTAGAGTGCTACATGGTAAATCGTAGGGGCAAGCTTACTCAGAACCAGTAGGCAGGGAGGATCTCACTGAGGGAGCGGCGTTAGAGCTGAGATTCAAAGGGTTGCTTACATAAAAAGCAGGGAAAAGGGTACTTCCAGAAGAAAAGCATGTTTAAAGTCTCAGACACTGGAAAAAGCATGGCGCATTTAAGGGGTTGAAAGAAGGTCAGTATGGTTGGAGGGAAGTCAGAAACACAGAAGTACAGGAGATCGGTAAATTTTGTCAAGCAAGGGCCAGATCATGTGGGGTCCTTATGGACCACTTGCCTTAGTGCATTTGGATCGCCATGGTGGAATACCAGTGGAATACTAGAGGGAGGGAAGTCCAGAATCAAGGTGCCAGGGGATTCAATGTTAGTGAGGTTCATTGATAGCTGTCTTTTTGTCATGTCTTCACATGGCAAAAGGGAGTGTGGAAGCTGTTCGGGGTTTCTCTTATAAAAGCACTAATCACATTCACAAGGGCTCTACCCTCATGACCTAATCACCTCCCAAAGAACCCATCTCCTAATACCATCACCTTGGGGGTTAGGATTTCATCATACGAATTTGGGGGAAGGGCCACCAACATTCAGTCTGTAACACCATTGTAAGGAGTTCTGATTTTATTCTTCTGCAAAAGGAAGCCATTGAAAGGGTTTTAATAGAAAAGTGGCATGTTCATAGGTCAGGTCAAACTTGCAATAATCCGGAGGAGCCATTTTGCAATAGGGTATAGAATCTGCCTGTTAATTCTAAGGAGAGGAAGCTGGTAACAATTTAGGACATAAAGATGATGCTGTTCTTGTTGCTGTTGTTGAAGAAACGGGTATGGAAGTGACAGTAGCTGTCAGAGAAGCCAACAAAATTGTCTGTGTGAGATGGAGGCTTACACAGGAGTGCCAGCAGTAGAAATGAATGGTGGAAGAATCTGACAGGCTTTTTCCATGTCGAAGTGACAGAGAGGGGCGTCTAGGTTGGCTCAGTTAGGCGGCCAATGCTTGGTTTCAGCTCAGGTCATGATCATCATGGGCTGTGGGATCAAACCTTGCATGGGGCTCCATGCTCAGCAGGGAGTCCGAGATTCTCTCTTTCCCTCTCCCACTGCTCCTCCCCAATACTCTCGCATACACTCTAAAATAAATAAAATTTTAAGAAAAAAAAAAAAGAATTGACAGAGATGTTGTGTTGCTCTTGGGCAGCTAGAATGGGTGCACGGGATACGAACCGCTGAAGTGGAGAAGTCTGGGGAGGGATGGGCGGCAGACCACGTCAGGAGCGTCGTTCTGAGCAGGCTAGCTGCACGCGGGATGCAGGCAGACACCTGAGAAGAGGTGACAGGCAAGCATCCGCAAACCGCAGCTCAGACGGCAGGTGCTAGGGTGTCAGTTCGGTATTTAGGGCCCAGAGATCCAATGGAAAGCCGTGGAAACTGAAGAGGTCATTCTTCAGGAGGAGCGGATGCCGGGAGAACAAAAGAAAGCTCAGGACTGAATTAGAGGTCAATGGTTAAAGGTCAAAGAGAGAAAGAGGGGCCTGCAAAGGAGAATGAAGAGGAATGGGCAAAGAGATGGCAAGTTAACTGAGAATAGAGTGTCCAGGAAGCAGGGAGCTGAGGGGCAGGGGGGAAAGGGAAGCACGGAGTGGCTGCCATCCTACACGCTGATGAGAGACTCGTTCCAGTCTTCCCAACAACAGAAACGCATCTCAATTCGATTTGATGTTTATCACCTTAGTTATTTCGCGTGTTCTCCCTACGTGCATGTTTTTCCTGCTCACCTGCAGAAATGACTACTGATATCTAAGTCAGGGACACTGTCAAATTCCCATCCTTTAAAGAAAAGCCTTTCATCTTTCTTCCTTTCTGAATTTTGATTCTCCCTGAATTCTCTGCATCACTTCTATGATTCTTTCTATTTTGCCAGCACATGCAGACACTATAATCTTCAAAAGTCTCCACTTCCCAAATGTAAAAACTATTTTGAATGCAGTTTATCCTCTTTTGAAAACTATCCATGTTCATTTAAAAACTTATTAGCTCTTCACCTTCAATGTATTTGAATCGCCATATTGTAGGAGCCCTGGAATATTAAGCTTATCAGAAAGTTAGGACAAGTTTTCCCTAGAGGATGGAGAAGTAGTTTTAAATTCAAAGTGGGGAAAAAAAAATTCCATATCTTAAAATAGAAGCAAATTTTTTCTCTGTTTCACATTCTCTCAAGATATCCGCAATCCTTTTTAAACTCTCTATTTATTATTAAATACAAGCAATTTAGCTCCTTTGTGAGGTTATGCAAATAACTCATCCAGAATTAGCATTTAACATGCAGTTCTTATATCCACACAAATGTTTTGTATAAAGTTGTTTTAAAAAGATTCAAATCTTTATAATTAGGAAGGGAAAATATATTAATAGGAATAAAGGGATACCCTGCTAATCTCCCATATGTAAATTAGCTTATAATTTCCATCACTTACTTTAGAGGCAACAGAACAATGGAACTTTTATTCTTCAATATTGCTGTCTCTCTCCTTCTCCTGCTAGCAAGTATGTGCTTATACATGTATATCTAAGGGAAAATGACAAGGAATGTTAAATGCTTTAGTTTTGTGGGAAGGAGACGGCTAGTAAGTTGTGAGTGGGATTGAAGTTGATATTCTGTGCTTTGACAGCCTAAGGGACAAACTACAATGCAGACCCTCTCGGGTTCTCATTTCAACGGTTGTTTCTCCTTGTCCTCTTTGCTTTTCAGGCAGGAGACACCCTTGCCCACGTGACCCTTCCTCCTGTCTCTCCACCCCCTCCCCAATCTTCAGGCAGAGGACATTGTAGAATGTATGAGGAAGTTGTTCACTCCTTTGAAGGACTTTCTTTTTTAGTCCCCAGCTTGGCCTTTGGAGAAAGGGATCATGCAGACAGGAGTGGACATTGGCTAACAGTAAAGCACTGGCTAACTTCCTCTGTCTCACTCACCTTCTGGCACTTCGCGTTTCTCTCTCAAGATTCTAGAAGTATGATGCACAGTCCTAGAAGTTTACAGTCATTAGATGAACTAGGATGGGGAAGGATTCAAAACCAAGTCGGATACGCAACCACGGAAAGGATTAGGTTACTGACCCTGGAAGCAGATAGGGGAGCTCTGAAGAGACTTTAAATACAAAACAGGCTTAAATACGTTCCCTACAGCTGCGGAGTGCTACAACTAGAAAAATGGGTGAATGCATAAGGGCTACAAATTTCTCCCTCAGCAAATGTCTAGGGAACTACCGTGTGCCAGGAGAAGCTGGCAGACTGGACACAGATGAAAATAAGCATTTATTCCCTGCAGCAGCCGGGGGAGAAATATATAAATGCAAGCCAAGGCTGTAATAGATTACCAGACATGGGACCACAGAGGTACATCTGGTTCTCAAAGAAAAAACCGAGGCCCCTGTCTGGGGTGCCTTGGGAGCACCTCCACTTTTCCCCACCTCGGTGGCCACCGCCTCCTCCAGGAAACCCTTAGCTCTCCTCTGCCTTCCGCAGCCGCCTCAGGTTTGGTCTCCCACCTCCAGGCCTAGCTCCCAGTCTTTCACCCGCTTGGTGGCCAGGAGTCCCCAGAGGAAACCTGATCCTGTCATAACCTCCCTTAAAAGCCTTCACTCTGTCCGTGACCGTAACTAGCGTCTGCTTCCCGCTCTGATCCCTCCTCTGCTTGCTTCCCACCTTACGCTCCAGTTACAGCCACTAACTTGTTGTTTTCTTCTTTTTTTTTTTATTAAAGATTTTTATTTATTTATTTGACAGAGAGAGATCACAAGTAGGCAGAGAGGCAGGCAGAGAGAGAGGAGGAAGCAGGCTCCCTGCCGAGCAGAGAGCCCGACGCGGGACTCGATCCCAGGACCCTGAGATCATGACCTGAGCCGAAGGCAGAGGCTTAACCCACTGAGCCACCCAGGCGCCCTAACTTGTTGTTTTCTTAACTCACCATTTGTTGCTAAGCCCCGAGCCTCCACACCTGTGCGCTGTGGGCCTGAAACGGACTGATCTGCCCTCAAACTTCACACATCTTAAATACGGCAAAAGAGAAGTGTGTGCCCACACGTTACATGTACACACACTGCCCTTCTGCCTCTTCACTCATATTCTTTCCTCTGGCCCACAGCGCCCCAGGACCCAGTGCCGTCCTCCTGTGGGTGCACTCCTGGGGACCCCTTCTGTGAGCACCTCCTCAAGAAGCTCACCACATTGTATTGTGCTCGGCTGTTTTATCTGACAGCGAGCAGGCGCTCCGGCAGGGGAGAAGCAGGGAGGAAGGAGGGAAAGTCTCAAGCAGACCCTGCATTGAGTCCGGAGCCAGCTGCGGGGCTCCATGTCACAACCCCTGAGACCAGGACTTGAGCCAAAACCAAGAGCTGGACACTCAACTGACTGAGCCACACAGGTGCCCCTATGATTTTTTTTTTTTTTAAGAAATGAGTAAAGAAATCTTTGAACAATGCTATTTTAAAAAACACGAGGAAGTAAGATGCCTGTCCCTGTCAGTATACAAATATATGTCACTCATCTCAGTGGAGGGACCGTTTCAGAAATTCTGAAAGCTTCTAGAAGACAACAATGCTACAGATCGGCCTTAGATCCCTTCTAGAGGGAGGCAACGTCTCAGTAAATAAACGAATATTTCTTACCTGTGGGCAGCAAAGATCACGCTCCTTGATTCTTTTTCTGAATTGGGCCACATTCTCACTTCAAGGTAAAACGCTGAAGGTGCAGTCGCAAAGCGAAATATCCCTCCCTAGCCAGAGTAGCCGAGTTTAGCGAGCTTTGTCAAACTGCCAAAACATGGGGCTGCTTAGCTGAGCGTAGGAGAATCGGGCTTTTGGTTTTCCTTTTCACAACTTAGAAAAGTGTGAACATTTTAGCGTCTTCATAACAGACCCACTCTTCCCCCAATCCTATCTCCTCACCCTTACTGCTTCCGAAACTTCTGACTGGGAGCATTTATATTCCTTTGCTTCACGCTGTCTCATGCGGCCAGAGCCCACGTTGTAGCCTACCAACTGACTGTCCTCTGCAGTCCTCAGGCAAACACTGACCGGAGCTGGTATAGGACTGCCCCTCGGATGGGGTAACTTTGGGGCCTGTGTCCTGCCCTGGCTCACAGAGCGTCCAGTGATATTTGGCTCTGGTCACCCAAAATGTGAGCGGGCTTGATGACACACCTTTCCTGTTTCCCTGCCTTATTCGCCCCTTCATGTTTTCCTACCATAAACTCCAAGTCCTGTCACAGGGTTTGCTTCTAGGGAAACCCCAAACCAAGACAACTACCAATAAGCCCATGTTCTCTATTTAGGAGCATGAATCTGTCAGAGAAGCCCAAGACAGGTGGGAATATTTGACCATGAGGGGCTTTCCTCCTCGTGAGACATGACTTTGAACAGGTACGAGATTGAGGATGGATGCTGGTTCGGAGGGCCCAGGTTTAGAAAAGATTATAACTGTGGGCAGCTGGAGCCAGATCTCACCAGGGAAACTCTGGGACCTGGGACATGTTACGTGCCTTAAAATGATCCCACCTGAGGAATGATCATATACCAGCTCTGGTCAGTCTTTGCCAGAGGGTTCAAGAGGAGAGTTAACTCACTGGCCCTTCCAGCCTACCCTGTAGGCTGTTGTTTACACTGCCTACTAAAGAGAACTGTATCCTTTCTTATAAGGATAATTGTATCCTTTCTTATATGCATGTTATAAATCTGATCTGTTAGGTCAAAATATTACAGAGGCCGCGTAGGCTATGGCTCAATATTTACAGCTCTATCCACAACCTTGGAAGTTACCATATGGTAATTGAAGTCAACAACTGCAAAGCTCTTAGGAAAATATTCCTTTCCATCCCCGAGTCTGTGACAGGGAGAGCAGGGCTCTAACCTGTGGAGGTGTCAGAGTAAAAAGAGAAACCCTCAGCTTTTAAAATTATGGTCTTCAGGGCGCCTGGGTGGCACAGTCGGTTAAGCATCTGACTCTGGGTCTCAGCTCAGGTCCTGATCTCAGAGTCACTGGGTTGAGCTCCATGCTTGGCAGGGCGGGCTTGAGAGTTTCTTTCTCTCAATCTCAACCTGAAATGACTCAGGTTATCCCGAGTAAAAAGAAACAAATTGTACAAAAACAGAAAATAAAGACAGCAAGTGTTTCAGGGAATTCGGGAAAGGTTTATAACCAAGCCTCACCGAGTTGGTTTGATTCTGGTGATTTGTAATTACCCCGACTTAACTCCTCTCTCTCCTGATGTTTCAGAGGAATGTCTCTCTCATGCCCAGTTTCTACTTTATGACTACATTATTAGAGCTTCTGCTCGCTCACAACCTTCCCTGCTACGTGGCCTCTGCTAACAGCCTTCCCGGTGTACCTTTCACCTTCAACTCCTCTGCTAATTGCTCGGCTGTGCTGTTGTTCTCTTTCAAATTTCTGAGAGAAAAATCTCATTACCCTGCCTAGTGACCATTATTTTTTTCTGAATGAAGCTGTTGTGTCAGACCACCTACGAGACCTCTGGAGAGCCTAAATATTTGCTGGCTTTTCATCACTTGCTCTATATACAATGAGTGTTATATACAATGGTATATGAAGGCGTAAGGGGCCACCTAGATCTGCCTTCCTTGACCAGCGGCTGTGCATGGGGGCTTCCTAGGAGAGTAGTAAGTTTGGCCTATCAGGTCCATATCCCAGAGAGAGGTGTGAATACGGTGACGATGCTGGCCCTCTCCTTAGGGCACCTCATATTCCTGCAGGGATGAAATGGTCTCGTAGCTTCCAGAAAAGAAGAAACTGTGTTGCTCTCCCCAGCCATGGCCTCAACAAGATTCCAGCTCCCCGTTGAAAGAGACCTTGATAGCCTAAAAGGGAGGGGGGAATGTTTAGTTTCCTTGGTGCCCAACTTTATTCCATACAGTAACTTAGGCAACAAAGAAAAATGGACCTTAGGTCTCTTTGGACCAAAGCTTGAATGCATGTTGGTATATGATTCTGATTCAGAAAAAGTGATCATTGGCTGAAAATCCTACCTCATGATAATTTGGATATTGAAAAGGATGCATTTGTGTTTTGGCTACTTTATGGACAAAAGTACTCCCGAGTTCCGGATGATTCATCCCTCACTATACAAAGCATTTGGCATTACTAAATGGAGTTTAAATTGGAGAGACACTATACATTACACATGGAAAAAATTTGCATTTTAACATCTCCAGAATGCTATTAAATATCTCAGAAAGATCCATAAAGAAAAGTGTGTCCTAGAGCTTGAAATAGAAAGTGATTGGAAAAAGTAGAAATAGAGATCCTATTTTTCAAAAAGGAGCTATATCATCCCATAAATCTTTGAAAAGAAGTTTTCTTGGGCTCTGCTCTAAGCATTCAAATGCTTCCCAGGAGCACCTTGACCTTAAATTAACATTTATAGAGTTTAGCTGACATCAAGCTTTGCAGTTTAATGGAAGGTTTAAAGTTGAAGAAGGTAAGTAGTCTAAATTGGTATTGTATATTAAGTTCTGAATAAGGATGCATTTCCACAACTACCACCATTTTCATTTATTTGCCCCTCTAGAACAATAATAACAATTGGCAAAATATATGAAATGCATTTTCTTTCATGAATAATGCATTTTTATATGTTAACCTCATGGAAACAGGAACAGTTCAACAGTAACAGCAGCATTTTAATGCTGTCTTAAGAAACGGTATGTGTGACGATATCTGTACCATCTGACCTTGGTAATGTTGTTTTCGGGAGAATCTGTGGTATAAATGGGGGTTGTAAGAAACAGTAACCAAGGGGTAAAATAATAAAGAGGCATCTTCAAACATAAAGAATACACAGTATAACCTATAGATCCCACTACAGACCAGATGAACAAGAGATACGTTCCATTCCTGCTCAAACCAGGAGTACATTCTAAGGGGAATATGAATGCCTAGAGACTAATATATAAAGCACGAAGATGGTGTTTTAATACTGCTAATGAGTTGCCCCTTGGTTGCATTGCAGATAAAAACTGGTTTCCTATAAAGACATATTTCTGCACTGCAAAAAGCCCAATTCATAAACACTTGGCATTAGCACGCAAAGGAAAGCCCAGCATTTAGTCTGCCAGAGTAACAGTGATTTGGTCTTTAGAAAAGATGCTTCTGAAAAAGCAGTGAGGAGAAAGGGTGGAACTGCCCTTAGACCTTCGACCAAGGGCATCTCAGGTCCTCCGGCCTTCTTCTCCCTTGCGTTTTGGAGCACCTTCCTCAAAATGTCCTAAGTCCTCCTCTGGCAGCTGGGACCAGCTAGAGGGCGGTGCTGTCCCAGCAAGGTGCCCTGACCCAGCCGATCCTGCATGACCCCTGGGCTCCATTGCTCCTGTTTGCGGTGCTCTGCAATCCTGTCCCTTGGTCGCCCCAGGCATGGAGGTCATCCAGGTGCTCTGAGGAGCTCCTAGGTGCACTTCAGTGGGCTTGTCCTGGGTCCCTGCGGTCAGCTGCCCAGTCTTGGATGGTAGCCTGGTGAGCAAATCATTCTTGCCCAAGGTTCAGTATTTCTTTTAAAGGGATGCATGGGCCATTAGAATAGTGCTAACAAGCTGATTTGGGGTAACTCAAATTGGTTACCTAGACAGTTGCTTTTTGAAACAAAATATCTGTTCTCCCCACAAAGTAGGGGTGGTCCTGTAGGTTGTTATGATGAACAATAAGGATCACAATCCTAGCCAAATTAAAAGACAGCAAGAAATTTTCCCTTTCTTCAAAGTTGAGGACGTATCACTGACAAAAGAGCTAAGAAGTCAATTAGTTCTTAGTAGTAGAATGTCTCGGGAAATGAGATGGTTTACAAAAATAGGAAAATATAAACCAGGACCTCCTGATAGAAACTTCCTTATTAAAACATTGCTTGTAGCATATAGGGCCAAATCTGCTTACACCTCCCTGCTTACACCCGGTTAGGAGACTTTGGGCTCTGTCAGACTCCCCTTGGGCACTGCGCTTTATCTTCTTGATCCTACTTCCTATTGTAGAGTTTAGTGCATAAGATGTGACCATTTCATGCCAACGACATCTGACATCCGTTCTCCCATCTGCCCTGGGCTCCCTGTGCTCTGGGTTGGGAACTCTATGCTCTCAGGAGTGGGAGTGAGTTAACTCTCCATGGGCAACCCTCAACCAAAGGAGATCCAAGTAAGATCCGAGAGCCAATGGGTAAGTGTTTCTCCCTGTGATCCTATGGGTGGACTGTTCTATCCAACCACTCGGGGGGCACCAGCAGGGCAGAGCTCCAGCTGCCCACAATTGTGACCAAATTAATAACGCACACTTGATTTGCCTTCTTCTCCACTTCCCTGGTTTGACTCTCCCTGGTCCTTCACTCCCGGTCCCTGGCACCAGTTTCCAAAACAAACTACCTGCAAAAAGCTCAAGCCTTGGCCTTTATTCTCCTGGGAGGAACTTAGGGTAAGAAAATGGAGTAATATCCCTAGGTCACTGTAACTGTTCCCTTAACTTCCACATGACCTTACTACCATGGGTTACGTATCATTTTGTATGGCTAGTGCAACACAAAGAGCCCTCCACAAGTGCATGTATTTACAAATCTTACCACACTAATGTAAAGACCCATGATTATCCTATTATTTTCTGCTGGCGAGTATTGATTAATAAAGCAAGACCCAGATCATATGTTCCCTTGGCACTCCCGTTAGCATCCAAAATATTGTTCTGCATTCACTGGATATTTCACGGTGTTGGACCACCATAACCTGCAGAAAGTGGCCATATAAAGAGTCCCATTAACTGCAGACCTCAGGGCTGTCAAGTGAATGAAGACAAGGAAAACATTTTCCTCTAACGTGAGTGTCATGAACGACCAGGTATTATATTTTAAAAGACGTTTAACTGGCTTTATAAAGACACGGTCATTTATTTATCTTCTACCTACATACCAAATGTCATTGAAATTGGTATAAAACCACTAACTGCTGTGTTTATATAGAATAAAATGATTGTCAGACTAGTCAGAAAATTTCAACATTCCTAGGATTCTGTGTTTTGGAGAAAACGTTTATAGTTATGTCACCATATAATTTAGATGACTGAAGCCAGGATGCCAAAATATTCAAGTTAAGACTTAAGAACATCCAGGTTCGGGGCACCTGGGTGGCTCAGCTGGTTAAGCATCTGTCTTCTCTCAGGTTTTTTTCTCTCAGGTTTTCTCAGGTCAGGATCTCAGGGTCCTGGGATTGAGCCCTGCACTGGGCTCTGTGTTCAGCAGGGAACCTGCTTCTCCCTCTCCCCCTGCCACTCCCCTTGGTTGCACTTTCTTGCTTTCTCTCTTTCTCTCTCTCTGTCGAATAAATAAGTAATTTTTTTTTAGAAAAAGAACATCCAGGTCCTATTGGAAAATGCAGAAGTATTGTTTACAGTGAAACAGGCAAGTCAGAAATGGAATAACCGAAGTTATATAGAGTCACATATCCACACTCACACATGATCAATTAGGTCTGCAGCATTTGCATGCGGCAATTTTCCGTAGTCCCAAAGGGAGAGTGGGATGATTAAAGTGTTTTTCTTGGACAGGCATCATTGCTCTTTAAAGAGGAGAAAACTCTAGTTAACATCTGGTTGAGATACATTGTTGAAATACATTCTGGACCTTGCTTATTTTGGTCGAACAGCTGGAATTTTTTTTTTTAAATCATTTTGATCCACTTAATTTTCAACTTCTTTCGGGTGGGGGAAAAGGAAAACATGAATGATCCTCCCCCCCCCAAAAAAAAAAATATATATATAATTTCCTTTTTATGAGCACCAGTTCTGTCCCAGGCATCTAGGTCATGTTTGACATATGTTATTTCTAATAGGGTCATTGAGAAATGCACCAGTGATAAGCTTTATATAAAGAGGTGTAACCAGTACCCTTGTGTACATTTTGTTGTTTTATCTTTTCTGTTACAATATCCTGAATGTGGGCTCTAGTCAGGGAAATAGAAGTCAGAATAGGTATTTTAAGCAGAGGGGCCTGCATACACGGAATTATTTATACAAGAGTTCGAAGTGTGCAAGGGCAGGAAGGAAATGCTGGAGTAGCCCCGATCTTAGTCACTGCCGGGAGCCGCTTCCACCCCCAGGCCTGAGAGAGCAAAAGAGAAGAGGTCATCAGAACCTCAGACTTCATGGGAGGTCCCTATGTCACCCACAGCTGGTGTTATTTCCTTGGGGAGAGATGACATATCTGGTGCCAGGAGTGCCAAAAGAATCCAGAGGCTCCCAGAGCTTGGGGATGTCCAGAAACTAGGGAACAAGACAGAAACACCTTCCTTTCCTTCAGCATTCCAACCTCCAGTCTGTGCTTCCACTAGAGAACTTAACAGAAGGTAGACGTCAAGGGAACCTGAAAAATGAAAATACTATATTGATGTTTTATTAATTCATATACTCACACATTGAAATGTTTCTAAGCGGGGATTTTTTTCCATCTGACATCATGAGTCAACTGACAGATATAAAAAATTTTAGAGAACTAGGTGAGTTTCCACTGGCTTCAAATCTAAGGTGTTATCAAATTTAAGGGTAAGTTAAGCTTTCCAAATTCCACACCAGAGAATGTGGTTCAAGGTTTACTTTCATTAAACGCCGTTGAAGCCAACTTTTTAGAGAACCACAGCGGGCTTGTATCCTTAATTGGCTCTAAATTGGTGATACTTAGCAGCTCTTCCTAACCTTTGCTATTTGTCACCCAACAGGCTTTTCCCCAAAGACTCCCAGAGTATTAATTTTCTTATATTGTACCTTTACACACACAGAAGAAATATTTATTGTGACTAAGTCAATGTCCAGGGTTAAAAGTAGAAATGCTTTCTTTCTGCTGGGGGTAGATGATGAGTAGAAAAAAACTTACAGGGTGCCTGGGTGGCTCAGTGGGTTAAGCCACTGCCTTCGGCTCAGGTCATGATCTCAGGGTCCTGGGATCGAGTCCCGCATCGGGCTCTCTGCTCAGCAGGGAGCCTGCTTCCTCTTCTCTCTCTCTCTGCCTGCCTCTCTGCCTACTTGTGATCTCTCTCTGACAAATAAATAAATAAAATCTTTAAAAAAAAAAAAAAGAAAAAAAGAAAAAAACTTACAAGTCAGAAAACTTTAGTTCAAACTCAGTTACCATATTTGTTATCCATGATGTAATCTATATATAGTACCCTATTTTTAAAGCATGGCTTCTTAGCGCCGGCACTATGGACATTTTGGGACAAATAATTCTTTGTTGTGAGGAGCTGTCCTGTGTGTTGTGGGATGCTTAGTCCCACCTCGCCACCTCCCCACCAGATGCCAGAAGGCCACTCAGATCTGTGATAACCCAGAATGTTTCAAGGCACTGCTAAGTGCATAGTTGAGAACCACTGCTCAGAATACGTTTCCTCAGCTAATTGTAATTACTTCCCTTGGTTGTTGCAAGGTAAGATGAGATGTCCTAGATCTCTCAATGGTCTTAGCCTGCACCCAAATTAGCAGACTGATGCCTCATTGGTAAAGTGGGGTGGGGGTGAGTAACCTCTCAAAGGAAGTAACAATGTTTTTGGGTGTGCCCTCTGGCTGCTGAAAATGTGGTGAACATCCCTTGAGCTCTTTAGTCCTGTAATTAAAATTTAGATAATTTGTTCATCACAGATTTGGGGGGGTATTGGTTTGCATTTTTCAAAATATTGCATTAAATATTATCAATATTGTGTTAATTAAATATTTCTATAAACATTTATTCTGTTAATATTTAATGGGTAATAAACATTAATTTTAATATATTAAAATAGCTTAATTATAAATAAATATTACATTTCAAATATTGCATTAGGTATTATGAATATTGCATTAGGATACTATTTATCTTGATTACTGAGTTTTTTGTAGCCCCTTAAATTTTGAGCCTTGTCCCTGCTGATAAATGCAGGTCCCGGGCAGCCTGGCTAAATCAGAATTTGCATTTTAACGCGAGGTCCCCAGGTGATCTGGATGCAGGAAAGTTCAAGAGGCACCACGGTAGTTGCCCCAAGACGCTGCAGTGGGGGGTGCAGGTGCCGGACAGGTGTGGAGGCCACAAGGCCTGGGAGGCCAGCGTGGGGCACATCTCAGATAGGGATGGATAGCGGGGGCGGGCGAGGCTGAGGAGCTGTTTTCATAGCCGGTTAGGTGAGACACCTGCTCTTTGGATGCCTACTGAGAAGGGGTGATACAAAGTGGGAGAGGCACTCCCTCCTCTCCAGGGGTCAACGGATGCGAAGTCCTCAGGGACTGCGACAGTCCCCTGCTAGCACTGGCCTGCGGCTCTGAGCTCCCGCGCGCGCCTTCTCAGGGAGGGCGCTGGCGCCCTCCAGCGGATCTTCGGGCGCGGCGCGCGTGAGACAGGCGCCGGCGGAGCGCGTGCAGTCCGGGAGTGCGGGCTCGGAGACAGTCTCCCGTTGGGTGCGGCTTTCCAAGGGCCCTAGGCCTGCGGGCCGTATTGAGGTGGGCGGGAGTCCCTGAAGATGTTGGACCCGCAGATGACTGTGGGAGCAGCCGTGCGCTGGGGAGAGGGAAGGAAACTTAGTTTACAAAGATGCATGCATTAATTTATTCAGATTTAAAATTTTGAGGGTCTTTTGTGTCTTTTAGCAATGGGTGGGTGAATGCTGGAGAACGCCTGTGGCTACTCTTTGATGAATATTAACTGCGTGAACGCCTGAATCCTGACTTCGAACCCGTGACTTGGGCCACATCAACACTGCTCTACCGTGAGCACGTTATAGACCAGAAATGGTTATTGCCTTTTATAGGCCTAGAGCAGCGGCTCTTAAATCTGAGACGATGTTATTTAGAAGAACAGGCAAATTTTTATGTGTGCCTCCGCTGCACTGACCCCTGATCCATCTCACATGTGTGCGTACTAGCCTATTAAAGGCTGTGGAGTGGCTACTGTTCTTAATAAGATCCAGTATTAAGTTCACTTTATGTCATTCTGCATTTTCTCCTTGAAGATGTACCAAATATAGATAATTCTAGATGGGAATGTGTATGTGTGTGTGTGTGAGAGACAGAGAGAGAAAAATTTTAAAGGTCATTTCTCATAGTTAAAATAATTGGCTTTTTTGTAGTTTACTTTTTAAAAAGGCTTTATTTATTTATTTTGAAAGAGACAGAGACAGAGCTAGCAGGGGCTGGATCCCAGGAGCCTGGGATCATGGCCTGAGCTGAAGGCAGAGCTTAACAGACTGAGACACCCAGGCTCCCTTGTAGTTTATTTTTCATCTGCTAAGTAAAAATGGCAGAGATCAAACCTGAGGACAAGAATCTGGGGCACAAAATTTTGGTCCCTGTGTCTAACACGGTGTCTTTTTTTTAACCATCTGGGCCAAACTTTAATTTCTTAGACTCACATATCTTCAAAGCAGATTATGTGTCTATAGTCATATATTTATTTTTTAAGGGAATCTTATGCTTAAAAAGTTGAAAACCCTACGTTGCGACTCTACCTTTATGATGACATTTAGCAAATGAGGACACTAAGAAATTAGAGTTTTGCCCAGCTGCTTTAAAAATACACAGCGTTAAAAGCAGTTATCACAATTTTGTGCTCCAGACGCTCCTGTCCCCTGGCTCAGTCCCCTCTGCCGCTCTCACTCAGCAGACGAAAAGTAAACTATAAGAAAGCAAACTATTTTAACTATGAAAGGTGACCCGAAGAAAAATCATTTCAAGACCAAGTTGGTTGCAGCAAAATTCATTAGCCTCCTCCAGGATGAAAGCTGGTGTCTGGGTGACATTCCAAGGTTACTAATGCTTGTCAGCCCCACAACTTGCAGACTGTACATGATGGGGAATCTTTGGGGTTTGGCATCAAAGGAGAAAGGATGTAAAAATGGCCCTGATGGATGTTCTGAGGTTGTTTGATCTAAATCCAGAGAAAATAGCAGCTATCACAGCTGATGGAGTACCCGCTATGACTGGGAAGATGAATAGTACGGAGAAAAAAAATTAAAGTCAGAAAAGCTTGTGCCAGACATTTTATCATATCTTTTTTATTTTATTTTTTACAAACCAAGCTTGACAACTTGGAAATCCCTTTGTGCAGTTTATAAAATAATGAATTCTAAATGAGGGCCTGGATTCACCCACAGACCAAGCAATTTCGTAAACAATTTCTGTTCCCCAATATGGCTCCCTGTCAGCGCGTTTTCAAGTCAGATCCCTTCCGTGAGGTGGAACAGTAATACATGTGATGCATATCTTTGAAGCGTTAGCTATCAGACATGGTAGGATGCCAGTTACTCGATGTCCCAATGACAAGAAAGGTATCCTGTGTTATATTTCTGCGTCTGATTTACACTCAGAGAAGAGTCAACTGAAAGACAAAGGTGCTACAGGATAATTTGTATTCTCATATCATTTCTCCTGTGTTCAGCGGCGTTTATTCTCTGATCTCATTACCATGGCTGTTTCTTACTTTCAAGCTCCTTTTAGATACAAACAAACACGAATGCGCCTACATACCCACACCCACACACAAGCACACACACAGGCACACGTACACAGACACACCCCTCTTCAGAGTTGCAATTAATCGTGTGCTTTACAAGGGTTTCCTCCTGTTAATGCCTGTTCTTCCATCAGTTTCCAAGCTCCTGGAGAACAAGTGCTGAGTCTATTATGCCCTTTGTGTTCTCCCCACACAGAGAGTGTTCAATAAATACTATTGACTGACTGACACCTCTCCCTCTTTTTCTCTTTGTCTCTGACACCTCTGCTTTCTCTCAGAAATAGTATTTTTTAAGTGGCAATATTTTCCCACTCTGGACTTATAAAAAAGCTCTTCTCGGCCTCTAACTTTTTCTTCATGTAAGATTTTTCAACAATAGACAAACTACAGGTGGAAGGAAACCGATCATCTACAACCCCTTGACAATAAATCTGTTTTTAATTGGAGTGTGACAAGTATCTCACAGAATGGACGCTTTTTCCCCAAGAACAATGCCGGTGTGAACATCTCTGCCGAAGCGGCCATTAAAAAATCATCACACCTCCTGCCTGGCCTACCCACTCGGACTACGCCTGAATTCAAGGCAGGCATTCACGGGCGGCCCCAGCTTTATTTTTCTTTCGCTGCACAATGGGTCAGACCTTCTGTCTATATTCAGGGTCTCTGTTGTTCTTGCACGGAACTTAAAGAGCAGTTGGTTCTCCTTTTGAAACACACGCCTAAACCACAATTATTTTTTTAACCTTACCTTAGGAAAACTCTTGGTAGTTCAGGGATATCCAGAAATATGGACTTTTCAGGAGACATGAAAGTGTACCCTCCATCAACCTGAGTATTGTTTGATCTCGCAGAGGCAAGGGAATAATGGGCCTTTATTACTGTTGGCTTTCTCTATCCCAGCCATTATGGATTGTGTAGTTGCGGTGGGTGATTGTTCCAGGGAGATTGCTCTCATGTCACAACCTCCCATTTGTGTCAGCCTCCTGGAGAAGGTGCCGGGGAGAAAAATCTCAACCCTACGAGGCCACTGTTCTTCACACCCTGTCTCTTCAGTCACGGCAATTAGAGTACAAAGCCACCGTCTCTTTGGTACCGTTTCCATATCCGGTTTCTTTTCTTCTAACCTGAGTTGAAAGCCTCTTGGAAAACGAGAATGTTCAGGAAAAGGGACGGCTGTGAATAGTAGTCATCAGGATTTGCATACGACAGCACTGTGGATGGTCATTTCCTACTCCGCTCACCTGCTGACGGCTGCCTGCCTTGTTGTCGCCGTTGACACAGCATCTGTAACACCCAAACCCGAGCAGCCACTGTGGTTCCCCAACCCATTTTAGGCTCCGTTACTCCATCAGAAAAGGCACCAACTAAAGTGTCTTAGGCCCCGGAACAAGGATTCTAACACAAATTGTGTACTTACGAGGTCATCTCAGTGGCCTCCACCAAACCAGTGGAGTTGGTGCTATCCAATTCAGGAGACTGGAAGTTTCCATAGTTACGGGGGAAGTGGGAGAACAGGTGTTCACAGTGGGGTGGCTAGATGATCCGCATGGTGCTAGGTCTACCTTCCCGTGCCTGGAAGCAGAGTAACTTGTAGAAAGATGTAGTTAAAAGAAAGGCAGTGTGGGCAAAAGGTGCTTGTGGCCCCAGCCGATGACCCAGGCCTCTGCCCCTAGAGGAGACGGTGCCCATGGGAGATCGCTGGTTGGATCAGCGGCTTTAGCAGCAGCCGTGGCCGAAGATGTGGCTTCCCTGGGGGAGCCAGGCAGACACAGCTGAAGTGGGTCGTGGGAGAGTCTCAACATTTCTGTTCCCACTTTGGAAGCAGAGAGAGGATGAACGGAGGTCAGAAGAACCACGGGACTCTTACGTTGCCCTAAAAATATCCTTAGACTGCTCTCAGGCAGGAAACAGTGATCCGAGCTGGTGGCTAAAGCACGTTCACCAGGCTCTGACCTATAAGGAAGCTACATTTTACAGAGAAAAACTAAAGGCCAGAGATTAAGTAACACAGCGGGGACGTAGCCGAGCTAGGATTTGAAATCCAGCAGCCTTTCTCCAGAGTTGATTCTTTAGACCCCCTGCTGACACCGTCAGGGGCACACAACATCTACTCACAGGTGTGCTCATCCTGCCTTCTTGGCTTTGTCCCAGCATCAAGGAAGAAATGGCAGGGCCATGTCTTAGAATTGCTCAGTTTCCTCTGTGGAGATTCTTGGCCTTAGGTCTTATGCCTGGTACATCCTCTTACAACGGTCTTTACTATGACTCTCTCTAGGGATACCAGAATTTACCAAAGGAAGCAGACCCAGAATCATATTCTTAGCATATGGCATATAATCCCTAGCCTCGTGTTTAGGATTATAAACTCTGCTTTGAATAATCTTCCACCTCTTGTGTTGTGCTCCCGGTCCCCAGGTTAACATACCTATTTCCCCCTTTCGAAGTATCCGAGGAAAGAAGTCGAGACCATTCCAAGGCAATGCCCACAGCACTTAAGGGAAATCCAGCCATCCTAACACTTTGATATTTCTGTCGGGGAAGATACGCTGGGCCAGGTAATTATTCAGGTAATTTTTTCCTCCCAGGAGGGCATGCCGTTATTGTGACAGCTTATGTCCCTGTTACAGATAAAGTTTACATTGTCAATTAATGGGAATACACCAGGTAATAGTCAGGAGTTCTCGGGGGATCATCTGGGAGCCATTTCCAAATGTCCTTTATGGAAGCATATGGTCATATCCTCCACTTCATCGCCGGGTCAATCAGCAGTCGCTCTTTAATACGGTATGTTCTTCACGCACCAGTGCAATTTCCAAGCTCCATCACATTTGTTTTTTCCCCCACGGTGCTTGAAAGTTGCTTAAGCCGCGGATTATTGCCTCGCCACGAGCGCTGATCGCTCTTCTGGATAGTAGGCATTCCGATGTCATCTTTAATTTGCGATATTAATATTGAACCCCATCACCGTTCAGTGGTTTTAGTGAAGTATTTACATATAGACTAGCGAAGTGTTTGAGCAGTGCATTGAAAACTGTCCGTTCCTAATTGGAACCGTAAAGTTTACCACGGCATCTGCATGACACGGATATGATTTCTGGTTATAAAGCGGCCTCAGAGGTTTGCTTCCAAAAAACAAATACGATGTGTTTTTGCAGCTCTGCGCTGCCCCGCCCATGCAGACCGTTGGGGATTGGGGGTGATGGGGCTCCAAGAACTGTTTTTTTTTTTTTTTTTTGCAACCTCACACACTTTTAGAAAGATTAACTATCTCAAAGAGTTTTTACTGGGAATCACATTGAAAATTAATGAGCTAATTAGTTAAGAAATGTGTGAATTTATTATGGAAAGGGAAAACTGGTACCATAGTGACAGTACAAAATGCATGAAATGTCCTTTTAGTTGATGACACTGGAGTAAGGTGGGCCTGTTAAGGAACCTTTGGACTGCTCTTATTAATTATCTGATTTAAAGATCCCTTTGCCCTGTGAGAAGGATGGATATCCATTGGGATTTGAGAGATTCAGACTGAAGAAAGAAAGAAAAAGAGAAAAGAAAAGGGAACATCTTCCTAGTTGTGTGTTGGGTGACCTTGTGCCCTGGTGTGTTTAAATTGCTTACTTCCTATAACTCTATAAACTTCTGTGTTTTCATTTGCCGGATTAGATTGAAGTGTCAACTATATTTGATGAATGGCATTGGTAATATATGTTCATGTTCGTCTTTGCTCTTTCTGCTTTTATTTATATAGAGTCAGTATAATTTATTTCTCCCGAAAAAGCTTTCAGCAAAAAAGATTTTTTAAAGTACAAATACTTTTTAACAGGGCTCTGGGGTTCGTGATGATCAAATCACTCATCTTTCCTTCTTCGTCCTAGCTTTTTTTTTTTTTTTGGACGTGTTTACTTTTCTTTTAAATCTAGCAACTGAAAAATAATACAGGAAGGTGAGCTCAGTGATTGCACCTAAGCCCTTAAGTGGTTGCATAAAACGTTACTGTGGCAGACCAGCCTTTAGCTCAGTCTGTGTGTATATTAGTGTAATGATATCAAGAATTGTGCAATTATCTGGATGATTTAATTTAAAAATACCGGTCTGCAGCCTTCCCTATGCAAGTACTTTATTCCCTCCCATAGCAGGCTGAGCAAAAGATTACAGATGTATTGCCCTTCTTGCTGACTATGAGTCTGTTCTTTTCTTAGGAGGTGTTGGGGAGGAATCCCAGGTCATCTTGAGGTTAAAATGGAGTATGCTGTTAATTGTATCACCAGCGACTCACACTGTATTTTTATCTCGATCAAAATGTTATGTTTAGGCTAATAGGCATGCCTATCTCTGTCAAAGCTCTCTCTGGGGATTAATAGAATAAAGGGGTGATGAAGAGAGGAAGGAAATGGAGGGAAATCACCATGTCAGCCTAATCAGAATCTTCAAAACTACCTACCACAAAAGCTAGGACACCGGAGGAGCATAAAAACTGGTGAAAACATAATAAACACAAAGCTGGATTGGGGGAGTCACTGGTTCCTCCCCTCCGTCCCTCCCTCTCTACCTGCCTTCCCTTCTTCCTACCTCCTTTTCTTTCTTTCTTTCTTTCTTTTTTTTTTTTTTAAGATTTTATTTATTTATTTGACAGAGAGAGACACAGCGAGAGCTGGAACACGAGCAGGGAGAGTGGAGGAGGGAGACGCAGGCTTCCTGCTGAGCAGGGAGCTGGGTGCTAGGCTCCATCCCAGGACCCTGGGATCATGACCAGAGCTGAAGGTAGACGCTTAATGAACTGAGCCCCTCAGGTGCCCTGTTACCTTCTGTTCTTTCTTTTAAGATTTTATTTATTTGACAGAGAGAGAGAGATCTCAAGTAGTCAGAGAAGCAGGCAGAGAGAGGAGGGGAAGCAGCCTCCCCTGCTGCGCAGAGAGCCTGATGCGGGGCTCGGGCTCGATCCCAAAACCCTGGGATCACGACCTGAGCCAAAGGCAGAGGCTTTAACCCACCGAGCCACCCAGGTGCCCCCCTTCTGCTCTTTTTAAAAAAGATTCTATCCTTATCCTGCACCTCATCTCTCCCTCATTTCTCTTTTCATTCTTTTGGCCATCCAAGAATTTCTCCTGCTAATTGAAACCCACGGTCTTTTAATTGTTTACTAAAAGGCTGTTGAAACAAATGATTGATGTGATAAAATGCCCAAGTTAAACCAGTTCAATCACAGAAATACCGACATGCATATAACTGTATTTCTGCTTCGCATATCCATTTGTCTCTGATCCACAGTCGTGGTCATTACCACAAGCCAACGGGCTGGGGTCAGCACAACCTGTGTTCTGAGCGCCCAGGGCTCAGACCCTGACTTCCGTGGGACTCTATCAAAGAAAAAGGGACGACGTGCATGCTTTTGGAAGACTCGGGATGCATTTGTTCTGACACCAGAGAGTCAAATAAGCTGAACTGTAAAAAAATAAAGAGAACATATGAGCAAATTACAGTCCTGCATGACTGAACACTAGAAAGATTCTCATGAATTAAAAAAAAAAAAAGAAATAGCCAGATTTTACTTCTCATGTACATATGGATGAACTCGGATCAATAGATTTTAATTTTTATAGTATTGACAACACAGATGACTTTGAAAATGAAATCAGCATTAGCCGGAACAGAAGAATGTGTTCATGTTTGTTTCTTTTTAGTGCAAAGATTTCCAAATTGTGTGATTAATATGCTAAATAAGTTGGCTCAAATTCTACTTTGTTTATTCTTGTATAACAGTCTTTGCAGTCAGTTGTTATAATTCCTGTTCATTTGGAAAAAGAATATGTTAACATATGGGATAACATAAAAATAAAGTTAATTTCAAATAACTAGGTATTTATGTAGCCACATGATCCTTTGAGGGGATTTTAAAAATATACATATGTGAAAATGTTTATGGCTTTGGCTCTGGAGCAAACATGATCATATTATGACCCTTAGATAGCTAACAGATAGATATCTCAAATTCAACGCGATCTCAACCGAACGCTTCTCAATCTATGTCCCCATAACTGCTGCTACCATAATTTTTCCCATTTCATCCATTCAGTCAGTTGTTCAGACCAAAAACTTCAGTGTTCCTTACCTCTCTGATTCTCTCACATCTCACGTCCCATCTTGTGGCAAAGACTATTCATTCTACTCTCAGATTAGGCCTCCAATCCGACCACACCTCCCCACGACGGTCACTATCCCTCGCCTTCTCCCCTGAAGTCCCCTGAAGGAACAGTTGTCTAACTCCTCCCCCTGATTCCACACTTGATTTTACAGGGTCTCTTCTCAACAGAGCAGCCAGAGTGATTCTTGACAAACATAAGTCAGAGCATTGTTCTCTTCTGCTCAACATCCTCTAATGGCTTCCTCACCACTTTGAGTAAAAGACAGATCCTTCCCATGTCCCGTATGATATGGCGCCCATTACTGGTTTGACTTCCCCCTCCTATTCGGCTCCTCTTTGCTCCGTCCATTTGAGTCACCTTGATGTTTCTGTTGTTCCCTCTGCCTGAAAGTTCTTTGTCCAGATAGTTTCATGGATGACTGCATTTTCTCCTTTAGATCTTTGCTCAAAGGGCAAACATCAGTGAAGCCTTCTCACTCACCTTATTTACAGTTGTATACCATGCCTGCTGTCCCTCGTTATCTTTCTCATGTTTTTCTTCATAACACACACACACACACATACGTACAAAATGTTAGATTTATGTTAGATAGTGATGCTATATGTACATATAAATACTAACATAATATGTAATCCCTGCTTGTGTGCATGCATGTTCACATATACACACAATTTGTGAATTGTCTATCTTTCTTTACCAGAATGTCAACTCTGACCACAGAGATTTTTGTATATCCTGCTCATTGCTAAATCCTGGTGCCTAGAACTATACCTGGCACATAGTAGAAGCTCAATAAATTATTGTTAAATGGATGACTACATGGTTGGATAAAGTAATCAGTGACTTGACATAGCTGATTTATTTCTTGAAATGTATCATAAGTGAGACCATACCGGGCCTCCTTTTACTAGGCTAAATACTGTGAAATTGCTGATGATTTGCTTTGACCTCCACAAATGGCTATGGTTAATGTTATGTGTACATTTCCCTTCCATTTCTTGTGTCTTGCCTCTTTTTGTCTTCCGATGGCTAGCATCTTCTCTGGTTTGTCTTCCTCACACTTACCCATCTCTTCTCAATGCCACTGTGACAGTGAAGAACTGGCTTGGCCAGTAGATTCATGACACTCTCTTTCATTGCTTTATCCATAACTCATCTGAGACCTTTCCCACATCAGCCACACAGGGTAACTAAGCATCAGATACTGTGGGAATCAGAGGCATATGGAGATGAGGATCCTTACCTCTCCTATTCAAGTCTCTGGCGCATTTCTGGAGACTTGGGATCAGTGTCCAAATTGGCCGAGAGACAAGTATGGTGTTAATGCTTTCTTCTACCTCTCTTTGATCAGCTGCTTAGGTAGAATAGGTGATCCAAGCAACTGTGGTAGGGTCACTACAAGTGGAATGATCGTGAACAAGATAGGCCAATTCAAGAAGTTAAAGGTGCAGTTAGATGCTGTCTAACAACAGGGCCTTGCCTTGGCTTGGTGGGAATTTAGAGAAAGGTCCGTCCATGGGTGAGGGTGGGCCTGCATTACTGAGCAGTGGGGATTGCATGGGAGCATCATTAGGCTGCATGACCCAGTTCATAGAAGGACAATTTCTAGTCAGCCTTTGGTGAACCAGTGAGGCCTGGACCCGTGCTTGCTTTATCTAGCTCATAGGGATGAGGAGGTGTATAAATAGAAGAGGTAGAATGGTCAGCAAGCTGACCTTCATTCCCATCTTAACTACTGAGAAGGATACCAGTCCCTGGGCCAAACCAAGGGCCCAATTCAGGTATGGGTCATAAATGGGCCCAGCTGCACCACAGCTTCAGAAACCATGGGCTTTGTGAATTTTGTTTCTTCACATATGACAAATGTCCAAAAGTCTTGTCTTTTTTTCTCTCTCTCTTTCTTTCTTTCCTTCCTTCCTTCCTTCTATCCTTCTTTCCTTCTTTCCTTTTAAACTGCTTTATTATCTTCATAATATATAATGAACACCCTGCCATGCAATAGGGTAAAACTCTCCACCTGACAGAATCTTATAGATTGGGTCAAATGCAACCTTCAGTTAGCAGCTGGTCATAGGAGACGCACAGGAGACATGTGACACCAAAAGGTTTATAACAAAGGTACTTCAAACACATGTAAGTATAGGAAGCGTGAGTGTCTTCCAATTAACTTCAGGGGGAAAAAAATGAGGATTCAAGGCAGAAGGCAAAACTCCTGATGGTCATGATGAGGAGGGTCAGAGCTAACCGCCCGCAGACTGTGACTGATTTGCTTTTCCCTCAACTGTTCCATCTGCTGTCTCACCGCCTCCCCAATCCTTTCCATATTCCCTTCTCTCATCCTGGCCTGTGGATCCAAGCCTGGGAATCACGTCCCACCCACACTGCAGGACGGGCTGCCTCACATTGAACTGCCTAGGATTTACTCTAGGCACACAGTAGTCACCAGCTTCCAGAGGGAGGGCCAAGGGCTCTCCTCTATTAGCAACTCGCTCCTTTCCGTCCTTTTCTTTTTTCATTTTCCTGGTTGGTCTTGTCCATGTTGCAATTTTTTTTTTAAAGATTTTTTGTTTATTTATTTGACAGAGAGAGATCACAAGTAGATAGAGAGGCAGGCAGAGAGAGAGAGAGGGAAACCGGCTCCTGCTTGTTCCTCCTGGGCCTCTCCTTGCGGTCTCGTCCTCCCCATTCTCCCCTCTCTGACACCCGTGTGAGTACGCCACTGTGACACGTCGACCCTGCTCCCACTCTGCCTACTACTCTTTGGGGACCCCGGGAGCAGGTACTGAGAAGGAAGGGAGCGAGCGACAGCCAGTGACAAGTACCCAGGAGTCTTCATACAGTTCTGCCCTGGTATTGCGCCTGCATAGACCGGACCGAGTCCTCACACCTCCTCTATTACTACCTTGACACAACAGGTGACGTAGAAATCTGCAACAAGGATAGAAAGGGAAGCACTTCACTAATAATGTAGATCATCTTTTTCTCATTGGTCACTGGATATACATCGAGACAAATTTGTGTGCAGAAGGATTTTTTGTTTTGTTTTGATTTTTAAAAACCCCTTATGTGAGACTCATAAGAAGTCACGAAAGAGTTCCTGTGTATCTCCTACCCAGCTTTCACCAATATCCGCCTCTTAAGTAACTATAATATGTTCTGAAAATCATGAAATCAACACAGATCTACTGCTATGAACAGACGGAAGGATGTTATTTTATAATGACAAAGGAAGAGTTTCTTAGATTACATTTATTTTCACCTAGGATGAAACAAAGTGACTCACAGCAGCCTCTTTAATGCATTTTCCTCTCTGTTGAAGAACTACAATTATTAATAGTCGGATGGTTGGAAGGTGAGTTAGTAAATGTGCTTAAATCCGATCATGCCATCCCATTTTGTTTGTCCTCAGGTATTCAGGTTTGATTGGTTCCTGGGTCTCTGCTGATGTCTGAGACGCATAATTTTCAACTCAATGCTCGCTATCAAACCACCGATTCTCAGAGCTCCGACACATGTAGGAGGAGCCCCAACGACAGCCTTTCATGGGCTGATTGTTAGTGAGAAGACAGGCTGTGCCCTGGGTAACGGAGCCTCTATCTCTTTGAAGCAGACCCGGCTATTTCCAAGACATTGTACAGCTTCATCATTTCCTTTCTCCTGGCCATACATCTGGAGCTTTGCTATTGTGCGGTAGACAACCCACAAATATGATTTTCCATGTGGATTCGCTATGGATAAGAGCTGGTGACGAAACTGTGCCTTCAGAATGGGTTAGCGGACATATATGCTCCTGTCTTCTCTATGCGTGTATGGTACTAAAACATTTAATAGTTTCATATACATTCCAGCCCCAGAAGCCCCAAATCCTTCCTGACCAGCTTTTTTGAGCAACTCGTACAGGACTTGATAAAGGTTAACCAAAGATTCAAGGAGGCCCTCTAATAGAATTGGCAGCAGACTTCCCTCCTGGAGGTTCCATCAACATCTTTGCCTTCAATGTAGCCAGAAACCAGGGCAACAACTTTCGATTCGCTTAGGGAACTTTCTCAAAAGTAAGACAATTATTTCACCAGATGCTGTGATATCATGGGTCCCACTTCATTGTGGTTTGGCAGATTTATGTTATGTGGACTGATGTTTTGGTCATCTTTCTAAATCTGCATCTAAATGTTGATGCTGTTAAAGAAAAGAAATCATGACGCTTAGAGAATGGTAAGGCAGACTTTATTCACGAGATTATCACCATAGGTGTGGGGACCCTGCCGTGGGGTCTCGCAGTGTAAGAGAGGGATAAACTCAACTCCAACTGCAACTTGAAGAAGTGAGAATTTAGAGTCAAGGAACAGGGTGGGAGTCAGTGGATGGAAAATTACCAAGAGGAAACATCAGAGGTAAGAGGAATTCTGGCAAAACTGACCTACCAGCATCCTTGCTGAAGGCAGGCCAGGGCAATTAGACATCACCTGGGAGATGATAGAAAATGCAATTGGCTATCAGAGGTGACAATCTGCAGAGGATGAGGGATAAACTAACTTAACAGGATTCTTGCTGAAATTGGACAATGCAGAGATGAACCAGTAATTCAAAAGTTGAGTCCTAGTTGAAAATTCAGGGGAGGAGCCTGATTCGAGTTTGGGGCCAAGGGGAGAATCTTTGCAAATGTTTGAGGTGTCAAAAGATACTTATTTTTAGTAAACAGACAGGCGGGCTTCATTGGTAAGATGCTCTCAGACTTTTCTTTATCTTCTACTTCTTCTGGTAAAAATGGAAGGGACAAGATCCTGAAGTTGTTTCTTGGCCAATGGAAGGAGGAGAGCACACTGACTTCCCCCTCAGACCGCTTCCTGCGAAGCCCTGCAGTAATCAGAGATTGCAGGCATTTCCCCCAGGGTATTATCTTCAGAGATGAAGACGTTTAGTGGGAACTAAGGATTCATAATGATGTTATTGCAAAGAGACAGCTTTATGCTTTGGGTCTTAGAAGTCACTTCTCTTATCAATCAATCGTAGGAGAACCAGTTTTTGCAAGCATGGGTAACCCGGAGGAATTGGAGATTATTGCCTCAGTTATTCCAATCAGAGCAAAACACAAACTATGTGTGTGTATCTCTCTCTCTCAGTCTCTCTCTTTTAAAGAATAATTTATTTATTTGAGAGAAAGAGCATGCAGGGGCTTGGGGCAGAGGGAGAGAGTGAGAGAGAGAGAGAGAGAGTCCCAAGCAGACTCAGCACAGAACCTGACACAGAGCTCCATCGCACCACCCTGAGATCATGACCTGAGCCAAAACCAACAGCTGGACGCTTGACTGACTGTGCCACCCAGGTGCCCCACTATGTGTGTCTTTAGCCGCTTACTGAAGAATATGTACGAGAAAGAATATGGAAGTGGCATAGACAATTGAAGGATAATCTGACAGTCATGTGAAAAATTGAGGATTCTGGATTGCAATCTTTTACATCTATTGGGAAAAGATGTAAAAAAGGAAAAAAAAAAAGTTTCACTTTTCTTAGGGTTAATCCCAGTCCTGGATCCTTGACAATGACTAATGCTTCATTTGGTTTTGCTTTTAATTTTAGCTCCCCCCACCTGCCCCTGCCTGCCCTACTCTCAGAAGATAATCTTGTCTCCCAATTAATCAAGAAAATTGAGGCCATTTAGTATGATCTTTCTTAAATCCTGACCCCCTATTTATAAACTCTTTGCACTCACCCCTGCACTTCCTCCTCCCCCTTTGTCTCAGAGGCTCAGGTATTCCTTTCTTTTCAAGGCCAAACCCACCACCTATCTCTCGAGCCTGTTACCCTCTGCCTCTTTCAGGACCTTGTTCCATCTTTCCACGCCCTTCCCAGGGTTTACAATTTATGCAGAAATTTCTATGCTAAACTCAAGATTTTGGAAGAAATGTTTTCCCCTTCCGTGTTGGTTAGCATCTTCCCTTCTATTATTCTATACTAGATTGATATTTAAATTCTCTTTCTTAGTCAGGGCCAAAGATACATTGAGAGTGGCTGAAACGCATACAAATGTTCACATCACATGGATAACTTCTTTTTGAAACATTTTTTATAATGCGCACAAATTTGGTACCTATGGAAAAAGCAATTAGAAACAATCTTTTCTATATTTGAAAAGCATAACTCAGCTCAAATCCCCTATTGATTCAGGAGGCAGTTTTATCTTGTTTAAACACCTGGTTTTTATAATAGGGCACTTGTGCCCTTATGTGCTGGTATTTTGATAATTCACACTAATTACACTGGACTAATTTCTGTTTGAAGCATTTTTTAATGTGTGTCTTCCCTCTTTTATGACAAAACTATGGTTGTTAATAAAATATAGCATTTAATTAAAACAATTCTGGAGGAAAAAAGTGAGCTTGTTATTTTCTTTAGCATCATGTTACATCTAGACCCCAATAAGCTTTATATTGTTTTTGACCATAACCTTTTTTCCCCCTTTCCATGTTGACTAAGACATACTGGCAATATGACCATTTATGATAACTAATAATAATAGTGACAACCAAATTAATAGAGTGCCTCATCAACAGCAGAGCGCATCACAACATTATCTCATACTGTCCTTTCAATGCCAAGTGGCACATACTGGAGGTGTCCTTAGCTCCTCCCCCGATCAGAAAACTGACACTTAGATGTATTTAAGTGGCAGAGCTGGAAGAGACAAAATTGGATGCAAAAACCATATCATTTGACCTTTGAAATCGTAATTAACAGTCATTAAGACAGAACGCTTGGCTTGATACCGATATGTATACATAAATATAAATATTTTTGAACGGGTTCTGAAGAAGTAGATCTGTTTTGGGTGTAATTCCAATAGATAGTTAAATATGTTCCTTGATTTTCACATTTGTTTCTAAACGTGATGAAAGATAACAAATGACTTCTTTCATCATTTTCCTTAGTGATTTGCCTCCCCTATGGTTATTTACATGGTGCCATTTGTTTGCATGCATGGGTAACCCGGAGGAATTGGAGATTATTGCCTCAGTTATTCCAATCGGAGCAAAACATGTCCCCAGGGACATGGTCAGTGTCTGGGAGAGTTTCTGTTTTAGTTTCTGTTAACGGCATCTCCTTGAAACTTCTAGAAGAGAAACTCTGGCCCCTGTGTATATCCCTGATTGCCAGTGACTAATTACCCACTTTGCAGTCAAGATGAGACTGTGCTTTTCCAAACTTGTTTCTTCGGAAAATTATGTTCTGAACCGCAGCACCTAGTCACCTTTCCTATCTACACATTTGAACGTGAAGGCTAAAAACTCATTTATGCTTTTGATAATGTTACTGCTTTCTGCACCTCATCTCTGGGCTTTCTGTCACATGCCCTCACGGCCTCCTTCGGCAAGCTTGTATTCCATCATCTTACATTTTCATAATATTTGTGAGCAGACCCTTTATTCTGTTCTCAGCTTTAGCTTTCTTCCTTATTGTGCCATGCCTTTGAAGTTCAGGCTGTAAACTTTGTCATCGTCTCTCTCTATTCTGTGTCTTGTGCCTCTGATACTCGTTATTCTTATCTCTGATTACTTCCCTCCAGTCCTATTCACTCACCGTGGCCCCTTTCCACTCCCGGGGCACCTACTGTTAGATCACTCACAGAACCCTGGGATAGCGAGTAATTGCTTCCTGAACACTTTCCATTTCTTTTTCCTATTTGCTCTCTTATCCTGCTGTATTGTACTCAACATGGTCTCCATTTTTTCAAATTGCTTTTCTCCTTTTTTTCAGATTAACTTACCCTAATCATTAAAATTATTTGAAATAACTCTATCGTGCCATCTCTATAACTCAGACCCAACATGTGGATGTCTTTAGTCTTCTTTTTGTACTAAGAGTGGCTCCACATCCTTTATTTTGATAGAGTGCTTTGTTTCGTATGCTAAAATTATTTAAACCTAACGTCCCCGGATTTTTTTTTAACAACGAACCAAAGATAGACTGAAATTTTCCTTTGCATTACTTTCAGAAAATGGGCTATACAGACCAAAACTCTACTGTAAGTAAGATTGAGGGAGTATATTTAAACTCCTTGAAGTATACATCATACATTTAATGAACTATAAGTGAGTTATCTATTATCAGCCAAAACAATTGAATTAGGACCTTTACTAGGTAATTGGTTCAAAAATAGAGATTTTAAAAACATCTACCATTTACATGTCATTCATTTAAAAAGAGCTTCTCCTAAGTTTGCTTTAGAGAACAACTTGCTTTTGGGGCACCTGGGTGGCTCAGTTGGTTAAGCATCTGCCTTTGGCTCAGGTCATCCCAGAGTCCTTGGATCAAGCCCCACATTGAGCTCTCCGCTTGGTGGGGAGTCTGCTTCTCCCTCTCACTCTACCTCTGTGCTCTCTCTCTCTCTCTCTCTCTCACTTGCTCACTCTCTCTCTTGCAAATAAATATATATATATATATATATGTATATATATATATATATATATTTTTTTTTAAATAGAGCTTGCTTTTGTTAAGAATGTTTTTCTATGAAAGTTTTTGTTGATAATATATTTGCCACTGGGCTCACTTTTTTTCTTTTTTCTCATCTTATCACATGTTCATTTACATCCAACTCTGACTGTCCAATGCTTCCTGCTCATGTTTTTCTGAGCTATAATTTCAGTGGCTTTGAGTTTTCATTCCTTAACATCTTTTTTTTGGAAGGCTGCTTGTTTGCTTTTTTTTTTAAGGTGAAATTCACACAGCATTACATTAACCTCTTTAAAGTGAACATTTCAGGGGCACATGGGTAGCTCAGCTGGGTAAGTATCTACCTTTGGCTCAGCTCATGATCTCGGAGACCTGGAGTTGAGCCCCGTGTTGAGCTCCCTGCTCAGCAGGGAGTCTTCTTCTCCCTCTGCCTTCCCCATCCCCTGTTCATGCTCATTCTCTCTCTCAAATAAATAAATAAAGTCTTTTAAAAAATCAATAAAGTGAACATTTCAGTGACATTTAGAACATTCACAATATTGGGAAACCTAGTTCTAAAACCTTTTCATCAGCCTGTGTTCATTAAGTAGTTGCTCCTCATTCCCAGCCCCTGGTGACCACCAGTGTTCA
The DNA here is from genome assembly GCF_009829155.1 of Mustela erminea. NCBI lineage: Eukaryota > Metazoa > Chordata > Mammalia > Carnivora > Mustelidae > Mustela > Mustela erminea. Next base: position 45,756,317 of record NC_045628.1, on the reverse strand, counting down.
TCTGTTTCTCTGGATCGAACTCCTCTGGATATTCGCTAGAAATGGAATCATAAAATATGTGACCTTTTGTTTCTGGCTTCCTTGACTTAGCATGTTTTCAAGGTTTGTGCATGTTGTAGCATGAATCAGTACTTTATTCCTCTTTGTAGCTGAATAATAGTCTATTGTGTGTATAGACCACAATGCATGTGTCTTTTCATCCACTGATGGACATTTGGGCTGTTTCCACCTTTTGCCTATTAGAAAGAGTGCTGGTATAAGCATGCACGTATAGATGTATAAGTATTTGTTGGAGTACGTGCTTCAGTTTGGGGGAGTATAAATGTAGGAGTGGAATTCCTAAGTGACGTGGTTATTCTGTGTTTAACTTTTTGAGGGACCTGCCAAACTTTCTTCCTCCTTAACTTTTTGAGGTTCTCCTCAGCATGGAAACTAAAGTTTTAGATACTGTATCCTTGAAAGTTAGCACTTCTTCAATTGCATTGGAATTTTTTTTAATCAAACTCATTAATTATTTGATTGTTCTTTTGAATGATATGAGTTTCAAGAAAGGCATCCTTACATCAAATACGGTTATATTCAGGAGCTAGAATTTTCTGTGATATGTTGGGCATTGGTAGAGAGGACATAACTAATGACTCTGATCATTGAAAAATAAGGCCTAACATTGCCTGGGTCGCCATAAAGCTCACTCAGCTGCTTTGTCAGTGAAGAAAGAGTCTACAGTTTCATGGAGGCTTGTAGTAAGGTTCTTAGTTTCAAGGAATGTTTACTTCTATTTCATTTACCAACTTGTTTATGTGTTTTTAATATAACTAACAAATCCTACTTTGAAAACAGCAGGGGAGGAATGCAAGAAGGAAAACAAGGAAGAGAAAAAGAGAGAAAAAAACCCGAGGTCCAAAACCTAATGTCACATGAAGGAAGACATTTTTTAAAAATAGCTTTGTCAATTAACCCTGTGGATTATTCATCTTGAGAGACATTTTTAATAAAATACTCCCATGTCTGTTCTAGTCTCTTTATTTTTCACAATTAATATTTATATCTTTCCTGTGGGAGTTACCTTCTTTGTTGGAAATTTAAATATCCAAATAAAAGGTCTTTAAATAGTTTTTTTTTTTTTTAAATCATCCCTTCTCCTAACTATTTATGTGTCAGACTGGGTATTTAAAATTATTATATAGTTAAATTGTAGCTGGGGCTTCATATTTGAGGATTCCACTATTGTTTCTCCGTGGCAGGGAAAATGCTGATGAAATGAAGATCATTCTAGGTGAGAATATTTATTTTCATCTCACCCCTTGCAGTTTTCTGTAATGTTTTAAGGAGAATTAAATAACCCCTGAGAATTGAAATGCAAGGATGAAATTACATATTATTGTGGCCATGCTATGTCACATTTTCTTTTATTAAAAATGAATACATCGGTTTAGATTTATTTGACAATGGTTTATGCCTTCAGAGTCCAAGCTTTAAAGGTTCGTTCTGTACAGTAATACTTCAGCAAGATACATCTCCCTCGTCTGCAGGATCTCATTTATAAGCGAGGCTCACCTTCTGCTTCCTGCAGTAATAAACGCTCTTGCCTGCAAGATTTTAGATGAGATATTGTGTTCCCCCTCTTATCCCCTTTTCAACCCAGCACCCTGTTAGAAGGGTGTTTCTTTATTTGTGGCCTTTAAAGGGGAAAAAACTCACTTGACTTATTTTTTCCAAAGCAGCTCTTTTAATGTGTTTGGAATTGCTTTCTGAATACTGTCTCACATGTTACTGTTGAGGTGTTTTGTTATACGTGAGATAGAAAATAGTAAAACCACTTAGATGACTGCTTTCTCGATTAAAAAAAAATACATCACCTCAATTCAATAAAAAATATTTTTCTCGGGTCTCTATGTCTTTGAGCCTTTTGAGGATTAAACAACTTCTATAACAACTGGCAGGGAGGGAACGTATTTACATATGCATAGAAAGCGATGCAAAAAATCTGCCACCCAACCATTTTAAAACCCAACTCTCACAGGAGTGATTTTTAAAATAGATGATATACACTCTCAGAGCATGCTTCCTTGTGTGTGCAGGACAGAAAGTTCTTCTATTGTCCTCCCGGACTCTCCTTCCCAGAAAATTATCACATTCATTTCCCAGCCATGGTTGGCTTAGCAGTTGAAGGAAGACCCATCAGGACTCCAAATGGGACTGGTCCATTCTGGTGCATCCATTTTCCTGCCATGTTTCTGGCCAGGCCATCTCTTCTCTAGCTTTCTGTCCAGCTCTCCTCGCTAAGGAAGAGGCTTTCTGCAGCAATAGGTTTCAGAGAGCTGTAGAACCTTTGCAGCGGCCGCAGAGCACGGCTGAACAAATGTGTCTTCACTCCAGTGATAACGCCGGGTCCTAGGAGGGCTGCATAGTGTCTAGGAGCACTGGACCAAGGGAGACCTTTCATCTGACAACTGGGCCTTCGCACAGGACCATTAGATAGTATCTTGAGCCTCTGTTTCCTCATCTGTGAAATGGGCACAATATCTGCATTGGAGCTGGTTATAAGGTTAAGAGTTATCCAATGATAATTACATGGTATTATCAGCATTTTATTTTAAATACATCTTCTTTTTCTTTTTCTTAAAGATGTATTTATTTATTTTAGAGAGTGAGAGAGAGAACAAGAGTGGAAGTGGCAGAGGGAGAGGGAGACTCTCAAGCAGATTCCACGCTTGCCCAGAGCCTGATTTGGGGCTCGATCCCAGGACCCTGAGATCATGACCTGAACTGAAACAAAGAGTCAGATCCTTAACCAATGGTGCCACCCAGATGCCCCTATTTTAAATACATCTTTAGAATAAAGCAACAGCCATTTAAAACCAAATCTAATTACACAGAATGCATAGAACTGAAGTCTTTCTGGAGTTAAAATTCCCCAATTCCTCATCTTCCAACATTATCAAACCAAACAATAGACATAACAAAAACCTCCTGGAGGAGAACATTTAGCGATCTCAATTTGAAGTGTGGAACATGAAGCTAGGGGATGCGTGTTTTCCTTTCCCCCTCAATTAATCTGTCTATGCCCCATTCCAATTTGTCTAGCTCCATGCAGCTATATGGTGTCTGGAGGCCCTTAAAAGATTTTTATTTTCTTTTTCCTGAGATGCTAAATATTCTGGCGTGACTGATTCTCGAATGTTGAAAGACTGGAAATGGAAGGACAAAGTCAGACCTCTCAAGCTATCACTGGAAGAAATATTCTTAGCTCTGTTTCCCTTAGCTATGTTTGGTTTAACTGTATGGCTTAATTACATTGCAATAAAAAAACACATTATGAGAGTAACCATGCCAAGGACCACATACAAAGAGAGCACGCTAATGCTTTCATTTCTTTTGCTGTATATGAGAGTAATCTTAAAATGATTTTCTACACCATAGATGGTAAAATATATGTAAAGGGACACTAAAGGCCACCGTGGCCCTGCTAGGAGCTGGACATCGTAGTAGATGCACTGGTGTGGATGCTCCCTAGATAAACTAGTCCCTGCCTTCTCAGAGCTAATGATCATCGGAGAGAAATAAGACATTTCCACAAATATCAAAACTATAAATCATGTGGGAAGTGCAAGAAAGGTTAAAAAGTATTTATGGGAACAAAAAAAAATAATGGAAGTGAATACTTCCTGCTGAGACCTTTAGGAAGGCTTTGTGGAGTGGTGGCATTTAAACTGAATAGGATTTCGACAGAGGGGACAGATGAGGTTAGGATGATCCAGAAGAAGAAAAACTGCGAACAAAGGCACGAAACAGTGAGTATCTCACGTGGCTGAATACACAGGAGCGGTGAGAGAGAAGGCATATTGTGGGTCACGTTGGGGAGGGTGCGCGTATGTTAGGGGTTTTGGCAGGACATGAAAGATTGGGGAGGAAGAGTAAGGAAGAAGGAAAGATCTCGGAGGACATAAAGATAGAAAGATATCCAGGGAAAAGACCATTCTAGAAAAGCCAGAAAGAGAAAGTGTTCACTGCTAGGGTTGAGGGAGGGTCATGGAAAAAGAGGGATAAAGGAGAGAGCCCATTACTGATCTGATACCCCATTACTCTCCTCTGGACGTGCAGATGTTTCTAGGTTGATGCAGAGAGAACAGAAGGGATAGAAGAAGGACCAACCAGGAAAACAACATCGGTCAGCCCTCTGCTTAAATATCACTTGGTCAGGAAATCTTTGTCCTTACCCCTTCTGTCTAAACTAAGTCAGATTCCCCAGCCCTCTGCTCTGTTAGTCAGGATCCCCAAAGGACATAGGGGGCACACACAAACTGGGAAACTGTTGGGTTCAACAAGGAGATGATTTGCAAAGATGCCTGCAGGGTTAAGGGGAACCAACAGGGATGGTAAGGAATGCCAGACTGGCACGTGGGAGCTGTGACTGTCCCTAGGCTTTAGTGGCAAGAAAATGAAGTGGCTCCCAGGGCCTGAAGAAAGCAGTGCAACTCCTGCCTCATTGCGGTGGGGCTGGGAGGGAGCTGGGAGGTACTTCCTGTGACCTTGATCCCCTTCAAGCCAAGGGGAAGCCAGACAGCAAGGAAACTCTTGGGTGCAACCCGAAGAGGTCCGCCTCCCAGGCCACAGAGAAGAGCAGAAAAAGCAGAGATGCACATGCAAGGGCCAAGGGAGATTATTTACATTATGTGCTTTCATAGTTTCTTGGTTTCTTATTTATGGCTCCTGTCACAGTTAAACTACAAAATGGATTAGATAATTAGTTGTTTAATGTGTATCTTTCTATTCAAATGTAAACCCAATGAAGGCAGATACCCTTTGGGTCTTTGTCTCTAGCATTTCTGGTACCTGGCCCAGGGCTCTTTATGCCTCGGAGGTCTTAATGAAGATTTATTGAATGCATAAATTAATTAATTAATTAAATTAAAATAAACTCCTTATCTTCTTTAATGTATATTGCAGATGTTTTGAAAACAATAAAGTTCAAAAGTTCAGATGAAATACACTTTATACTGATCTTTGAACTAGTTTTAAGATATACCTAGGAGAAAAACTGTGATGTTGAAAGTTCTTACTCCTTTTTGTTCTTATAATTTTATATAGGATGTAGACCCTTGGGATAGATCTTTGTGTAAACATCAACTTGAGGCTGAAGGTCCTGCATATCTGTCACCATGCCACCTGTAATTATGGTGACTGGCCCTACAGGACAAAGTTCCCTCACAGAAACTTTCCATGTCTCTGGATCTTCTATGGACTGCAGAAATTGCTTGCTTATCTTATTTGCCTCGTGTTCATCAGATAAGGGTCAATAAGCCTGTATTAACTAAAAAATTCACTTAAATCAGTAACAGGATTCTTTATGAATTATGTGTGGGGAGAATGGTCTACCAGAGAGATGTTAAATGTGAACTATGATGGTTCCAAGAGAACCTAATAAAGGAGAGTCATTCCTCTATTTATCAGTACTTATTAAGGAAATCCTGTATGTTAGACACTGTGCTAGAAGCTTGGGACATCATCATGAACACAGGAAGCGTCTTCTCAGCTCTGAGAGAATTTGCAGCATTATGAGAGACAGATAACAAGCAAAGAGGGGCATAGAATATAGGGGAAGAGCTGGCTGTCCTGTGGCTATGGAAAGGGCAGCTGGTTCAGTCTTGAGGGTGGAGAGAACACGGATCTGGAGAGAGTGACTTCTGGGCTGTACCCTAAGGGAAAAGTCTGAGGTATGGTGATTAAGAGTGTATTGTAGGTATAATGGGATGCCATTAAAGGGTGTGCTAAAATGTGTAATTTACATTTAAACAGTTTACTCCTCCTGGTTGTTTTGTGCAAAATAGACTGGAGTTGGTTGGGGGGGGGGCGGTGGAAGCGTAAACCCTTTTAAGGGAACATTGTCCTGGAAGAAAGTGGCAATGTAAACAGAAAAAAGACAGAGGCAGTTCTACATCCTTGTTGAAGTGAGGCAGAGGAAGAAACAAGTTGGGGGAAAAAATTGCCCCTTAGATGTTTGGAAGGAGTGGTTCCACTATCTGAACAGTGAAGACTAGAAGACAGATGATTTCAAGGGATGGAGGATGCTTTGGACACATAAATTTTAGTTATACAGCAGACACTGAAGTGGAATGGTAGAGGTAGAAGCCAGACTGAAATTACTGGAAGGAGAAAAATGAGAATAATGAAGTGGAAACAGTAATTGTAGAACCCACCTGGGAGTATTTTGCTGAGAAAAGCAAATGAGAAATAAGGAGAAAGTGAAAAGGAAACATGGGGTAAAGAGCGGTTGTTGTGTTAAATAGGACGCAGCTGAGCGTGTCCGGTCTGCTGACAGGAGTGATGCTGTGGGAAGAGACACTGAGGATGTTGGGGTGAGAGGAAATAATCCAAGGAGTGAAGTCTCTGAGAAGGACAGAGGAGATAGTAGCCAAGACGCCAAGAAGAGGAAGGTAGGAAGAGGAAGAGGGAATACAGGAAGGCACAGAATGTGAGTGGTGGGTAGGTTTTTCTATTTGGTAATAGTAAGAAGAAGTGTTCTCAATTTTTTTTATCGGTAAAGAGTGAAGAAAGCACTACTGAGGGAATACAAAAGTGTAAGAGCCGTTTCACACAGTGGGAAAGCACACTCCCTGTGATGTAGTTTTGGAATATAAATGAGGTTCAGTGGGGTGGATTCTGGAGCCCATGACCAAGAAAGAATTCTTGAGACATCTTTGGTGCAAAATAGTGGCTTATTAAAGCACAGGGACAGGACCCATGGGCAGAAAGACCTGCTACCCTGCTTTCCTGAGGAGTGGCTGATATATACTCAGGAGTTGGGGAGGTGAGAACAAAGGGGGTATTCAGAAGGGCTGTTGAAAGACCCGCGGATCCCCTTACCCAAGAATCCAACACTGCCACTGGATGCAAACAGCAAGAGGTTTATTGGGACGCAGGTACCGGCGGGTGGTCGGCAGCTCCAGCTAACCGAGCACACCAACCGAGGGGAAAGCGGGGTTTTTATAGATTGGCACAAACAGGTTTTGGGTGGGGTAGAGCTGATTGGCTGACAATTTGAACTTTTGAAAGAGGCACCTTCGGTGTTAGTGGATTGGTTTCGGGGGTCCGCGCGCGCGAAGGGGGAGTACATTTGAAAAAGCTTGTGCGCGTGAAGGGGGAGCAAGGAGGGGGGTTGGGCCTCATTACTCAGCAGGAAAATATCTTGCCTACTTGACTATGTGGCCCCCTGCCTACATGACTATGCCTCTTAGCAGAAGATATCTTGTTTGAACAGGCGACAAGTGTCACACCCTAAAAGCCAAGCGGTTACAGAAAGGCAAAAGAGCAGTTAATTATATAATTCATCACACAATTTATAATCTAACCTTATACCTAAAAGCCAGCGGTTCACAGAAAAGCAAACAAGCGGTTAGTTCTCCTATCTATCTCTTAAGGGAGGGGACTTTCTAGGGCAGGGGTCTTTCACTGTCATATGGCAAAGAAGACTCTTGGGACACAGGAGGCCTGGTTATTGTCGAACCCAGGCTGTTTTTCCCTCTGATGGGGCAAGAACAAGAAGACAGTTAGGAGTTTCCTGGTGGAATGTCATACCCCTCCTATCACACGTCCTTGTCAATGAGCTTTGAAGAAGCTTTAGAAGAAATTCAGCTTTATTTACATTTCCTTCCACCTCAGTCTCATGAAGAGGAGGGCAATCTTAGGGCTTCAGGAACTGAGTTATGGGTCTTTGGAAGTTAGGTTATTGATAAGAAAGCTCCTTCCTTGTAAATCACTAGGGTATTTGTAAACTGAGGGAGACTCAGGTCTTGCAGGACTGTGGTCTCTACAAGTTAACTATTTGTTTTTCCTTTAGGGCAGCCGGGAGTGCCTGAGGAAAGTCACATATATCCCATGAGGGAGGGGTGGTTACAGGGTGTCAGCTTCTGCTTTGTCCTCAGCTTGCCTTCTGTTTCCTCATCAACTGGGTACCATCAGGTGTTCATTTGGGGTTTGTCATTGTGATCTGGATGCAGTCAGTCACCCCAAAAGTCCTGCATGTCATTTTTCCTAGCAACGTTTAGCAACAACTTTGGTGCAGGCGTGTGTTCAAGCAAGTTGGAATTTTGACAGGTAAATGTGATGTCTTCATCAGAAGGGCACGTTTGAAGAGCGTGGTTGCCATGGAGTGATGGACCATGAAATCTTATCTGAGAAACAGGGATGTGAAAACAGAAAAGGAATGATGAATAGTGGAAAGTGGTTATTTTAATATGTTGGGGGGTCAAATAATTAGTACCATGTGTAGAGGAACAAGTGGGCTGGAAAGATAGGAGGCAGTATTTAAGAAGTAGTGCAGTGAAAGTGCAGCTTCTTGAGGGGTGCCATTACCAGGGTCATCCCCATGGGTGTGGACGGCTTGAGGGGTGCCATTACCAGGGTCATCCCCATGGGTGTGGACGGCTGAGGTAAAGAAAAAGCACACTGGAACTGAGGGTGGCGGATGGGGGAGGGTGCCAAGACCAGAGAGTCCAGAATGTGCCATCCTTGTGGATGTCAAACATCACTGAGAATAAAGACAGCTGTACAGGTGGAGAAGACAGTGTACACAAATGTCCTAAGAGAAAATTCTAGGAAGGCAGTCAATAGCTGATAGCCAAGAAAGGGAAGCAAATGTGGCAAATAAGAAGGCAGGAGAATCAAAAGATCTGTTCTGTGAAGGAAGAGAAATGGCTTGGGTATGCAATCGAGAAGCATTTTTTGCTTTACTTTTAGCCCTGAGGCGAGAGGAGGGTGTGAGGTATCCAGGGAGTGGTATCCTCAGGGAAGAGCCCGGTACATTCAAGAAGGTGCAGACACCTGGAATTTTGCTGATTATGGATCTAGAAGGCATGGGAAGGGCTAGCAGAAGTCAGGAAAGGGTGAAGGATTACATAAGATTAGGCACAGTGTAAAGGATAGAGTCTGGAAAAAGGACAGGGAACAAGACCAGAGGGTGAGGGATAAAAATGGAGAGAGTCTTGGACTATGGACAGAAATGAAGAGGAAACTGTAAAAACTGGGCTGAGGGGAAAGAACCATTTCTTCCGAGGCCTCAAAAATAAATGTTTCCCCCCACTGTTTCTCTGAAATTGATACTGGCTCCCTTTTAAGGAATGGAGGGGGTGCCAGAAGAAGGAAAAGAGGAGAACAATTGAAGAGAGAAAAAAAAAAAAAAAGATTTCTTTCAGTCATTTACAAAACAGTTTTGGTTTTTTTGTTTTTGTTTTTTTTCTGATCAGCATATGAACTGTTCTTTCCTGGCAATTTGCAGAGGATGGAAATGTTAAGAAGAACGCAGCAGTGGCTTATAATTCCCTACCAGAGAATACCAGTGCTAGCATTTTTACAACATTCTTGCCTGCCATCCCAACACACATACATTTTAATTTTCCCTGAGATGATACAGATACCCAGTGTCACAGTGGAAAGGAGGAAAGCTCAGGACGCTCCCCTTCCATAGCCCTGATGGTGTCAAAGAGAAGTGGGGGGTTGAGGGGTGTTCGGGAGAGTGGCAAATGCCCAAAAAGGCTGCTCTGGTGACGTCAGGAGAAATCAGTGTGGGAGGGGTAGAGTTACCATGGAACACTGAGCACTTAGGTAACTGGATTCTACCAGTTTTCCCCCCAGGATTCACAATGTGGGGTTTCTGCCAACTCCCCCTACTCCCTTACACCCAAATTAGAAAAAACGTCTCTGGGGAACATCGGTTTTTCTATAAAATTCATAGTAATTTTTAAAAGATCACATCAGCCGAAGTGAGTTTCCAGTTCTCCCCTGTAATTATTACGCATGCCATTAGAATATACGGTGGGATGATGATTCTTTTCTCCCTAGCTGTTAGCTTAAGCAATGAAATAAAGAAAAGAAGGAATTCTTAAAAAATAAGTAGACTTTAATTCAGATCTTGATGATGAAGTTCTAGAATATACTTGAGGTTTGGTGGGTTGAGGTCCGGAGCCAATGACCAAGAAAGAATTGAGACATCTTTGGTGCAAAATGGTGGTTTATTAAGGCACGGGGACAGGACCCGTGGGCAGGACCTGTGGGCAGGAAAAGCCGCTGCCCCAGGGTTGCGAGGGGTGACAGGTTATGAACCATGGGGGTGGGGGAAGGAAAAGGGAGGTTTCAATAGAGCTTCCATATGCTAAAGAGGACCTATAAGATACCGGATACCAGAGGCCTTGCCATTGTCAAGGTTGTTCTGTCCTTTTTTAGCAAGCTAAGATAGTTGGAAGATTCTTAAAGAATGTCACATATGTCCCACCAAGGAGTGGGGGTGGGAGAAGGTTGCTGGGTGTCAGCTTTTGCTTTGTCCTCAGCCAGCCTTCTGTTCCCTCATCATTGACACACATCGTCAAAGGGGAAATGACTTCAAAGGTTACGGTGGACAGTGAGAGGAGCCTGGCTCCCCACCTAAACCAGAATCGCCCTGCATTAGATTACGTAATTGAGACTTGTGTAAAAGTTTTAATGTTTCTAAGTCTTTCAAACACACTCTAAAAGAATCCTAAAAGAGTTTCTAAACAAAGTTCCACATTTTAAAAAGAACTGATATGCTGTCCAAAAAAAGGCTTTTTCTTTTGTACTTGTCTCCCCTTCCAGTGTGTAATACAACTCCCAGTAATTCTGTTGCTGCTAAAAGTCTTCGTCTCCAAGGTCACGATTCTTGCTCTGGCTTCCTCTTGACAGCACCAAGGCGTGAGGCGGCAGCAGGTGCACGCACTGCTGACCTGGAGAGCAGAGAGGTAGACAGCACCGGGCCAGGAGGGCTGCAGGGCCTGAGCAGGTGGGCCAGGGGTCCAGCAGGCAGCAGAAGACAAGGAAATAAGGAGGATCCCTATCAGGCCTGGGACACCATGGGGTCTTTGGTCCCTGAGAACTCAGGGACAGGAACGGCTCCACGCATGGTACTCAACATATCAATGGAACTTTATCCTTGGGAGAAACTACCTCCTGCCCTTGAGTCTGAGTCTTTCTCCAGCGTCACTGGCTACAAGTTAAGTATACAACACAGACACGTGACCACATGAGGGGCTTTTCCTCTGGATGAAGCCTGAAAAACAAATGCATCTCAAATACTCATGACTCTTTTCCCTTAGGTTTTGAATTTGAGATAAAAATTCTCCGGGGCTTGTCCTTACGGAATGGATAAGGGTTCCCAGCGAATAGATTTTTTCTTTTAATTAACCAGGCAATTGTGTTCTTATCCATTGCAAGGAGGACCCTCAAAGGACATCTTCTGACCATGGAGTCTTATGTCCTTCAGAAACCAACGATGTCCTCTTATCGCTCCCTCCTTGCTTAAAGCGAGAGGGGCAAAGGAAGAAAACATAGTCAGACCAACACCCATGACTTCTTTCCTATTCCCTCATTCTGATTCTTCAATGCTTTTCCTCTTTCAGCCCAACTCTTCAGTTTCTGCAGATCTCTCCTCTTGCTCAGTGTTTCTGTGTATTTTCACTGATAGCTAAATCTGAGAAGAATAAAAGCTACCTTTGGAATAAAGCCTGACATAGGGAAAGTCCTTAATAAACAATTGATTGAATTAATTTATAAATGATTGCCATTATTAACTGAATAAGCAGTTTTGGGCCATTTTAACATTTATGTACATTTATATTTACATTTACATTACATTTACATTTACATTATGTACATGTACATTTATGATTGCATTGTACCTTTACAATAGTATGAGATTGGCATTTTTCTCCCCATTTTACAGAAAAAGAAACTGAGTCACAGAAAAGTTATGCTACCTCTCCCAGGATGTACCATTAACACATGTTAGTAAGTGGTGGAATCAAGACCCCAAGCGTAGCAGTCTGGACCAGACCAGACTATGATGAGGGTTTTAAGTGCAGTATGGTCAGCATTATAATCTTAGGTGAGGGGTTGGGAGAATTGAATCTAGGCGGTTGAAAAGGTATTTTGTAAGGATTCTTTTTAACTTTTGATTATCAACAATTTCAAACAAATAAATATAAGCTGAATAGTATAATGAAGATCTGTATATCATCATCCAGGTTCAATAATTATCTATCTTATTTTATCTAAACCTAGAGTCCCCACCATTGCCCTAAATCATTAGAAGCAATTCCAAGACAAATGTTATTTCAGCTGTAAGTATTGTGTATATCTCTAAAAGATACTGACTCTATTTTTTTTAAGATCTTATTTATTATTTATTTGACAGACAGAGATCACAAGTAGGCAGAGAGGCAGGCAGAGGGAGAAGAAGGGAAGCAGACTCCCTGCTGAGCAGAGAGCCTCATGCGGGGCTCAATCCCAGAACCTGGGATCATGACCTGAGCCGAAGGCAGAGGCTTTAACCCACTGAGCCACCCAGGAGCCCCAGTACTGACTCTATTTTAAAAACTCAATGTTATTATTTCAGATAAAAATTAAATTAAATTAAAAAATAACAAGACTATTCCAAGTTTTTAAACACTTGTTTTTTATTTTTTTAAAAGATTTACTTAAGAGAGAGAGTGTGCATGAGCAGGGAGAGGGGCAGTGGGAGAGGGAGAGAATCTTTAGGCAGACTCCCCACTAAGCCCGGAACGCAAATCGGGGCTCAATGCCAGCATCCTGAGATCACGACCTGAGTCGAAATCAAGAGTCAGCCACTTAACCAATGAGCCACCAAGGCACCTTTAAACACTTAATTTTTAAAAATAAAATACTATATCTTAAAGTGGAATAAAAAAGGGTGAAAGCTGTTGTCTGATGCATATTGGAGTCCTGAAATGTAGAAAGTCTAGGTGCCTCTTCTAACTGAGGATACTCTTTGAAGATAGGGTGAGGTTACAAGAAAGGAGATTTAGTGTTAGGAAATATGGTACAATTCGAGTATTGAGATTTTGTTCTTTTGTCCTTGAATAAGATGCTGGGGAAAATGGGCTTTTCTGTACATCTGATCCCCCATCACCAGATTTGTGACCTGCCATCTTTCAGTGCTATTGTTTTCCAAGGATGCCTCTTTCTTCACGATTTGCTACCTATGGAAGTGATTTTCATTCCTGACGTACAGACCCAGAGAGTCTTTGTGCCCACCTCCCTGGTATTTTTTTTATCGACTGCATATTTTCTGGCACATGAGCAATCTGAAAATGGCAAGCAATTCTGATTTACATATTTATTTTAAGTTTGTATGTTAGTATCCAATGGAGATGTTTATTTTTAGAGAATTGTTAATAGAAACTGGGGAGCAATTTTTGAATGTCTTCTGTTTCCTAAAAGGACACTGGATTCTCCATCAGCTGAGCCATGAATATTGTTCACAGTATCATTCTAACATTACACAATTCCTTTGTGCACCTAAGTGCTTCTTAAAATATATAGAACTAATGTTAAAAAAATAAACACCTACTATGCTTTAGATATTGTCTTAGACTTGAATATGAAATGGTAAATAAAATAGTGTCAGCTCTCTCACAAGAGAAAGACATTGAAATATAATTTCCTAGAATATAAGGTTAGAAACAATGAAACAGAAAGATACTCCAAGAAATAATAATGGGAAAGCCCCACCTGGGTTGGAGGAGGAAGGTGACAGAGTCTGTCATGAGAAAGTCATATGCACTGTGACTTGAAAGAGGACCAGAGTTAACTAGATGAAGTGTTTGAGGAAGTGTTTCAGGCAAAGAAAAATCATGTGCAAAGGCCCTTAGGCATGCATGAGTTCCACAAGTTCAAGGAGTTAAAGGAAAGTGGGTACGGCTGAGTATAAAGGGCAAAGTAAAGTGGGAGAGGATGAGGTTGCAAAAATAGGCAGATTCTTGTAGCTCATATAAAAATACTTGAATTTCATGTTTAATGAGAAGCTACAGAAAGGTATTAAAGTTGGGGAGTGATTTAGTCTTAGTCTTTTAAAATAGTTTAAAGATTACCTTGGTTGCTCTATAGAAGCTTCAGTGAAGGACATTAAAGAGAGGAACTGGGAAGACCAATTAGGATGATATTGCAAGAGAATGTGTCCGAGAAGAAAGAAAGAGGCCTATAAATTGAAGGTAGATTTTGGAGGTAGAATCTGCAGAACCTAATGATGGATTGTTTATTTAATACAGTTGACCTTTGAACACTGCAGGTTTGAACTGTGCAGTTCTAGTTATATGCAGAATTTTTTTTTTTATAAATCCAGTACAGTATTGTGAATGTATTTTCTCTTCCTTATGATTTTATTAGTATCAGTCTTTTCTGTTGCTTACTTTATTGTAGGAATACAGTATATAATAGGCATAACACACAAAATATGTGTTAATTGACTATATATGTTATCAGTAAGTCTTCTAGTCAATGATAGGCTAGTAGTTAAGTTTGGGGGAGTCAAAAATAATTTGTGGATTTTTAAGAAAGATTTTATTTGTTATTTATTTGACAGACGGAGATCACAAGTAGGCAGAGAGGCAGGCAGACAGAGAGAGGAAGGGAAGCAGGATCCCTGCTGAGCAGAGAGTCCGATGCGGGGCTCAATCCCAGGACCCTGGGATCATGACCTGAGCCAAAGGCAGAGGCTCTAACCCACTGAGCCACCCAGCACCCCAATTTGTGGAGTTCTGACTGCATATGGGGTCAACTCCCAAACTCCCATATTGGTCAGGGTCAAATGTATAGCTTATATTGAGATAATCAACATCATTTCAGGTTTGGGGTTTTTCACATATGAATCCTGAATATTGATGGCCCTGTCACTTGTATGTTCTCATATTACACTGAGAATAACTGATAATACTAACTGAGCACCTACTGGTTGCCAAGGATTGTGCTAAGTGCTCTATTTTGATGTTTCATTTAGTCCTCCTTCTGATCCTATGGAAAGATTTTTTAGAGGTTAGGAAATGGACACTGACAGAGGTTAAGCAACTCGTCCAGCCATATGGCTAATAAAGAGCAGATCGCGGATTCCATCTCTTCTCTCCAACCTCAAAACTGGTTTTCTTAAATACAAGATGACATTGCTTCAGCATGCTGAAAGCGATAGTGATATAGTGATTTGCTTCTCAAAAGGTCCTAACAACCCCCACCTCCCGGTGTCCACTCCCTCATAGAATCCCCTTCCTTTGTGTTTAGGACAGATCTTATGACTTGCTTCTAACAGATAAGATTTGACAAAAATGGCGTGATGCCTCTTGAACAGATTTTAAAAGATTGTGACTTTAGTCTTAGTGCTCTTTCTTGCCCCTGTGCTCTCTTGCTCTGATGAAGCAAGCTGCCATGTTGGGAGCTGCCCTATGAAGTGGCCCACACCGCAAGGAACTGAGGAACACCCCGGGAATGTGGAATTGAATCCTGCCAACCAACGATCATGTGAGTGAGCCGGGAAATGGATCCTTCCCTACTTGAGCCTTGAGATTTCTGCAGCTGAACTGTGACAGATTCTGAGCAAAGGACCTAAGAGTTAGTGTCTGACCTATAGAAACTGAGATAATAAATATTGTTGCTTTAACCAACCAAGGTTTGGGGATCAATCTGTACACGGCAATTGATAACCAACGATAATGTTGAAGTTGATAATATTAACTATCATAATATCTTGCATTTGTGTAATGTCTCAAATTTTTGCAAAGAAAAATCAAGTTTCAAAATAATAAAATTAGGAAAGTATATTACTATTACATTCCCTTAAAACATAGCAGCTGCGTTTGAAAGTACCACCTGCATTTTCAACAAGAAAAATTGGTTTATTCACCTGGCTTTTATTGCCTTAATTCTCATCTCTAAAACCATTTGAAACATGCTATCTAGCAAGGGAGTTATTATCTCCTTTATACTAAGTTATTAGTAACAAGGCACGTTTAAACCATCTGGCCTGGGTGTTCTGTTGGACTTCAAATTTGTAGAAGCCAGTTGGATTTCTTGCCCTGTACTGGGGTTTCCTAATCCCTATATCAATTCCCACTCCAAGACAGGGACATGGATTTTAAGCTGTCAATCAGTATTTTTGCCAGTTGAGATGAAATATAAAGGGCAAAAAAAAAAAAAAAAAAAAAAAAAAAAAATTTACATAAGACCAGTGCTCAAATTGGGCAAGACCACAAAGAAATTTTCTAAAAAGTTCTCCCAGAAGGAGCTAATTACTGTGGGAGAAAGTAATCTTCATGTTTGGCTTGAATAACCACAGAAACAACAAAATGCAAATATTTTAAAAATGATGGGAAATTTAAAGGAAGAAAAACTTTTGATTGCACTCTCATGGGGACTTAACTTTTTTTTTTTTTCAAAGCACTGCATGTATGTGTAAATGTATACACCCACACATATACATTTATAGAGAGAGAAATATAGGAAACACATGCAACTTTCATTTATTTCACAAATAGTTATTGAGCATCTAATAAGTGCCAGGCAAGTTCTGAATGTAAGAGATACACTGCAGAATAAGACAGATGCAGTCTCTACCCTGATAAAGCTGAAATTCTAGTGACAGATAAGTAAAAGCTAAAGCAATAAATCAATAAATAATTACAAGTTGTGATAGTGATTGAAAGTGAAAAGGAGGAATTGTTTATATTGGATGTTCAGAAAAGGCTGGTCTGACATCCAAAGCAAGGGTGGGGTCAGCTATGTCAGGAGCTGGGAAAAATCTTTCCAGACAAAGGAAATAGCAAATACAAAAGCCCAGAAATAAGAACAAGTGAGGCATGTTCTAGAAGTAGTCAAAGGTCTGTGAGCCTGGGGGACAGTGCAGTGAGAGGTGGCAGAGCGGCAGTCATGCGCCACATCATTTTGGGCTTTGTAGGCTCTGGAAAGGAGTGCAATTTTACTCCGAGGTCAAGGGACTCTATTGAAGGCTTTTAGGTTCCAAATGGCATCATCTGATTTATGTGCTCAAAAGATCTTTTTTTTTTTTTGATGATTTATTTGAGAGACAGAGAACAAAATGGAGCACGTTTGTGCACATGATGGAGGCAGAGAGTGCTGCAGAAGCAGGGAGCCCACTGCTGAACTCCATCCTAGGACCCTGAGAACAGGACCTGCAGTGAAGGCAGACGCTTAACTAACTGAGCCACCCAGGTGCCCCCAAAAGATCATTCTCATGGTTATGCAAGGAACAGACTGTAAGCAAGCAAGACTGGATGTCCGAAGCTGGGTAGAGGCCCATGGCAGGATTCCAGGCTAGAGATGGTGCTGGCTGGGAGCAGAGGGTGGCAATAGACATGAAGAACAACAGGCAGATTTTGGAGGCAGGATGAAAAGGATGTAGGAGCTAAAGGATAGGATGAATCAAGGGAACCTCTTTGGTTTGGTGTTTGAATTAAGTGAATATGGTGCCCTGTATTGTTCTGAGAAATCCCTAAAAAGATCTCTATGTTGAGACACTCAGGAGATTGGTATTGAACATGCAAAGTTTGAGATGTCTATGAGAGATTCAAGTAAAGATATAATTTATGAAATGGGGGTATAGATGTGTGAGCTGGATATAAGTATAAAGCTAATTTTATTCTACTATTGGCTTAAACTACGCATATATACTGCATGGAGGATTATGCTTGGTGATTTAATTCATTGATTTCTTTTTGGGGGGGTTATTTATTTTAGAGAGAGAAGGGGAGAGAGGGAGTGTGGGGAGGGAAGGATATGGGAGAGGGACAGCGGAAGCGGGAGAGAATCTCAAGCAGATTCTCTGCTGAGTGGGGAGCCTGGTACAGCTCAATCTCATGACCCTGAGATCATGACCCTGAGAGGATGACCTGAGCTGAAAACGAGTCCACCGCTCGACCAACTGTGCCACGCAGGTGCCCCTAATTTTTTGATTTCTTAAAGAACTGACATAAATCTCAGAGCCCTTTCAGCGATTTTACATTTTTAATTGTATCCAAACACAAACCAATACCATTAAAAATGTTTTTTTTTTTCCTGTTTCATGACCTCTAATTTTTTTAGGATGCTAATTTCCCACTATAAAACGGGTTACTTGTTTAGTTACAGAAAAGGGAAGAGGTCTATAATTTATAGAGCACTTGCTATAAAACAGGCAGGGACAACATAACATTTTCCCTCAGATTCTTAACAGTAGTCTAATATTCTAATATTGTCTTCTTTGTTGTTGTTGTTGCTCTTGTTTTCGCAGGTGAGGAAATGGAGGTTCTCAGTATTTAACTTGCCCTGTGACACACGGTTCAGATTAGAAGCCAACTTGCTTTTGGCACTAAAAGCCATGTCCTGTCTTTAGAGAGGCAGTAAAACACAGAGCTTCTCCTTCTGTTTCTCTTTCAGTTTCCATATTTCTTTGCACTGTTCTTACGTCTCTTTTATTGCTCAACTCAGCTGAATTCAAGAAACACTTGGAGTACTCCTGACAGGTGTATCGCTGTTGACTGCATTTCTGGTGAGTTTGGAACACGCTCTGTTCCTCCCCTCCATCATTTGATAGTATCCTGCCATTGTCTCGGTTGCTTAATAAAAAGAAATTCCCAATATCCGTTTCTTCCCAGAATGTCATAAGTAGCTGCTATTGCCTTGGCAATTTTCTGGACCTCTGCATCCAGTGAGGATTGGCTGTTACCTAAACTGTTCATTTTCTCCTGGCCGTAATCCACAGGAAACTAGATTCATTAACACCAAGGTTTGCTTAATGGAACAAACAACTTGATTTTCATCCTTTTTTCTCTTTGTGCCTCTGTAGTGTGTTTTCTTACTATGTTTCTCATTCTGTGTCTCACCTTGAATTTCATTATTTTCTTTTTAAAATAATTCAGTGGCCTTTCCCAGTCTCAGTTTTTCCCCATGCATTTGTATTTTCTGTAGTGGTACTATTTGGATCTTACTATTTATTTACTTATTCATTCATTTAAACAAACTAATAGCCCTGGCACAGGACTGGATTGCTTTATTTCAGAAAGAAATTAGTATTTGTCATTAGGAGATATATGCACCTTAATTAGATACACTCGTCAAAGGAACTCCCACACTATTTTTCAATACCAACTCTTCTGCAGTGATTTCTATGGGTCAGTCACTGCTATAAGCTGTGAGCTATCACCTAAGCCTGCTAGCCACTCTCTGAGAGTGGCTACTATTATTATCCGCATGTTACAAGTGAAGACACCACCAAGAAAATAGAAGAGGTCCTCAGAAGAGAAAATCTATGTTCACTTTCACATATGGAAATGGAATCTAACCCTAATCAGGACGTTAGTATATATTTGGGGTATCGTGTAATGGGAAAGGGAAAGAAACCAGGAAATGGGGTCTTTTACTATGAAGAGATGTGGTGTGTTCCCAGAAGAAGAGAGCAGAGCTGTAGGTGGAGAGAACTGAAGAAGAGGGCATGACTTATCCTGTAAGCAGGAGAGGCAGGCTATGAGGGAAGACTGACCTCCTTGCGAAGGTAGATGTCTCTGTTGCCCTTCCTTTTGATACCAAAATAAAAAATTTTATGTTAGCTAGAAAATTATACTTTCCCTGCTAGCACTCTAGTAGAGAAATTTGCAGATACCTGCACAGAATGATGTACTTGTCTGAAGAAACCAAAGAAAAATGGTGGCCTCAGGGAAGTGGACTGTGGGTCAGAGTACCAAGGCATGATTGGCAGTACTGTTAGGTGGTCCCAATAGGAACAAGAGTCGAGAAGCATTCTAGAGAAATGCAAGGCCAAACCTAGCTACCATAGAGAGTAGGGAAAGTTAGGAATGGGGAAAGGGGGAACTGGGAAACTCTTGTATTTCATAACACATATGAATTGTTTATGTTCCAAGAAAAGAATACAAATATAATTTTGTATTTAAGCTTCTGTAATCATATGTAGTTTTATGACATCCTGATAGCATTTGCATATTAAAAATCACAAATCCATATTACAAATCACCTTGAATGAACAAGTTTTTGGTGAGAGTTATTGTTTCATCAATAGCAACTTGGTTAAGTTCTGTTTGAACCACAGTGCGTGCACATGTGAACTAAAATCAAGTATTTGGAAAATTAAATATCAAATGAAATTAAGCCTATATTGTAAGTGTAACTGAAGAATGCAAAACAAACTAACCTGATAATGATAAAACTAATTGTCTTATATAATTAAAGAATAAGAATCATGGTGAATAAGAACTGTGACCAATCCAATGTAACATCATTGAGATACTGATGATAAAGGATACTTTCAGAAGTAGGAGGAGTTTCAAGTATCTGCAACAAGTAAGAAGTCAGCACTTCACAAAGCTGTTGAACAGCCAGTAGAATACTGATTTGGAGTCCTTGGTAAATTCTAGAATCAGCATAATTTAGTTCATAAATTCCACATTTTAGGAATACTTAATAACTCACTCTCAGTAACAATTAGGAATGCTTTGGGCTGCATATTACAAAAAACTCCAGCTGAAACTGGCTGAAGCCATAAAGAACAATATACTTCATGTAACAAAAGCTTGCATGCCTGTGGTTTGGGGATCAGATCAGCAGCTCCAAATTTTGATGGTTCTTTGATTCCCTATGTCTTCCCACAGGCACCAGACACTATGTACTCAAGCCTCAGGATTAAAAGACAGGAAGCAAGGGTATGGTGAGATAATTTCTCTCTCCTACCTGTCTGCTTTTGTCAGGGAGGAAAAAATCTTCCCTAGAAGCCTACCAAGAAGACTTCCTTTCATGTCACATTGACCAGAACTGGGTTTTATGGCTAAGTAAGCTGCAAGGGAGACCAGCAAGATGGATATATTGTTTTTTCCAACTTCTAGAAAGAGAAATGGGCAAGAAGGAATTTGAAAATGGCTATTGGTTAGTTCATTAATAAGTGTTGGTCATATTTTCTATGTTTGGAAACCATTACTTTGTCTGGTTTTCTTGCAAAAGGAAGTCAAGCCTCTTTATCGCGGCACAGGTCTTTCATAAACAGGCCTCTGCCTGCCTCTTTAGCCTCATTCCCCCACCCCCACCCTATCCCATCCCACAGACAACCTGGGTTTTGACCATTATGGCTAATTGTAGTTCCTACACCACAGTATCCTGTCCTCTATGTCTAGGTCTTAGCTTTTCTTCTTTCCTTCCTTCCTTTTTTCTTTTTTTGAGAGAAAAAGAGGGAGACAGTGCATCCTGGGGGAAACGGGGGTGGTAGAGGGCAAGGGAAATAGAGAGACTCTCAAGCAGTCTCCACACCCAGCCCAGAACCCCACAGTGGGCTCCATCTCATGACCTTGGGATCATGACCTGAACCGAAATCAAGTCAGACACTTAACCTTCTGAGCCACCCAGGCACCACTGTGTTAGCTTTTCTGTTCACCCCTTAGAGACACAATCTGTGAAGAATGTTCCAGCCTTCTCGATCACCTTGATCTCTCTTCAAAGTTCCCTCAGCCTCCTATACTCTACTATAGCTCTTGATCACATTCTTTTGATTCTGCTGGCTTACTTGCCAGTCTCTCTCACCAAACCCTGAAGGATTTTATCTTGTCATCTTTGTGTAGCACCTTGCACAGCACCAAGCATGTAATATAATAATGCCATAAAAACTTGAATGCATAAATGGACAGATGAAAGAATGAATCATTGATCCTTACTCAATCCTCAGGGGCCTAAGGTATAAATCTCCCAGATGTAGGCATGGTTTTTTTCCCACTTTCTTTTTCCTTTGGCAGTTCTGCTGTGCTGCACATTTTTCTCTGGATGTTTATCTTACCTGTGTAACCCTGGACTAAGGGCCTGCTTTCCAGGTGGCTGCTTTGTCCATTGTCACTCGCTTGTAGGATTCTTCCTAAGCCTCGGGCTTAGTCTGACACCTTGCTGTATTTCCTCTCCTTGCATTGACAGAGGGTCCCTCTATGCTGTCTGCCTCTAATGCCAAGGCTACACAATCTCAACGAGCCTCAAAAAAGCCCTGCCCACTGAAGTAAGCCAGCCTCTTGCTTCTTCACTTTGTTACTGATTTTACTGATTACATTTTTCTCACTCTCTTCTCCCATGGGATAGAAGCTCCTTGAGAAAATACTTTTTTAACCCACGGAGCCACCCAGGTGCCCCTGAGAAAATACTTTTTTAAAAAAGTAGACTGGTTTCCTATTTGAAGATCTTTACCACATTCAGAAAAGAAACCAAGAAAACTCATTGTTTCTAAGATTCTCACTGGTTTCTTTCTTGCCTGGCTCAGTTAGTTATGTCTGGGATGAGGAGGTCAGCAGGAAACGTTTTACTCTTTTCTGCCTGTTATTTAGTTATGGTTTTGAAAATGTTCTGTCTCAAGGAAAGAAGTAATGACTCCTGCCAAATTTTCTCACTGACTTTCAAATGGGCTTGAATATTAATTTTCCCAGACTTCTGACCCCAAATATACCACACATTGTGCACCTACATTTGAATTTCTTGGTGCAGTGTATGTGGGTAAGATGTTGAGAGACTTTGTACTCAGGGCTCAGAATTAAGAACAAGCTGAAGTATTTTTCCGTGGACAAGGGAACAGAAAGAGGGCATTAATGACAAGGGGGTAAGCCTCTCTACTTTAACATGAGTTTTCAGAACTTGACTTTAATATGGTTGAATGATTAGAAAGCATTCTACTTTATTGGATTAAGATTGGGAATTAGCATTAGTTGGAACAAAATTGCTATGCTGGTTGCAGCCATTTTTGTTTAAATGGCCACGTGATAAGACAATGGAGGATGAAGGTGAAAAGAGTATGTCTTTATTTATTTATTTATTATTTTTTCTTTAAATTCAATTAATTAACATATAATGTATTACTTGTTTCAGGGGTACAGGTCTGTGATTCATGAGTCTAATATAACACCCAGTCTTTATTACAACATATACCCTTCCCAATGTCCATCACCAAGTTACTCCATCCCTCCAGCCCCCACCCCTCCAGCCACCGTCTGTTTGTTTCCTGTGATGAAGAGTCTCTATGGTTTGTCTCCCTCTCTCCTTTTATCTTGTTTTCTTTTTCCTTTCTTCCCCTATTACCTTCTGTATTCTTTCTTAAATTCCACATATCAGAGAGATCATATGATAATTGTCTCTGATTGACTTATTTTGCCTAGCATAATATCCTCTAGTTCCATCCATGTTGTTGCAAATGGCAAGATTTCATTTTTTAATGGCTGCATAATATTCAATGTTTTTTATATGTATATATATTCATATATACATATGTATATACATACATCCTCTTTATCCATTCATCTGTCCGTGGACGTACGGGCTCTTTCTATAGTTTGGCTATCATGGACATTGCTGCTGTAAACATTGGGATACAGGTGTTCCTTTGGATCACTACATTTGTATCTTTGGGGTAAATCCCCAGTAGTGCAATTGCTGGGTTGTAGAGTACCTCTATTTTTAATGTCTTGAGGAAACTTCATACTGTTTTCCAGAGTGACGTCACCAGTTTGCGTTCCCACCAACAGTGTAGAAGGGTTCCCTCTCTCCACATCCTTGCCAACATCTGTCATTTCCTGATCTGTTAATTTTAGCCATTCTGACTGGTGTGAGGTGGTATCTCATTGTAGTTTTGATTTGGATTTCTCAAATTCCAGGTGATGTTGAGCACTTTTTTCTGTGTCTATTGGCCATTTGGATGTCTTCTTTGCAGAAATGTCTGTTCGTGTCTTCTGCCCATTTCTTAATTGGATTATTTGTTCTTTGTGTGTTGAGTTTGATAAGTTCTTTATAGATTTTGGTTACTACCCCTTTATCTGATGTGTCGTTTGCAAATATCTTCTCCCATTCTGTCAATTGTCTTTTGGCTTTGTTGGTTTTGTTGACTATTTCCTTTGCTGTGCAAAAGTTTTAATGTTGATGAAATCCCAATAGTTCATTTTTACCTTTGTTTCCCTTGCCTTTGGAGTTGTGTCTAGCAAGAAGTTGCTGTCCAAGGCTGAAGAGATTGCTGCCTGTGTTTTCCTCTAGGATTTTGATGGATTCCTGTCTTACATTTAGATCTTTCATTCATTTGGAGTCTATTTTTCTGTATGGTGTA
This sequence comes from Mustela erminea, assembly GCF_009829155.1. Lineage (NCBI taxonomy): Eukaryota > Metazoa > Chordata > Mammalia > Carnivora > Mustelidae > Mustela > Mustela erminea. The sequence goes on along the minus strand of NC_045628.1, from coordinate 45,732,406 downwards.
AGGGAATGTCCAGTTTCATTCTTCTGCATGTGGCTGTCCAGTTTTCCCAAAACCATTTGATGAAGAGACTGTCTTTTTTCCACTGGACATTCTTTCCTGCATTGTTGAAGATGAGTTAGGGTTCATTTCTGGGCTCTCTATTTTGTTCCAATTGATCTATGTGTCTTTTTGTGCCAGTACCATACTGTCTTGATTACAGCTTAGTAATAGATCTTCAAGTCTGTAATTGTGATGCCACCAGCTTTGTTGTTGTTGTTGTTGTTGTTGTTTTCAACAGTCTTTTGGCTATTCAGGATCTTTTCTGGTTCCATACAAATTTTAGGATTATTTGTTCCAGTTCTATGAAAAAAAAGTTGATGGTATTTTGATAGGGATTGCACTGAATATGTAGATTTCTCTATGTAGCATAGACATTTTAACAATATTTGTTCTTCCAATCCATGAGCATGGAAAGTTTTTCCATCTCTTTGTATCTCCCTCATTTTCTTTCATGAGTATTCTATAGTTTTCAGAGTACAGATCCTTTTCCTCTTTGTTTAGGTTTATTTCTAGGTATCTTATGGTTTTGGGTGCAACTGTAAATGGGATCAACTCCTTAATTTCTCTTTCTTCTGTCTCATTGTTGGTGTATAGATATGCAACTGACTTCTGTGCATTGATTTTATATTCTGCCACTTGACTGAATTCCTGTATGAGTTCTAGCAATTTTGGGGAACATGTCTTTACATAGGTACTGGGCTGATGGTAGCTCTGATGATGACTGGAAAAAGAAAAGCAATTAGTGTTGCAGTGCAGTGGAACTGGTCCTCAGAACATACGTGGGAATTTTTAGTTGTCAAAGTAAGTGGCATGGGTAGAAGATTTATTGGCCATGAGTGGGTGGAGGCCAGAGATGCTGAATGCCCTGCAATGTGCAGAACAGACACACAAAAGGAGGAATTAGCTTGCCCAGTATTTAAAATGCCTAAAGGTGTACTTCGCTGATCTACCCCTGACCCAAGGATAGAAATGGAAGCTGGAGAAAAAGCAATACACTCAAAAAATCCAAAAACTCATAAAGAAAAACCTTTGTTGACATTTTGAAGTCTAAAAATCTATTGCTTTCTGACCCTCTTTATTTCAGTGAAACCTAAGTTTGGTTTTGTTTTTTAATCTTTTGTTCACTCATGTACGAAAGGTTTCTTGGAGAGGCAAGTAAGAACATTTTTTAGCAGGACAGACAATGAATGAGGAAATATTTCCCACCATTTGACCTCTTACGCATTTCCTTAACCAGAAGTGGGCTTTTTGGTACTTGTCAGTTCCCACCTCCACTTTGGCAACTTTTCTATTAACAAGGAAGCCATGCTTGTACCAGAGGAACATGTTGACCAACTCATACTTCTTTCAGATGTTATAAATAAAACTAGAAGTGTCTTTAATTAGCCCACACTTTACAGAAAATTTAATACACTCAACACCACTTTTGTCTTTGGTATTATTATTATTTTTTAATATATATACACCTTCTCTTGTGGCATCTGGCTGGCTCTGTCAGTAGAGCGTGTGACTCTCAGGGTCATGAGTTTGAGCCCTATGTTGGGTGTGGAGCCTACATAAAACAAACAAACAAATCTCTTGCTGATGGAAAGTCAACGTCCATGTTGATTGTCCATTTTATTTTATTTTATTGTTAAAGATTCTATTTATTTATTTGACACAGAGAGAGAGACAGCAAGAGAGGGAACACAAGCAGGGGGAGTAGGAGAGGGAGAAGCAAGCTCCTGCTGAGTGGGGAGCCCAATGTGGGGCTTGATCTCAGGACCCTGGGATCATGACCTGAGCCGAAGGCAGACGCTTGACTGAACCACCCAGGCACCCCTTGATTGTCCATTTTAGAAGTTAAACTGTCTTTTTTCTGGTTGATTCAAGATTTTCTCATTATTCTTAAGCTTCATCACTCTATCTTACAATTGTATGATATGTCTAAGAATGAATTTGTTTTTATTTATCTTGCTCAGAATAATGTATGTTTCTTCAGTCTGAGATCTCTTGTCATGATTCACTTCTAGAAATCTCTTTGCCATCTTCTCTTCCTACCCAGATCTTTTCATTCTATCTTCTACTTCTCTTAACTCTTCTCTCATGGTTTCTCTCTTTTTATTTCTCTATGTTCTGGGTTATCTCCAGAGATATATCTTTCATTTTGCTAATTTTCTCTTATACTGTAACTAAACCATTATTTATCAAGTCTGTTGAGTTTTTCAAAGTGACTCTGTTGTATCCTTTCTTTCTTTTTAAATTTAACTTAATTTTTGTTTATCATTTTTTATGCACCACACCCAGTGCTCCATGCAATACATGCCCTCCTTAATACTCATCGCCAGGCTTGCCCAACCCCACAATGGTCCAATTTCTTTCAGCTTTAGGGATCTGTTCATTTAAAATTACATATATTCTGTCTCTTTAAACATTTAAAACATGTTTATTTTCAAGTCCCCTTCAGATTGCTTTGCTATTATCTCTGTGAGATCTCCCCTTTGTTAGGTCTGGGGTTCTCTTGTTTGCCACTATGCTTTGTCACATAATTACTGCGCTTGAGTTCATCTTCCATAAAATTTATTTTTCCTAGCAGTTTCTCATGGGCCCAGGAGGACCCCTCAGGCTGGTTTCACATCACCTCTACTGAGGTTCCAAACTAACTAATGTGGATGGTGTGAATTTAGATCCTTTCACCTGAGCAAAGACTAGACTTTTCCATATGGATTATTTCCTCCTCATCCCAGCCAGATGGCTGTCTGTGGGATATATCTAAGGACCATTTGTCACATAGCCATATAATTCTTTCTCATCTTTTCTTTTTGGGTAGAAGATGGAGTTCTTGCTGTCTATAGGATCTGCACCTTACATCTTACCTCCATGATGTATTAAAGTCCCAGTTATGGTATCTGGGGGCTCATGGGCTGTGCAGCTTTAACTGCTTCTTACTCTGAGCCTTAGAATTCCTTCTTCATTTATGTAAACTGGAGAGTTGTTGTTTCTTTTTTTTTCCCCCCCTATAGTGTTCAGCTTGGCTACATGTTAAAAACGCTAAAAATGTTTTATCAAGATTTCTGTGTATTTTTTGTTGTTCTTAGATGGATAGAGAAATTTTGCCCTTCTTACTTAGCCTACCATCTTAATTGGTAGGCTAGGTGGTAGGCTAAGCAGAAGGGCAAAATTAGGCCAGGCCCAGCTTTAGCTCAAAAGTGTTTTTTATCTTAGTACAGATTAGGTGTTCAAGACATGGTTGTTGAATTGTTATATAATTAAAGTACATATTATATCCTGGGCAAGTTGAACTCTGTGTAAAGAAGCTTTAAATAAACATTATGGAAAACACATAGAGCAAAAAACTAATGCTGTTGTGGGTGGTGTGTCAAATTGCTTGCTCATAGTGGATTTTTTTTTTCTTTTTCACCACTTATTTACCTTTTAGGCATATCTGAGAAACTAATTTCTTATAGCTCTATAATTAAGTGACTGAGTCTTGGATTTTGGTCTCAGCAGATTCTGCGTATAAATTCCCCATCCAAACGTTCAACTCACATAGTAGGTACTCAAAAATCACTTGTGGAAGAAAGAAAAGAAGGAATGAATTATCTTACTAAATGTCAGTTCCACCCAAGTAAAATATGGATAATTACAGTCACCACCTCATAGGATTTTGAGAAGTAAGTGAGTTCATGCATGTAAAGAATCTAGCATAGTGTATACCATAGGGTAAGAGCTCAATAAATGTTAACTGTTATGATTCCATAGAGTTACATGAAATGCATATTTCAGGGTCTTTGCACAAGAGGATTTAAATAATTATGTATACACTTTACTTTTTTTTGGTTTCCCCTACTTCTTCCATTATCTAGATTTTATTTTGAAAAGATGTCTACTCTTCATAGGGTCACACTCAGAGATGGCAATAAGATCCCAATTTGAACTCATAATTCTGTGATTTTCTACCAAACAAAATTTTTTAAAAATATTCTTACATATTAATAACAATGGAATGGTTGATATCCAGGTAAGTATTTGCTATATTACTAGAAAAATTAAAGCAAGAAATAGAAGCTAAATAGAGGTTTAGCATCTTCGTACCACTGGAAATACCATATCATGTTATCCTGAAGAAAAGAAAAGAAAAAGGCTTTCCTGATTTAATAGATATTAAAAACAAGGGAGAAGTAAAAACACAAATTTCCTTGAGTTCATTCTGATTTTCACCGATTATTTTTTTTAAGGGAGTTAAAATATCTTAAAGAAAATTAGATCACCATATAGTTTTGTACTGTTATAGTCCTTTTAATATTCAGCTACAATTTATGTAATTTAAACTATAAATTTAAGAATTCTTTTATATTTCCCTGCTCAATAATAAATACAGAAAGTTATAGTGCCATCTTGTGAAAAAGATACAGAATTGCATTGTATTAACTCATTTGAATGAATTGACGTAAGTGGGGAAAGGAATACTGAGTTAGAGAGTTGTGCATAATAAAGATCAGTTAGCATATTTCTGTTAACTCAGCTAGACTAAATGTTAAAAAAATAGCATCTAGGTGGTTTCGCCAACCTCCCAGATTTGGCTGTATCATGGATAATAGCCAGAAATGAAAGGTTAACATATTGAATAGAAACCACGCGAGAGGAATTACCAAATTTCAAAACATCTTGATTCCAAAGGGAGAAGGAATGAGAGGAATAAATTATGCCTGATTCTTTGAATTGCAAAGCTATATATGTGATTGAACCAAAGATGTGCTACATACAGTTGAGAAGAGAAGGGCTTGTTCTCAACCCTGGATAAATACTGCACTGTGAACTCACTGGAGCCTATGCAATGCAGGGACACCCTTTACTTGTCATAGAAAAAGAATCCAGGGACCTGAAAGAGGTTGCTGTCACTTACAGAAATGAGATATCCTCTACGAATGAAAGTGACTCCACAATATATATTTTAATTTGTTATAGGGAGAGCCAGAAAACATTTGTTTGTAGGCTCAGTATGAAGCAGATTATAGCTAAATTCAAGGCTCTTTGAATAGAGATCCTGGTACAAGAGACAAAAGCTGCTAGCTCCGTACTGATTCGGGAGCTCTCCCCTTGCCTGTTTATCTAAGAACACCCCACATGCGTGCATGTTGAAACAGTCGTATCCGGTCATCAGGACACTACAGAGATCTGGGGAAGGGACCGACATGGGAAATGGATTATATGGGAGGTTTAACAGGGAGCCCGAATGGAAAGAACAAAGATTGTTCTTGTTAGGATAAGCCAAAAGAGAGAAAGAAAATTAACACAAGGAGCTAGAATCTGGGAGGCAGTAATGGTTGAGGAGGGGAATGATGAAGTGATTAGGTGAAGGGATGATAATAGCAGTTGAAATGGAATCACATTTTTGTAGTATCGTTTAGATGGCCAAAAGATAGCATCTGGGAAGCATGCTGAAGAAAATACCAAGGACAAGGAAAAGATGAGAGAATAGTAACAACAGAAGGTCTCATTCTGGGGGGAGAAAAAAAAAAAAAGAAAAAAATTGGATTATTTCCTTATGGTCCTGCTCCTAGTACCAATATTTTGAGTTCCTTAACTGATCTAAAGGTCCATGGGAGTTGCCAGCTAAATAATTTCCCTCCTGTATGTTTAAGGAAGTGGTCATGCACGTGCAGCGAGGCATGAAACTGAAGGAATTTTATTTCTAAAACCTGCTTTGAATTTTCTTGCCTTCGTGGATTTAACTTAGATCCTTTAATGCTATAATAATTTGGTTTCATATTGAATGTCCTTTGGGCTTTCATTGTCATTTTTTTTTTTTAAGGAGTTTTCCATGAGTTCAAAATAATCCTTTTGGCAAAAGGCAATTCAATTATAGCAACAGCCTAAAAAGAACCCAGCGTGATACAATTCTCTCGTGAGATCAGATTTCCTGCTAAACCCAGATGATTTTATAAAACCAAAATATGTATTTGCATTCTGAGACACTTGACTGAAAGTCTTGATCAGAACCTGAAGCATCAAATAAAAGTGAATCTCTCATCTATATAAAGCAAAAGCGAATTAAGAGTTCAAGAGACTCATCTAGGGCCGTAAATTACCATGGCATAGCCACTTAACCAGGTTTGAAAACACGTTGATTAGATACCAAATCTCCCAGTATCCATCCACTCACAGGCAGAGAATATGTCCAGTTGCTTCCATATGATGATTTCCCATGCCGCAGGAATGGTTAACACACATTCCCAACTTTATCACAACAGTGAGTAGATTGTACAGTAACTAGTTTTATTTTAAATGGCACCATTTTTTCTGAAGACCTACCTGCTGATGGAACATCAAAATCATAGCTCCTACAGCTAATGACAATGTGACCTCAACCTCTCTGTCTCCAATTATATTCAACAGGCAAAATAAGGTGATATTAGTTCCCACCTCATAGACTTTTATGAGTATCAAAGTGCTTGGCATCCTTGAAGCTCTCCGTAAGTCTTAGCTATTATTATTATCATATATAAAGAATTAACATATAAATGTAAGCTTATAGCATGCACTACTAATGTTCATAAGGTAAGATCACAGAATGTAGCAGTGTATGCCTGGAAAGTGGACTTTCCTAAGGAGTGACTGATGACCAAGGATGAGGAGTTAGAAGCCAAAATGAGGGAATTAGGGAAGGGTTCAAGTGGAAAAATGGAAGAATATTGGGGAAATGCAGGAATGCTTTTGTAGACATGGAGAGACTATTTGTTGTGAGTGGGTGTTCAGCAAGCATTTAGAGTAGGAGTTGATGGCAGAGGTTTAGAGCAGAATCAGAAATACTGAAATGAACCAGGATTAGTCTAAGGAAGATTCCTGAGGAAGCAGCGCAGAGTAGAGGAATTTGGGGAGCCCCCCTTCTTTCTCAGTTTCTCACCTGTATATCATTGTATCTATAAATCTTTATTGCTTGAACTTAATTATTTATGTTCCCATCTACCTTCATCGTTATCAAAATGGATCTCACCTGGGAGCAGCATGGATCTCACCTAAGAGCCTTTTAAAAAATACAGCATCTGGTCCAGCCCCACCCCCGGCCTACTGCATTCACATCTGCATTTTTAACAAGATGCCCAGGTGTTTCCTCTGCACATTACAGACTGAGACTTCCCTAGGCTTTAAGCTTCTAGTGTGGTGCTTGGTACTTAGTAATCCATAATTTTACTTATTTATTGAATGAATTAAGTTGAATCTAATGGAGACCACTAAATTGAGCTTCAGGCAAAGATGAGAAAAGTAATTTTTTAACCCAAGACCAAGCCATGACCTAGAGCTAACCTTCTATAGGAACTACAGAAACTAAGAAAATCATCTGTGTTGGCCAAGGGATAGAAGTAAGGTTCTACAAGAAGAAAGAGCAAAGTGATTAAGGATTAGAGCTACTATGCAGCTAGCCCTGGGGAAGGAAGCCCTGGAAATAGCCCACAGAGACTCTGTGAGTGTCGTTCCTGTCATGAACTTCTTCCACAGCAATGTGATGCGTTGTGTTCTGAAAACAAATGGTGTCATGTGTCCTATGCCAAGGCAGACTCTATGTGGCAGTGGCAGAGGCCTGAGCTGGGGGACAGACAATCCCAGCCTACCTCTGCGGGAGGTAGGCTCTCAGGGATCTTTGTTTAAAGCACTGACTCAAGGATTTTAATTTATAAAATGATCGAGTAGAAGAAGTACCAACCCCTTCTCCTGGACCACATTTTCAGACACATGTAGAAGCTGATATTTAAAGAGGTAACAGTTCATCTTCAGTCTGCTTCTGGAGTTGATCCTAACTCACTGGAGATGCTGATGCTGATTCACTCAGACGATGAATTTAAGAGATTTATTTTCTAGACTTCCTTTTTAAAAAATTGTAACCCTGTATTTTCACTTAGCTTTGTGAAAACAATCACTTTTCATCCTTTCCCCTTACATATCATCTATTCCTAATTCTTACTAACCCGTCTTCTCAATCTGTCTTATGTAAGGTTCTCCCTTCACATTTCTGAAGCCACTCCTCTGATGCAAATGTCTGAAACTGTCTTCTCACTGGGAATTGGGCATCAAGGTTAGAACTCTGGAGTCAGGTGGAACTGGGCTTGACCTTCTGCTTCATCCCTTGTTACATATGTGACCTTAAACTTCTTAACCTCCCTGTTTCAGTTTCTTCATTTGTAAATGGCAATACTGGTGGCATTTTCCTCATAGAATTGTTATATGGGAGTGCCTGGGTGGCTCAGTTGGTTGACTATCTGACTCTTGGTTTCAGCTCAGGTCATGATCTTAGGGTCCTGGGATCCAGGCCTATGTCATCAGGCTCCTTGATCTGCAGGGAGTCTGCTTGAAGATTCTCTCTCTCTCTGCCCCCACCCCCAACAACTCACAATCATTCTCGTGTTTTCTCTCTCTCTCTCTCTCAAATAAATAAATAAATCTTTAAAAAAGGGAATTGTTATATGGAAGTAAGATAGTGCTTATGTGTAAATTAAACACTAGTGTTTAAGAGCACAGATCCTGGAGCTAGACTGCTTAGATAAATGTTTGCTACTAACTAGCTGTGTGTCCTTGAGCAAATTGCCTCACCTCTCTACAACTCAGTTTCCTCACTTGAAAATGGCAATAATGATGTGTTTACCTCATATAGGTTTCATGAGAATTAGATGAGCACAGTGCTTCATAGGGCCTGGTACATTTAAGTGCTATACATGTCTCTTAATTTAAAAATTACACACAAGATGAGCTCAGTAATTTTTTCCTACTGCCTGCTTTCAGTTTCATCACTGCCTCAATCCATTGATCCCTTACAAGTCTTCCTTCTCGGCCTTAATTGGAATGTTCTGACCACTAATAATGGGAAACTTGACCACTAGTGGCTAAAACCATATATATCTACAGCTTACTTAGTTGGTCATCGGATAATGGATGGGCCCAGAATTGATTCAACAGAACAATAATGTCCTCAAAGACCCAGGTTTCTTTAATCTTCCCACTTAACCATCCTCAGTGTTTGAGAAGATCTTTCCTCATGGACCCAAGATTGCTGCTGAAGCTCTAAGCACCATATCCTTACACAACAGAATTCACAACATGAGTTCAGCAAGGGGATGGCTCAGGTCATGATCTCAGGGTCTTGGGATCAAGCCCCACATCGGGCTCCCTCCTCAGCAGGGAGCCTGCTTCCTCCTCTCTCTCTGCCTGCCTCTCTGCCTACTTGTGGTCTCTGTCTGTCAAATAAATAAATAAAATCTTAAAAAAAATTTCCATTTTTCCAAAAGCACCCAGTAGATTTCCATCACAGCTCATTGCTCAGACTTGTGTTACATTGTCAAAGCTGGTGATCAATACCCATTAAAGCTTGGTAGACCAAAAGTAGGATGGGTGTGGTGAGACAGTTAAGTGACTGCCATACTTTTATTATGTCACTTTCCTACCTCGCTTCAAAACCCTTTTGTGCCATCTTATTGCCTACCCCAAAAGTTCTAGCCTTCTCAGGTTCTGAGCCTCCTCCACAATGTAGCCGTTGTGTGTGGTCACCTCCATGGGCCTCCTCTGTAAGTCAATACTGGTGCCATGCTATCCTATCAGCCACTATATAAACTGCCTTGTACTTGTCTACTCTCCTTTCCCTATGTTTTATTGCCTGTGATCTGGTTCTTCCAGATCCCATGACACACATGTTTCCCTGCTCGTCTCTGCAGGTTAAAAATGCAATCTTTCCTAAAAGGTCCCAGTCAAATGTCTTTTCTACTGAAACATTGTCTGACCACCCAAGGCAGAAAGACCTTTCCTTCGTTTACATTCCTCATGCTATTTTATATTACCTAAATGTTCTCTAATAGTTTAGCTATGGAAAAGGGCTATCTATATTTCACCTATACATTATGTTGCTTTCAAATATGCTTAATAATTATAAAGTTGTATTTTAAGTGTTTATTATTTTCTAGACATGTAGGACATTGAGCACTTTATTATCTCAGCACACTAACATTTTAAAAGTGTAAATATTTCTTTTAAAAGTGTAAATATTTCCTTTTTTAAAGAGGAGTAAACTAAAGTTAAGTGAGATTTAGTGACTTGCCTTAAGGTCACCATGTTTTAAGTGGCTGTATTTAAGTATTTATGTGGCCTGTGTTTTCAAACAGTATGCTATATGACTCCTTAATGTAGTTCTTTTCAAAGTGGTAAGTCCTCATTAAATTTTTATTTAAATGAACAAGAGTATTTGTCTACGTTGCTAATAAAGATAGCCAGTCTGTGTAATATGTCCCCTGCATCACCATCTCTCCCCTTTAATTTTAAATCCCCAAAAGCAAAATTACATCTTTTGTATGAGCTGAAATACCTGGATATCTACCTCAACCTTTCTCATTTTACGTTAGCTATGTAGTCTTTTATTTGTTCAACAACAACAAATACCTGCATTAATTGAGCACATGTGGCTCATATTGTCAAGCAGTATGCTAAGTCATAATACATTTGGCTCCATCCAACCACCTCAACAGAAAGTGCCTTAAATATGTAGTGTTTTTTATTATCTTCCTTAACAATGATAGGTGGTTGCAAGGCAGGTATAGCAGCTTAATGATCTCAGATCTCAGGATTGGTATCTCTGCAATTCTCTTGTCATTCCCTCATGGTTGCAATATGGCTGCTGCAACTCCAGACATTATATCCTCATACAGTTCACAGAAGATTTCCCAGATTTCTCTTTGTATTTCAGTGGCTAGAATTGGATTACATGCCTATCCCTAGACCTCTAGTTCCATCTTCCCTAAGAACAAAAATCTCCCATTGCCCAAAATAAATTAGGATTCTGCTAGTAAGAAAGAAGGGAAGGGACATGATTTGGAGTCACCAACAAAAATGGTCTTCTTATGTACGTAATACAGAGATGAATAAAAGAGGTTCTTGGTTCTTGTCCTGATGAAGCTGATTCCTAGCAACTGAGATAGATACTAAATTTAAAAATAAAATAATACAGTGTGCTGAGTGATAAATAGGAAATGAACAGGATCTATGAAGTCGGCTGATACCTGCTGAAACAAAGTATTTCTGGAAGGACCCCCCTTAGTGGAGGTGACACTTAAATTGAGACGAAAGAATGAGAATGGATCAGCCATATGCAGAGCAGAGAGGAGTGTGTGTGTATTAATCATGTTTTTTATTTTCTGCATCTTAAATGTTTTGACATTTTGAGGGCTGTACAGGCACAGGAAAAGACTACCCCTCCCAAGACTCGCCAGTTCTTTGAGGTAGCAAAAGGCCCAGTCAGGAGCACTCCTTTCATATGCAAACCAACCTGCCTGAATCTGTACTCCTAAATATTGTACTTGATCTAGTTCTTGCACACCAAGGCAATGTTTCCCCTGCCCTATATTATCCAGGACAAGATTCCCAGCCAACTAGAGACCACCTCCATAGCTGCACTGATTCGAACTAACCAGTCCTCAACTGTATGCCCTGCCTTCCCTTCTCGTGGAAACTTCAGTAAAGACTTCGATCTAGGCTTTCCTCTCACTCCTGTCTTCTGCCCTGACCCAAACCTAGCACCTCCCCTTTGGCCCTGTGTGGTGTGGTATGTGTTCCTTTTTGTCTTGAGAAGTGTAAGTAATAAAAATCTTTCAATGGCATGGGCTTTGCCAAGGTTTCACTCAGTTAAACTTCATAAATTAAGACCTGGGCACAGGACATGTGGAAGCAAGTCTGAAAACCCTTGGTGAACACTGGAGAAAATAAAAGAAAGCAAGCATGGCTGCTTATTAGTTGGTATTATCAGACTGGAGAGAAGTGAAGACTTCTAGCAGTTCACCAAAACCCATTCTTGTCTTCTTTAATGGCACTAGAATGTAGCCAGGAAGTGACTATCCAACTGCATCACAGTTCCCAGTTTCCCGTCACTTAGGTGGAGCCAACAGAATGTCAGTGGGAATGATGAAAAATACTTTAGGGCCAATGCCTCAGGCAGTATATGCACCTTCCTTATCCTCACTTTTCCTCCCTTCCCACTGGCTACCCCTTCTTTGTGCCCATGACTCAGCTTTGGACATTCCAGGGCAACCCTCTGGGACACTTGTTCTCAAAGCATTGTTCCAGATTGGTAGTGGCCACATTACTCAGTAAAGTGGTTAGAATGCAGACTCTCTAATAATATAACCCAGACCTACTGACTCAGGAACTCGGAGGACAGACCAAGCAACTGGTATTTTAGCAAGCCCTCCACATGATTCTGATGCATGCTCGAGTTTGAGAACCACTGGTTGTAGGAGAAAGAGGAGACACAAAACGAAAGAAACATGAGTTCCTAAACATGGCACTTGGAATAGAGCTGGATATGAATCTGGAGTTCAGGAGAAAGTTTTGAGTGGGAGATTATCAATGTAGGGTGATAGCCAAAACCACGAGAAAGGGTAAAATAACCCAGGGAGAGATTTAGAGAAAGAAAAAAGAAGAGGGACCTAGGAATGCAGAGCTCCAATATTTAGGAGGCAAGAAGACGAGTTGCCTGGAAAGGAGTCCAAGACATGGAGACTAGAGAACCAGAAGGCAAGCTAAAAGTGGAACATCATGGAAGTCAAGAGGGAAGGATGTTTCAGTGGGACTTGGGGCCTCCTCTTCTCAATGAAGAATTTCTCCCCCTGGATGAATTGTTGGAGAACTGGTCCCTGGCTCAAGGGTCCGGTCACATTTGGTACAAAAATGAATGTGAGGCTCAGCTCTGGTCAATGAGATGCAAGAAGTGTTCTAGAGATGTCTGTGAAAATTCTTCCCTGCTCTTAAGAGAGAACAACAGGAAGCTAGTGTCTGTCTTCCCCACTGGATGTTAATGATATAACCTGATTGCTACTGGCAAGCATTTTATGACCATGAAGGGACCATGTGAGTATCATTTTAAGGCCATAAATCTTCTCATTTGTAAAATGGGAATAACGCTAAGACCTACTTCACAGAGGTTGAAGCTGGCATTTTGGACACCCATGCAAAGAGATGAAAAGAAAAAGTCCTTGGTGACGCAGTTGAGCTGCTGATCTACCCAAGGAAACTTGCTGTTTCTGTGAGCTAATACATTCCCCTGATATTTTGTCAGTTTAATTTAGGATTTCTGTTACTTGTAGCTGGAAGCAGTTTATCTGATACAGTGATATATGAAGGCTATTTCTATTTTTAATTGTCAGAAAGTCACCGATTTATTACAAATTCTCAAGAAGGATTATTTGTATGAAGTATTGTTCAACGAATATTGTAAAGCACTTTCCTAATAAAATGGAATCAACAACCTAATCTTATAAGACAACAAAAAAGATCAGCTTAGAAATAATGGATTAAGCATTTTACTTATCTGAGAATGAATATATATTTCCTATTAATGTATTCTTCCACAATTCAAGTCACATTTTAATATTAAAACCTCACTGAAACTAATTTTTTGAGCTCTCATTTGGCATAAAAGATGCAAATATTGAAAGTCTATGTCTTATCCTTCCTTCAACCTTGAGTAATTGTAGGGATTGAAAATTGGGTCTATGGAAAGACCATCCTGAATATTAAATATGCAAAATACTATAAACATGAAAATATATCCGCACAAAGTCAATGGTTTGACTAGTTGAAATATTGATATCTTAATTTCATTTAGAAAATTGATCTATTAAAGCACAATGAAGCTTACTACTTCAGACTAATCTTATTTACTAGTGGAAGACTGAGGTTTTAGAAAGAATGTGAATCTAGAAATCAGGAGCTTTTTGTATTAGTTCCAGCCCTTCTATCGGTTATTGGTCTCAGGTATGTAATTAACCTCTCATTGCCTTTCTAGGAAAGTGAGGAGGGGTTGATCTCTCATATAAAGCTCTTCCAGGTATGTAATTCCATAATTTAAATTACACCTTCAGTTTTGAAAGTAAAGTAACTAAAGACACTTTTAAAATAAACACGTTATATGATATGTACTCTATTTCTAATTCCAAATTGATGTTGCTTTCGATTCATAATTGATCATTGTTCCAACATTCTTATTTGGAATTATTTTCTAGAAGCAGGTAGGAAGCTCCCACATAGGTAAGTTTTAATTAAAATGTCTGTGTACCATGCACCAGAAAGATACATTTTCAAGAGAGGTGCAAATAGACTGTTGCAATGAAAAGGGACCATTTCCTCTTTGCAGTGTTTAGAAACAGGATTAAAATTAAGCGTGATTCATAAGTCAGTAATGTATTTTGTAAATCATGAAATTATCACGAACAATATTCTTATTAAAAATGCCGCTGTCAACATTCTCCTTTATAAATGTGGTAAGTGCTGCATCAGCAGGATTAGTTGTGTGATGTGAAAAGGTTTTAATGTCTGGTATGTGCTACAGTGTCTTCTATGACAAACATATTTCATTGGTCCACTGACCAAAGTCAGCCTGTGTGACTATTAGCAGCAATGATGACTTTATATATATATTCCTCTGTATTAGTCAACAAATGTTATATTTACTTTGATCTACTGTTAGTTCCTTTTGTTTCTCTCTTCGCTACCCACCCCTCAACAAAAGATGTGTCTGTTACACATGGCTATTAATTTAGGGGATTTTCTTAGCAAGTTCATAATCTTCTCTAATTTTAAAAGGCAGCAGTATTTAACCTTTGGCTTGATAAATATGATTCAATTGAGTTAAACTGCTGTTCTTCTGGAACTTAAAAAGTAAAATGCCAATATAAATATGTGGTAATTATCACTAGAACTGTTCATTTTTAACTATTAAATTTAAACAAAGAGCAATTGCTGTTTGTTCATGCAAAACAAACAGTGCCTACTTCAGATCTGTGTGATTAATCTGCTTCCCTGCGTGCAGATTTAGGAGGAAGCACCGCCTCAGGCTCAGCACACACATCTATGAAATGGAAAAAGCTTTGCTGTCCCAGTTAACTGTTAAGGTTTTTCCCAAAGCAGGGGTTTAGTGGTAAACAATGCGGGATCAGCTGGGGGGAAGGGAGACTGAATCTCAGGGAACAAGGCAGCACAGGCAAGGTGTGGCAGGGGCAGCCCAGTTCTAGAACAAGTGTGGGAACCAAAAGCAATGCTTTTGCTCCTGGGGAGAGAGTGGGCGAATAGGTGAGAAATGGAGGGATGTACACAGGAGGAACTATTATGAGATTCAGCGTCAGATCATACGAGAAACTGCATGCAAAACAAATATAATGAGGAAGGAGAAACTTTTTAAACCAAAACTGCTGGCAGGAGCACTGGGGTATGAGGGCCAGACATATGTCCCCAGGGCTGTGCTCAACAGGTTAGGTCACCAGGGGGGACACCAAGGAGTGAAATGGATACCTAGAGGAAGATAGAAGGCTGTGTTGGAGACCTCCATGCCCCTTGAGCCTCCCAACTTGAATAAAAACCCACATAAAATGGCAAAATATTTTACTTGGCTGGATTTCTTGTAGGAACTGGTGTAAAGGCCAAGATATGTGTTTGGGACATAATGAAGCAAAGATGAAAGCCTTCCCAGAGGAGTTGAGGGCAATGAGCTGTAGACAGGAATTTCTCTTGGGTCTGAGGGGAAAGTGGGCCCCAGGTAACCTGGGTAACACAAAAGAAGGGAAACAATACAACTGTCTATTGTATTTTAGGCACTGGCTAGGTCCTTTATGTCATTAGCATCACCAAGTCATGGAAAGGCAGGCTGGACCCAGTCTGCCCAGTCTGCAGGAACAAGATAATGGGTAGATCCCCACTGCTGACAGGAGACACTGCTGAGCTTCTATGGGAAACCCGGGCACTGACCAATATAGTTAAGGTTGCATGTGTGTAATCAGGTGTCTGTGTGTGGGAGATGTTGGCTAGGACAGAGGAATCCTAGAAACCTAAGCAGAAGAAGTCAGAGAGGCAGCCTACCCCCCCAGTTGTTTATGGGGTTCTCCTAGGTGAATTCATGGGCTCACTTAGCAACTCTGGCTCAGGCTTGAATACTTTCACACCCTAATGATTCCTTGGATGAGGAAGTTGATAGGCAGATTCAGTATCTTCTCATTTAACTTTGAGGCAGGGCAGAGCAGACTACAGATGTAGGAGGTCATCAAGACCCATCTGGAAAGAAAACAGAGATTGACATTAATATAGAACGATTTCGATTTCTTTTTTTAATTTTCTTTTTAAAATTAACATAATGTATTATTAGCCCTAGGGGTACAGGTTTGTGAATCGTCTGGCTTACACACTTCATAGCACTCACTATAGCACATACCCTCCCCAGTGTCTATATCCCAACCACCCCATCCCTACTCCCCCTCCTCCTGGCAACCCTCAGTTTATTTTGTGAGATTAAGAGTCTCTTATGGTTTGTCTCTCTCCAGATCTCATCTTGTTTCATTATTTCCTTCCCTACTCCCCAAGCCCCCTACTTTGCCTCTCAAATTCCTCATGTCAGGGAGATCATATGATAATTGTTTTTCTCTGATTGACTTATTTTGCTCAAAATACCCTCTAGTTCCATCCATGGCATTGCAAATGACATGATTTCTTTTGATGGCTGCATAGCATTCCATTGCGCATATATACACACACATATATATATATATATATATACATGTATATATATATATATATATATATATATATATATATATATATACACACACCACCTCTTCTTCATTCATCTGTTGATGAACATCTAAGTTCTTTCCATAGTTTGGCTATAGTGGGCATTATTGCTATAAACATTCGGGTGCACGTGCCCCTTCAGATCACTACATTTGTATCTTTAGGGTGAATACCCAGTGGTGTGACTGCTAGGTTGCAGGGTAGCACTATTTTCAACTTTTTGAGAAACCTCCATGCTGTTTTTCAGAGCAGCTGCACCAGCATGCATTCCTACCAACAGTGTGGGAGGGTTCCTCTTTCTCCGCATCTTCACAGCATCTGTTATTTCCTGACTTGTTAATTTTAGCCATTCTGACTGGTGTGAGGTGGTATCTCATTGTGGTTTTGATTTGTATTTCCCTGATGCCCAGTGATGTGGAGCACTTTTTCATGAGTCTGTTGACCATCTGGATGTGTTCTTGGCAGAAATGTCTGTTCATGTCCTCTGCCCATTTCTTGATTGGATTATTTGTTCTTTGGGTGTTGAGTTTGCTAAGTTCTTTACAGATTTTGGATACAAGCCCTTTACTGATTTGTGATTATCTTCTCCCATTCTGTCAGTTGTCTTTTGGTTTTGCTAACTGTTTCTTTTGCTGTGCAAAAGATTTTGATCTTGATGAAGTCCCAATAGTTCATGTTTGACCTTGATTACCTTGCCTTTGATGATGTTTCTAGCAAGAAGTTGCAGTGGCTGAGGTCTAAGAGGTTGCTGCCTGTGTTCTCCTCAAGGATTTTCATGGATCCCTTTCTCACATTGAGGTCTTTCATCCATTTTGAGTCTATTTTTGTGTGTGGTATAAGGAAATGATCCAGTTTCATTTTTCTGCATGTGGCAGCCCAATTTTCCCAGCACCATCTGTTGAAGAGACTGTCTTTTTTCCATTAGACATTCTATCCTGCTTTGTCAAAGATTAGTTGACCATATATTTGGGGGTCTATTTCTGGGCTCTCTATTCTGTTCCATTGATCTATGTGTCTATTTCTGTGCCAGTACAAACTTCCTTGATGATGACAGCTTTGTAATAAAGCTTAAAGACTGGAATTGTGATGCCACCAACTTTGGCTTTCTTATTCAACATTCCTCTGGCTATTTATGGTTCCTTATAAATTTTAGGATTATTTGTTCCATTTCTTTGAAAAAAAAAAAAAGATGGTATTTTGATAGGGGTTACATTAAACGTGTAGATTGCTTTAGGTAGCATAGACATTTTCACAATATTTGTTCTTCCAATCCATGACCATGGAAGATTTTTCCATTTCTTTGTGTCATTCTCTATTTCTTTCATGAGTACTTTATAGTTCTCTGAGTACAGATTCTTTGTCTCTTTGGTTAGGTTTATTTCTAGGTATCTTATGGTTTTGGGTACAATTGTAAATGGGATTGCCTCCTTAATTTCTCTTTCTTTTCTCTTGTTGTTGGTGTATAGAAATGTAACTGATTTCTGTGCATTGATTTTATATCCTGACACTTTACTGAATTCCTGTACAAGATCTAGCAGATTTGGAGTGAAGTTTTTTGGGTTTTCCACATAACGTATCCTATCATCTGCAAAGAGTGAGAATTTGACTTCTTCTTTGCTGATTTGGATGCCTTTAATTTCTTTTTGTTGTCTGATTGCTGAGGCTAGAACTTCCAGTACTATGTTGAATAGCAGTGATGATAGTGGACATCCCTGCCGTGTTCCTGACCTTAGGGGAAAAGCTCTCATTTTTCCCCATTGAGAATGATATTTGCTATGGGTTTTTCATAGATGGCTTTGATGATATTGAGGTTTGTACCCTCTATCCCTACACTTTGAAGAGTTTTGATCAAGAAAGGCTCCTGTACTTTGTCAAATGCTTTTCAGCATCTATTGAGAGTATCATATGCTTCCCATTCTTTCTTAATGTAGTGTATCACATTGATTGATTTGTGGATGTTGAACCAACCTTGCATCCTTGGTCATGGTGTGTCGCTCTCGACCCGCAAGAACGACCCGTAGGCGAGGTGAGTGGCAAACTTCTTTATTCACAATCTTCAGCCGGGGACCCCCCCCCAGTCTAAGACCCCCAAGTATATCTCCACCAAGTGCGAACTATATCCAATCAGAGTATACCAGACTAACAAAACTACCAATCAGAAGGACTATCTATGTGCACGCATCGTGCTCGTGAGCACGTACGTGACTCCATAGGTTTTCTTTGTTCTACAGATCATGCGCCTTTCCCTTGACTCCTGGTATCTATCAAACGTCACCCGCGAATGCACTCACAGTCCTTGGGTTAATCTCTCACTCCTCCCACTCTTCAGGCCTCGCTTAGTACGTGACTCCCTGCTCCTGCTGCATGGCTCTCCACAATGGTGAATAATCCTTTTAATGTCTGTTGGATCCTATTGGCTAGTATTTTGGTGAGAATTTTCGCATCTGTGTTCATCAAAGTTATTGGTCTGTAATTCTCCTTTTGATGGGGTCTTTGTCTGGTTTGGGAATCAAGGTAATGCTGGCCTCATAAAATGAGTTTGGAAGTTTTCCTTCCGTCTCTATTTTTTGAAACAGTTTCAGGAGACTAAGTATTACTTGTTCTTTAAATGTTTAGTAGAACTTCCCCTGGAAGCCATCTGTCCCTGGCCTCCTGTTTTTTGTGAGATTTTTGATGACTGCTTCAATCTCCTTACCGGTTATGGGTCTGTTCAGGTTTTCTATTACTTTCTGGTTCAGCTTTGGTAGTTTATACATGTCTAGGAATGCATCCATTTCTCCCAGAACAAAGCCCTATGCTAGATTT
This sequence comes from Mustela erminea, assembly GCF_009829155.1. NCBI lineage: Eukaryota > Metazoa > Chordata > Mammalia > Carnivora > Mustelidae > Mustela > Mustela erminea. The sequence continues at coordinate 45,712,993 of NC_045628.1, read as the reverse complement.
AGGGTATATTTTGATCTATCAGAAGAAATTGCATCCCAAAATTTTTTAGAAGAAAAAATCCTTTATGTAAAATATATATATATTAAAAAAATTAGGGAATATATATATATATATATATATATATATATAAATTAGATAGATTAAATCTATCTAAAGTTAGATACAATGAAGGAAAAAATATGACTATAATATGGAGGTTTAAAAATATTTTTTTTAAGAAAGGTATTGTTAAGATAAAATCATTAAAGAATGTTAAAAGAAGAAAGAGGAAAAGTTTTAAAAACTAGAATAAGAAAAATATAATATTAAAAAAAATTAATTAACTTTGCAAGACTAAAGAATCCTGAGGAGAAAGCCATGGATTCCATGCTTTGCTTTCCCCTCCTCTGGAATTCTGCTGTTGTCCTTGATCAGTGAGCTTGGTCTTGGCTGGATGTTCTTGCTGATCTTGGGGTGGGGCCAGTTATACTGATTCTCAAATGTCTTTGCCCGAGGTGGAATTTTGCTGCCCTTGCCAGGGGCCGGGCTAAGTAATCTGCTAGGATTCGCTCTGGAGCTTTTGTTCCCTGAATGCTTTCCATAGAGCTCTGGAGGATGGGAATGAAAATGGTGGCCTCCCAATCTCCGGCCCAGAGGAGGTGAGAGCTTAGGGCCCCACTCCTCAATGTGTCCTTAGAGAAGAGTACTCAATCACTCCCATCTCTCTGGTCTCCAGCTGCACTCAGAGCTCACTAGGCCTGTGACCAAGCATTTCTGTCTCTGGCACACAGCCCAGTCTCCAAACCCAGCAGATCCTGCCGCTCTGCTCTTCTGGTGGACGAAGGTGGGTGTCCCTGGATCTGCCACTTGTGGGGTCCCTGCTCAAAGAGCAGTGGTCTGACTATGCTGCAGATCACAGTTTAAGGTAACCCCAAGCTGAGAGCTCAGTGCTTGGCTCCACTGTGATTTAAGTTGTGCCTGCAGGGAAAAGAAGGATGTAGGCAATGAAAAGGAAGAAGGAAGGTACAGGGTAAAGGTGAATACAGGAGTACACAAAGTACTGCTAACTTTCTTGGAAAACAATAAATAGACCAGTTTACCAGGAACAAGATCTGTTGAGAAGTAGTCATAAAAACAGCTGGTGGGTGAAACAAGTATGTGAATGATGAGTCTTAAGTTTCACTTTGTAGGTTGTGGAAGAACATTGGAAAAAAAATTTTTGGAGGAAAATGGAGGCTTTTGTGAAATTAACCTTATGGTGGTGGCATTAGAAGCAGTGAAAAGTACTTCTACTTCATCACCTCTGAAATGCCCACTATAGCTAGTTCTTTAGTGTGTCAGATTTACCATAGTTAATCAGTACAAACCTGTAGAGACTTGGAAATGTCAACTGACTATCATTCTCTAAACTTGAACCCATCTAGGCTACTATAACAGAATATCATAGACTGGATGGCTTATAGACAACAGAACCTTATTTCTTGCAATTCTAGAGTCTGGGAAGTCCAAAATCAAGGTGTTGGAAGAATCAGTGTCTGGTGAGGACCTGCTCCCTGGTTTATAGAGAACACTTTCTTGATGTGTCTTTACATGGTGAAAGGGAAGAAAATGCTCCCTGGAGTCTCTTTTATTTGGGCACTAATCCCATGATTAGTGGGTTTCTGAGGTTTCTGTTTCCATGATCTAGTCACCACCCAAAGGCCCCCCCCTCCAAATACCATCACATTGGAGATTAGAATTAAACTTATGAATTTGAGTCCACAGACTCTCAATCCATAACAACTGCCACATAATTTGGGGAGTTTTCTATCCTGTGTAGCATCATGCCAGTACACTGAATGATAATGTACATCAAAATTAGCAAAAAAACATGCTGAATTTGGGCTTTAAATTTTTGGATCCAGCCGGGCCTTGCAAACGGATTCCAAAGACAAAGAGTCGACTTTAATAGTGAAGGAAATTGAAGCCTCAACCAACTGAATGTGGCAATCACGAGCCATTTTGAGTGAGAGTTGGCAAATATTTTCCCAACTGTCAATTCTAAGAAACGTGCAAACAGATTCTGTGTAAGTGAATGCAGAAGTGAACCTGTGTCTCTGTTAAGCCACACAGAAATGAAATAAGCTGATTTTAAATTTCTAAAGGGAACTTAAACCACCTGCTAAGTTGTAGAATTTAATTTGCAAGATGAATACTTGGCAATGTGACACTTCTTTCATAGCTTCATTTGCTGTTTTAATAAAAATGTTCACAATGCTTTGGTTCCATCTGTTAGAGAGAATGAAAACAGCTAACTGCTATTCAAACAACAAAAAATACAGCTTTCTAGAAAACTATATCTAGGGCCGCCAAAATGTAAAGAGGTATTTATAAATTTCAAACTTCTGCTTGACTTCTAAAAAATGTTGTCGTAATTGCACTGCATCTTGGACTCAACGTATAAATAATTTATGCAAAAATTTAAAATTTAAATTATTCCCCCACACTCCAAATGCAAACAAATGCTTTCAAAGTTACCATGACCATGAATCTTACTGCAGCAGGCTACAGATTTTCATTATAACAATTTGTAAGCAAATATTTGGTTATTTTTATAAGCCACAAATCTGGCTGAAGGAGAAAATATGTAATAAATAAAAACTGTGCAAATCACAAAGTATGTTTGTTGTTACATTTCCAGATTGGAGATAACAATAAGCTGTAGTATGACAGCCTCTCTCTTTTATTGATTGAATTTCCATAGCTTTTTTCCTCAGAATAGATCAAAATTTTATAACTTTCGGTATGAGTTATTTCTCAAGCACTAACACCAGTTCTTACCACTGTGTTGGCATGTGTTAGGCACAAACTATGTGTTTATTGAGTCAAAGAAGTATAAGAGAAGTCAACATTACTTCACAGAGGAAGGCTGTGAGGGGAGAGCCAGAGATGGGAACAAACTGTAGAAGAAAGAGAGGAAGAAGCTCTGTCCTATGGAATTACCTAGGACATTAGTTTCAGTTTGTGTGAGATTGAGATACTGTGTAAAATTGAACTGTTTGCAGGGAGGAGAAATAAGGTTAACAGTAACATATTAGGAGTCTGTAGAATGTTCTCTTGTCTTTCCCGTGCTGTCTCCTCCCATAAGAAAGCTCTGTACTTATCCTTGCTGTAGACAAGTAGAGCTGTAAGCGTCTCATCTTGCGATTCAATCTTTTATTTGGTTCAAGATGTCTTCTCTCAGTTCAAAAGATATCGAGAGTTCAACTCTTTGAATACCCGTTTTAGATATTTGAGTTTAAGCCTAGATACTTTAAGATGAAGAAACTGAAAACCATTAAGTTAAATACCCAGCTAATTACCCATTGAGCAGCAAATAGATACAATATTTCCTTAAGATCATCATGTGGGGGCATCTGGGTGGCTCAGTTGGTTAAGCACCTACCTTTGGCTCACGTCATGATCTCAGGGTCCTAGGACTGAACTGGGTTTTATGCTCAGTGGGGAGTCTCCTTGTCCTTCTCTTTCTCCCTCTGCCCCTCCCTTCACTCATGCTCTCTCTCTCTTAAATAAATAAATAAAAATTTAAAAAAAATCATCTTGAATTCTACATAAAGATAAAATAAGAAGAAAATGGGTAATAAATAAATTTACTCTTTTACCTAGTCATTTCATAACAAAAAATAAAACTTATTTCTCACTGCCAATTTTAAGATAGGCTACAAATACCTAAAGGAAAGATACCTATGCAAAGAGAGTTACTAGTTTCAGTATATTTGATGGTTGGAGCCTGGACTTGGGAACCAGGTTTTAATAACTATTAAGAAAAGTTTTATAATCTGTTTGATTCCAAATCTCTTCATCTAAGAAATGGGTATAATAATTACCCTATCTGGCATAGAGTCCTGACAGGATGAAAATAAAAATAAGAGCTTATGTCCAAATTGCTTTGTTAATCGCATGTGTTAAATAAAGGTAAGATATCTTTGACAATATAGTTGCACTGGTTTTAGTAACAACACTCTGAACCCTTCGATAGGAAACAACTGCAAATAGTCAAAACAGGAAAATGTCACACATTAAAAAACATTGATTGGGGGCCCCTGGGTGTCTCAGTCAATTAAGCGTTTGCCTTCAGTTTGGGTCATGATCCTAGGGGCCTGGTATCAAGTCCTGCGCCGAGCTCCCTGCTCAGCGGGGAGACTGCTTCTCCTTCTTCTGCTCCCCCTGCTTGTCCTCGCTCTCTCTCTCTGTCAAATAAATAAATAAAGTCTTTTAAAAAATAAAATAGAAACATTGATTAAAAAAAGAAACTAATACAGCACTGATAAAAAGATATTACAGAAAAAAGATGTGAGTAGTAATATCAATCAAGAACTCAATACTCTCCAAAAAATAATGCCATAGAAGAGTGGTATTTGGTACAAAGTACTTCATAATGAATATTTTTTAAATGGTAAAAGAAATAATTATTTTGGGGGCATCTAGGTGTCTCAGTGAGTTGAGCGTCTGACTTTATTTGGCTCAGGTCGTGATCTCAGGTCATGATCAACCCCCACATCCAGCTCCTTGCTTAGCGGGGAGTTTGCTGGGGAGTCTCTCTCTTCCTCTCTCTCTGCTCCTCCTCCCCCACATGTACACACACTCTCTCTCAAATTAATAAATCTTTAAAAAAGAAACAATTATTTATATTAAAAAGAACACATGTGCAAGCACTATATATGAGTATTGTGAAATAACAGAAAAGTAAAATATGAAGTGACAGAACTAAAAAAAAAGTAGAAAATGGAAAACCATTACAGAAATGAAGATGAACTGCAAAAGACAGAATAATAGACACTGTGGAAAATTCATGGGAATATAAAGGATCAAGAAATAGAAATGGGAAAAGTTAAAAAAATTAAGGTGTTTAAAAGAACTAGAAAAAACACAATAGAAATGTCAGGCAAAGAAGAGCCAGTGTATGCCCTACTGGACTGCTTAAAGGTGACTAGAAATGGCAAATAATACAAGAAATCCTTAAGGTTATAAACATTTTTTAATAAGTCTGTTAAAAGGATTCATGGAACCCTGGTTCATAGAAAATTGACCTAAAATGGTCAATACCAGGGCATATCCTAGTGAAGTTACTAAGCTAATGATTTTATAGCCACCCAGATTCTCCTTCAAGACCTTGAGAAATATTTTAAACACATAAGAACTCAAGAAGTAAGAATGCCCATGAGCCTCTACTGAGGAAGTTAATGGAGGATAAATTTTATCAACCAAGGAAGACTAGGGAAACAAAAGTAAAAAAAACTTGCAGTGCCAATTAAATATATTTAACTGTAGAACCAAATAAGACTAGAATAAACAAATAAGACTAGAATGACAGAAATAAGTCACATACGTCCTTACAATTTGCAAATTAAGTAGTTAAGCAAATAGGAAGAATCAGGGTAGAAAGAGATAGATTGCCCCATCATAGTATCTGGAAGTCAAAGGATATTACTTCAAGTTGCCAATCAAATACTGGAAATAAAAGAAAATTTAACAAACACTAAGAAATATAATTTTATTGACTCATAATGGAACACAAAGGGACAAAAAGAAGGGAGGGGAATATTTTAATAGTATCATTGATCCTCATAGGAAACTAATAGTGTCTAAAGAAATAAAGGTAAATAGAGAAATAAAAATTTAGACCTTTTTAAGCAACAAATAACTACATACACTCAAAAATAAACAAATTACATTGGAAAGACTTTTAAAAACTACTATGATCAGATACTATAACATAGAACAATATGACAGAAGGGCAAATGTATCTATTATATTGATAAATGTAAATGCTTAACCCACCTATTAAAGGAAAAAATATTTCAAGGTTAGAGACCAAGAAAAACTTTGTTCTGTATACAGAAGACATCTAAAACTTTCAAAAGAGTTGAACTTGAAGAAGGTCTTGAGAAGTCAAAATCAGATAAAATGGAATTCAAAATAAAAGGAATTATATAATTCCTTTATAATGCCAAAGGGGACATTTGATAGTGAAGATATAAAAGTTATAAAGATCTATACACCAATCAATATAGCAGTGACATTCATAAAGCACAAATGATAGGAATTACAAGGAGAAATAGACCAAAAAAAAAAAAAAAAAAAGAAGGAGAGTAAGTTCTAAAAGACTTGAGCATCATTATTAAATAAATCTCTTTTATGCATGATGAACTGTGTTCCTGAAAATATAAAATCCACCTTGTTTTCAAATACCTAAGGAGTAGTCATGGAAATTGATTATAATTAGACTGAAGAGTAACCTCCAACCAATAAATTTGATTACAATTGAATAAAACTAGAAATAAATAAGAAAATAAAAGTCCTTTCATCTGGTAATTTTAAAAAATTGTAAACAATTAGGTCATGGGTCAAAGAAGAGCTATAAACTAAAATTGTAGAATTTAAAAAATATAATAATAACTATAATAGAAATATTATATCACAGTGCTAAAAAAAGTCATAGCCCTAAATATGTTAATTCCTTTTAAAAAAAGGAAATAAAAATAAATGAATTAAACTAGCAATTTAAAAAGTTTGAAAAAGAAAAAGAAAATAAACTGAAAGAAAATAGAATCAATGGATTTTAAGAATAGAAAAATAAAACTAATTGAGGAAAAATAAACCTGAGGAAAAAAATAGAATAAACAAATTAACTTAATCAAGGAAAAATAGGGAAAGTTTAACTACATAGATTAAGAAATGACAGTAGGAAAATAACTCCAAAAAGGAGGACAAAGAATTCTGAGATTACTCTGCTCAACTCTATGTAAATAAAATGAAAAACCTAGAAGAAATGAATAAATTACCATAAAAATGATAGAGTATATAAGCAGACCAATTTCCAAGAAAAAAATAGCAGTTGCTGAAGCATGATCTTCTAAAAACATTACCAGGTCCAGGCAATTTTACAGGAATTTCATAAAACCTTTTAAAAAAGAACTCCAATGCTATTGAATTATTTCAAGAAAATAAAAATTCCAAGTCTATTTTTTTCATAAATTTGCAATGTCTGTATAAATTTAACACAAAAGTAGGACACATATAGAACACTTGAACTAATGGAATACATATTTTATGTCTGGTTAGGATTCAAATCAGTTTCTTCTCAAGTTAATTAGTTAATTTCTAGTTTAATGTGATCCCAGTAAAGTACAACAGATTTATTTCTCCTAGACAAGTTGTTCCCAAGTCTTACCCTGAAAAACTAAAAAGCAAAAAAAAAACACAAAAATTCTTTTAAAAAAATAGTGAGGTAGAACTACTCTTACCTCATAGTAAAGATTCCTGCCCCTTATACACTTCCTGTATAATCCTCTTCATTTGACTATGGACAGGACCTGTAAATATGATGGGTGTCACTGCTGTGGTTAGATTAGATTAAATCAGAAAAAGTGAGTAGTTTGGGCTGATGTGATTAAGGTGTTTAATCAGTTGGCTTTAAAATAATCAAAATGAAGTTTGTCCTGGGTGGGCCTGACCTAATCAGGTGAATCCTTTAACAGAAAGCTTAGATGTCAGAGAATCTTCTGTTGGCCTTGAAGAAGCAAACCTCCCTGTTGTGGGAGGTCCTCTGGGAGGGAGCACTCAGCAAGGAATTGCAGGGAACTTTCAGGGTTGGGAGTGGCCTACAGCTATAATAAGAAAGAGGATTCTCAGCCCTATAATCACAAGGAAGTGAACTCTGTCAATAACCAATTTGAAAGAGAACCCCAAATTCTAGAACGGGTCACAGCCTGGCTCACACATAATTTCAGCCTTGGGAGACCCTGAGCAGAGGATCCAGTAAAGCTACATTTAGCCTCTTGACTCATTAAAACTGTGCCATAATAAATATATGTTGCAAATAGTCACTGAGTTGTGGTAGTTGTGATGGTTTCTTATACAGAAAGAGGTATCAAATATATATCTAAAATTCTAAATTCCTAAATATAAAAAATGAAATTATAGAGTAGAACAGGACATAAATATATATGAACATCAAAAATTAGTAACATTTTAAGGACTTTATTGTTTTCCAGTGAATGTGGAATTTTCTAGCCTAGAGGTACCAGAAGTGAAAATCTCTGACAATTTAGAAACTAGCAATGAGAACGTCCTAAGGGGCGAAAAAACCTCTGTGGGTTATAACCAACTCTGTATTTTAAATAAATAATATATACAACTAAAACATGGGGAGGGAGACCCAAAAACATAAACATAAAGAAAGCAGGAAAACTGGCACGTGAAAAGATGCTCAACATCATTCATCATCACGCAAATACAAATCAAAACTACAATGAGTATCACCTCACACCAGTCAGAATTACTAAAATTAACAACACAGGAAACAACAGATGTTGGGAAGGATGTGGTGAAAGGGGAACACTCTTACACTGCTGGTGGGAATGCAAACTGGAGCAGCCACTCTGGAAAATAGTATGGAGGTTCCTCAAAAAGTCAAAAATTAAACTACCCTACAATCGGCAATTGTGCTACTAGGGATTTTCCCAAAGGTTACAAAAATACTAATTTGAAGGGATACATGCATCTTGATGTTTTTAGCAACATTATTACAATAGCCAAATTATGACATTATTATAATAATATATACATATATATTACTACATATGTATAATTGTATATATACATAAACATATACATATGTGTGTATATACACATATATATGTATATTCATATATATGTATATATGAATATTACTCAGCCACAAAAAAGAATGGAATCTTACCATTCGCAATGACATGAATGGAGCTAGAGTGTACTCTAAACAAAATAAGTCAGAGAAAGACAAATACCATATGATTTCACTCATATGTAGAATTTAAGAAACAAAACAGATAAACGTGGTGGAGGAAAGGGGAGGAGAGAGACAAACCAAAAAAACCACTCTTGATCGTAGAGAAAAAAACAGTCCAGAGTTACTGGAGGAGAGGTGGGCAGGGTGATGGGTTAAATGGGTGATAAGTTTTAGGGAAGGCACTTGCTATGATAAGCACTTGCTATGATAAACCCTTATATGTAAGGGTTGATCACTAAATTCTACACCTGAAACTATTACACTGTGTGTTAACTAACTGGAATTGAAATAAAAACTTGAAAGAAAGAGAAAGTGGGAAAAATTAATTAATAAATCTATCAAGAAAATAGATTAAATTAAAAAGAGGAACAATATTATAGACAAAATAAAAAATAGAATTGACATGTAAAGTCTTAAGGCTGATAAGGTAGGCAAACATCAAATAAGTCTGATCAATGAAAAAAGAAAGAGAAATATATATCATTAGTAAAGAAGAAATATGACTACAAATGCAAAGAAAAATCTTTAAATAGTGATAGAATTCCAAGTACTAATCCATCAGACAACAGAATGAGAAAAGAGATCCTATTAAAAATAGCAATAATTTTGGGACGCCTGGATGGCTCAGTGGGTTAAAGCCTCTGCCTTTGACTCATGATCCCAGGGTCTTGGGATGGAGCCCCACGTCGGGCTCTCTGCTCAGCGGAGAGCCTGCTTCACCCTCTCTCTCTCCCTCTGCCTGCCTCTCTGCTTGCTTGTGATCTTTGTCAAATAAATAAGTTTTTTAAAAAATGTAAAAATAAAAAATAAAAATAGCAATAATTAAAAAAAAAATAACAATAATAGGGGTGCATGGGTGGCTCAGTGGGTTAAAGTCTCTGCCTTCAGCTCAGGTCATGATCCCAGGGTCCTGGGATAGAGCCCCGCATCAGGCTCTCTGCTCAGCGGGGAGCCTGCTTCCCTTCCTCTCTCTCTGCCTGCCTCTCTGCCTGCTTGTGATCTCTCTCTGTCAAATAAATAAATAAAGCTTTAAAAAAATAGAAATAATATATATTTATAATAATATAACATATATGATATATCTATAGCTATATATCTCCTAGGAAGAAGCCTAAAAAGAAAGGGAGAAAAGAAAGCAAAGCCTATTAAGAAGATACGCTGTGCTCCTGAATGGGAGGACTTTACTTTGTAAATATGACAATTTTATAAAATTATATATTCAATACAATTTCAACCAAAATTCCATTTGAAGTTGAAGGGTTAAATTAAGAAATTAAAAAGTTAATAATAGTAATGAAGCATACCATGTGCCAGGAATCATGCTGAGTATTTCATAATTATCTTACTCTTACACACTTTGAGGTAGATACTACTCTTATTATCTCATATTTGCAGATGAAGTGGTTGAATTTTAGAAACACTAGAAAGCATATAAATAAGAGGATCAGCCTGGTTTAACCCATGTTGTCTGAACTCAAGGCCATTCTTTTGACCACCACACAGACTGCCTCAAGTTGACATTGCTGGCAAAAGGATGGACTTATTGGTAACTGGTAATGAGACAATTGACTTATGATTTGAAAAAGAATAAAGTTGAATACTTACCTCTCACCTGACAGCAAAACAAGTTTCAGAGAATATAAACCAAAATACAAATAGATAAATATCCATATAATTTTAAGGAAGAAAAAGTATTTCTAAGCCTAGCACTAAAGATAGTAACTTAAAAATTTAAACTTCTATGCAGTAATAAATACATAAACAAAATTAAAGCCCAATGACAAATTTAAAGTATCAATAGAAATATAGGAGAAAAATTTTGCAATCTGATAGACAAAAAAGGTAATATCTTAATGTATAAAGAGCCTTTCAAATCAATAAGTAAAAGATAAAGAACTCAGTTTTGTAAACTTCAGTGCTTCTTAGAAACATCTTAATAAGTTTATGATGGGGGCAAGGTTGATAACTTGGTACAGAAATATAGATAGCTTGGGGCACCTGGGCGGCTCAGTCAGTTAAGTGTCTGCCTTCTGCTCAGTTCATGATCCTGAAGTCCCGGGATGGAGCCCTACAAGGGGTAGGGGTGTGGAAATTTATGCTCCGCAGAGAGTCTGCTTCTCCCTGTGGCATTCCCCACTCTCGTGTTCTCTCTCTCAAATGAATAATTAAAATCTTAAAAAGAAAAGAAAAGAAAAGAAAAGTAGAGAGCTGTTGTTAAATACATGGAAGGTATATGGGTGGGCAGGGGATTTACGAGGATTTCAAATTATTCAGAAAATATCCAGCGAGTACAGTTACTCCTTCAGTTAGTCACTAAACTGATGTTTATCAAGTCTGTACTCTGTACCAGGAGCTAAGGTACAGCGGTGAATAAGACATGGAGCATAGATTCCAACTGTGGGAAACTGCTTTGAATGCTGTTGAGAAGTCAAGGAAGAGAAAAGTGAACGCTTTGGCAATTGGAAGATATTGGGACTCTCAAAAGTCAGTGTCAGGCAGTGAGGGGAACAGAAGCCCAACCAGAAGTTCACTTCCTCTCAGTTTTATCATTCTGAAGGAAGGAAACCTCAGCTCCTGGGAAGGGTTTCCAGGGGATTATCTTGAGTCACTAGTCCATTGCACTATAGCAGGGAGGTGTGGTGGCATAAACAGCCAGGCATGGGCTGAATGCTTCTGCCTGGATACATCACTGCATCTGGGGAAGTCAATTCATGGAGCAAGAGTCTATAGCAAGATACCTCCCTGCATCCCAACACACAAAGTGTACAATCTTTTTTCTATATCTAAAACAAGTAAAATACAATAAAGTATGAGTCAGAGGAGCAAAAATTTAGGTAATATGTAACTATGGCCAAGGATCAGGGTTAATCTCAGCTTTAGGATACAAAACTCTATAAATGACAACAGAAAGTTTAAGCACTTAACATTCTTTTTTTTTTTTTTTAAAGATTTTATTTATTTATTTGACAAACAGAGATAACAAGTAGGCAGAGAGGCAGGCAGAGAGAGAGGGGGAGGCAGGTTCCCAGTCAAGCAGAGAGCCTGATGCAGGCATCGATCTTGGGACCCTGAGATCATGACCTGAGCTGAAGGCAGAGGCTTAACCCACTGAGCCACCCAGTTGCCCCAGCACCTAACATTCTTGATTTATCATCTCCTTGTAACAATAGTTTTTCTCATAGCTAAGAACTGGAAACAACATAAAGTGTCCATCAATGGATGAATAGATAAAGAGGATGTGGTATATACACACAATGAAATACTACTCAATGTTAAAAAAGAATGAAATCTTGCCATTTGCGACAACATGGATGGACCTTAAAGGTATTATGCTGAGTGAAATACATCAGATGGAGAAAGACAAATACCATATGATTTCACTCATATGTGGAAAGCAAACAACAATAATAACAACAACAAATGAACAAAGAAAATAAAATAAAAACAAATTCACAGATACAGAAAACAGATTTATAGTTAACAGAATGGAGAAGGATCATGGAAGATGCGTGAAGTGGATGAAATGAGCCAATTTTATGGTGATGGATGGTAACTAGACTTTTATTGGACATCATTTTGTAGTGCATAAAAATGTCAAATTACAGTGTTATACAATTGAAACTTATACAACGTTATATACCAATTTTATCTCAATAATAAAAAAGGATAGTTTTTTCTCATTATATTTAATCTGGATTCAACATAATTTGATTCACTGATCATATCATAAGCTTATCTAATTCTTATTTTCAGGTATCATCCTTTAATATATTGTGAACCATGTGTTTAACTAAGTGTAGAGAATTGTAAAATGAAGATAATAGAGTGGTTAATTTGAACACAATAAGTATAAGTTAGGTTTTAACAGTCCTACAGTGAATACAAGTATTTCTCTGAATTATCTCTTAGAGTTAGACTTATCCCATTTAGTTATAACATATTTAATCTACTTTTAAATGAGTTAAGAACTCCAAATTTTTCAATTTTGTTTCAAAAGTTAGGCGAATTTGTTTGAGAAGTCAAGACAGTTAAATAGAAATGATTATATTAGTCAGTCTATATGAAAGGTAACTCTCCATGTTTGTACCTTACAAATGTTAATTCTGTTTAACCAATGAATGATAATTCTACTTAGCAACACTTTCTTCTTTCCATTTTTAAAACTTAAGAAAAGATAAATTTAATTCTGAGTAAATTGCTCTAAACTAAACATGATGCTTGGAACATTTATCACTTATATTCAGAAAAACTCATGGTAAAGAAAGTAATAACTAACTTGCGTCAAATAGGTTCTTACACATGTTCTGCATTCCATCTCTTGGCTCAAGAACCAAATGAGAGTGGGGGAAGGAGAAAATAAGAGACATAGAACATCCTACAGAAATTAACTATTGGGATTATTTTATTCTTTTATAGAACCATGGGATGGAAAAAAAGTTATGATTTCCCACATACTGATTATTGTCCTAACATATGGCTATTGTTGGGGATAAATTATTACTTATTATTTTTTATTCACAAGGTGAAAATTTTTATTTTATTTATCTTTTTGTTCTATTTTTTATTAATTATTTTTATTAAATATAATGTATTATTAGTCCCAGGGGTAAAGTCTGTGAGTCATCAGGCTTACACATTTCACGGCACTCACCATAGCACATCCCCTGCCCAATGTCCATCACCCAACTACCCTCTCCCTAGTCCTCCACCCCCCAGCAACCCTCAGTTTGTTTTTCTGAGATTAAGAGTCTCTTATGGTTTGTCTCCCTCCAGCTCCCATCTTGTTACATTTTTTCTTTCCTACCCCCCAAACCACCTACTTTGCTCTCAAATTCCTCATATCAGTTGATCATATGATAACTGTCTTCCTCTGATTGACTTATTCTGCTCAACATAATACCCTCTAGTTCCATCCACGGCATTGCAAATGGCAAGATTTCATTTCTTTTGATGGCTCTATAGTAATCCGTTGTGTATATATATACTACCTCTTCTTTATCCATTCATCTGTCGTTGGACATATAGGTTCTTTCCATAGTTTGATTATTGTGGACATTGCTGCTATAAACATTCAGGTGCACCTGCCCCTTCGGATCACTACATTTGTATCTTTAGGGTAAATACCCAGTAGCGTGACTGCTGGGTCGTAGGGTAGTTCTATTTTCAACCTTTGAAAGTTTTTGAGGAACCTCCATGCTGTTTTCCAACAGCTTGCATTCCCACCAAGTATAGGAGGATTCCCTTTTCTCTGCATCCCTGCCAATGTCTGTCATTTCTGAGTTGTTAATTTTAGCCATTCTGACTGGTGTGAGGTGGTGTCTCATTTTGATTAGTATTTCCCTGATGCCCAGTGATATTGAGCACTTTTTCATGAATCTGTTGGCCATCTGGATGTCTTCTTGGCAGAAATGTCTGTTCATGTCCTCTGCCCATTTCTTGATTGGATTATTTGTTCTTTGGGTGTTGAGCTTGATAAGCTCTTTATAGATTTTGGATACTAGCCCTTTAACTGATATATCATTTGTGCATATCTTCTCCCATTCTGTAAGTTGTCTTTTGATTTTTTTACTATTTCCTTTGCTGTGCAAAAGCTTTTGATCTTGATGAAGTCCCAATAGTTTGTTTTTGCCCTTGCTTCCCTTCCCTTTGGCGATGTTTCTAGGAAGAAGTTGCTGTGGTTGAAGTCGAAGAGGTTGCTGCCTGTGTTCTCCTCAAGGATTTTCATGGATTCCTTTCTCACATTGAGGTCTTTCATCCATTTTGAGACCATAAGGAAATGGTCCAGTTTCATTTTTCTGCATGTGGTGGCCCTTTTCCCAGCACCATTTGTTGAAGAGATTGTCTTTTTTCCATTGGACATTCTTTCCTGCTTTGTCAAAGATTAGTTGACCATATACTTGAGGATCTATTTCTGGGCTCTCTATTCTGTTCCATTGATCTATGGGTCTATTTCTGTGTCAGTACCAGGCTGCCTTGAGGATGACAGCTTTGTAATAGAACTTGAAGTCTGGAATTGTGATACCACAAACTTTGGCTTTCTTTTCCAACATTCCTCTGTCTATTTCTGGTTCCTTATAAATTTTAGGATTATTTGTCTCATTGTTTTGAAAAAAAATTGATGGTATTTTGATAGGGGTTGCATTAAACGTGTAGATTGCTTTAGATAGCATAGACATTTTCACAATATTTGTTCTTCCAATCCATGATCATGAAACATTTTTCCATTTTTTTATGTGTCGTCTTCAATTTCTTTCATGAGTACTTTATAGTTCTCTGAGTACAGACTCCTTGCCTCTTCAGTTAGTTTTATTCCTAGGTATCTTATGGTTTTGGGTGCATTTGTAAATGGGACCAACTCCTTAATTTCTCTTTCTTCTGTCTTGCTGTTGGTGTATAGAAATGCAACTGATTTTTGTACATCGATTTTATATCCTGATACTTTACTGGATTCCTGTATGAGTTCTAGCAGTTTTGAAATGGAGTCTTTTATGTTTTCCACATAAAGTATCCTATCACCTGCAAAGAGTGAGAGTTTGACTTCTTCTTTGCTGATTTGGATGCCTTTAATTTCTTTTTGTTGTCTAATTACTGAGGCTAGGACTTCTAGTACTATGTTGAATAGCAGTGGTGGTAGTGGACATCCCTGCCATGTTCCTAGCCTTAGGGGAAAAGCTCTAATAGATGGTTTTGATGATATTGAGGTATGTATCCTTTATCCCTACACTTTGAAGAATTTTGATCAAGAAAGGATGCTGTACTTTGTCAAATGCTTTTCAGCATCAATTGAGAGTATCATATTGTTCCTGTTCCTTCTTTTATTAATGTAGTGTATCACATTGGTTGATTTGCAGATGTTGAACCAACCTTGCAGCCCTGGAATAAATCCCACTTGGTCATGGTGAATAATCCTTTTAATGTACTGTTGGATCCTATGGGCTAATATTTTGGTGAGAACTTTCGCATCTGTGTTCATCAAGGTTATTGGTCTGTAATTCTTTTTGATGGGGTCCTTGTCTGGTTTTGGGATCAAGGTAATGCTGAGTTCATAAAATGAGTTTGGAAGTTTTCCTTCCATTTCTATTTTTTGCAACAGTTTCAGGAGAATGTGTATTAATTGTTCTTTAAATGTTTGGTAGAACTTCCCTGGGTAGACTTCTGGCCATGGGCTCTTGGTTTTTTGTGAGATTTTTGATGATTGGTTCAATCTCCTTACTGGGTTACGGTCTGTCAGGTTTTCTATTTCTTCCTCTTTCAGTTTTGGTAGTTTATACATCCCTAGGAATGCATCCCTTCCAGACCATCAAATTTGCTGGTGTAGAGTTGCTCATAATATGTTCTTACAATTGTTTGTATTTCTTTGGTGTTGGTTGTGATCTCTCCTCCTTCATTCATGATTTTATTAATTTGGGTCCTTTCTCTTTTTTTGGATAAGTCTGGCCAGGGGTTTGTCAGTCTTATCAATTCTTTCAAAGAACCAGCTCCTAGATTTGTTGATTTGTTCTACTGTTCTTTTGATTTCTGTTTCATTGGTTTCTGCTCTGATCATTATTTCTCTTCTCCTGCTGGGTTTAGGCTTTCTTTGTTGTTCTTTCTCTAGCTCCTTTAGATGTAGGGTTAGGTTGTGTATTTGAGACCTTTCTTGTTTCTTGAGAAAGGTTTGTATCACTATATATTTTCCTCTCAGGAGCACCTTTGCTGTGTCCCATAGATTTTGAACAGTTGTTTTCATTTCATTTGTTTCCATGAGTTTTTTCAATTCTTCTTTAATTTCCTGGTTGACCCATTCATTCTTTAGTAGGATACTCTTTGGCCTCCATGTATTTGAGTTCTTTCCAACTTTCCTCTTGTGATTGAGTTCTAGCTTCAGAGCATTGTGATCTGAAAATATGTGGGAGTGATGCCTTTTGGTACCAGTTGAGACCTGATTTGTGACCCAAGATGTGATCTAGTCTGGAGAATGTTCCATGTGCACTAGAGAAGAATGTGCATTCTGTTGCTTTGGGATGGAATGTTCTGAGTAAATCTGTGATGTCCATCTGGTCCAGTGTGTCATTTAAAGCCTTTATTTCCTTGTTGATCTTTTGCTTAGATGGTCTGTCCATTTCAGTGAGGGGATTGTTAAAATCCCCTACTATTTATTGTGTTATTATTGATGTGTTTCTTTGATTTTGTTATTAGTTGGTTTATATAATTTGCTGCTCCCATGTTAGGGGCATACATATTTAAAATTGTTAGATCTTCTTGTTGGACAGACCCTTTAAGTATGATATAGTGTCCTTCCTCATCTCTTATTACAGTCTTTGGCTTAAAATCTAATTGATCTGATATAAGGTTGCCACCCCAGCATGGTAAGTTATTTTCCAGCCCCTCACTTTAAAAATGGAGGCATCTTTGGGTCTAAAATGAGTTTCTTGTAGACAGCATATCGATGGGTCTTGGTTTTTTATCCATTCTGATTCTCTGTGTCTTTTGATTGGGGCATTTAGTCCATTTACATTCAGGGTTACTATTGAAAGATGAATTTAGTGCCATTGTATTGCCTGTAAGGTGACTATTACTGTGTAATGTTTCTGTTCCTTTCTGGTCTACTACTCTTAGGCTCTCTCTTTGCTTACAGGACCCCTTTCAATATATCCTGTAGGGCTAGTTTGGTTTTTGCCAATTCTTTTAATTTTTGTTTGTCCTGGAAGGTTTTTGTCTCCTATTTTCAATGTAGCCTAGCTGGATGTAGTACTCTTGGCTGCATATTTTCCTCGCTTAGTGTTCTGAATATATCATGCCAGTTCTTTCTGGCCTGCCAGGTCTCTGGATAAGTCTGCTGCCCATCTAATACTTCTACCATTGTATGTTACAGATTTCTTGTTCTGAGCTACTTTCCAGATTTTCTCTTTGTCACTAAGAATTGTAAGTTTTACTAATAGATAATGGGCTGCAGACCCATTTTTATTGATTTTTGAATGGGTTCTCTGTGCCTCCTGGATTTTGATGCTTGTTCCCTTTGCCATATTAGGGAAATTCTCTACTATAATTTGCTCCAATATACCTTCTGCCCTCCTCTCTCTTTCTGCTTCTACTGGGATCCCAATTATTCTAATATTGTTTCATCTTATGGTATCACTTATTTCTTGAATTATCTCCTCATGGTCCAGTAGTTGTGTGTCTCTCTTTTGCTTAGCTTCTTTATTCTCCATTATTTGGTCTTCTATATCACTAATTCTCTCTTCTGTCTCATTTATCCTAACAGTAAGAGCCTCTACTTTTTTATTGCACTTCATTAATAGCTTTTTAAATTTCAAATTGGTTAGATTTTAGTTTTTATTTCTCCAGAAACGGATTTTATTTCTCCAGAAAGTGTTTCTCTTATATCTTCCAGGCCTTTTTTGAGCCCAGCTAGCACCTTGAGAATCATCATTCTGAATCTATTTCTGACATATTACCAATGTCCATATTGATTAGGTCCCTAGCCATTGGTACAGTCTCTTGGTTTTGTTTTTGTTTTTTTTGGTAGTGAGTTTTTTGCCTTGTCATTTTATCCAGATAAGAATATATGAATAAATAAAATACTAAAATACGAAATACTAAAATACTAAAAGGGTGGCAAAGACCCCAGAAAAATGTATGCTCACCAAATAAGAGACCCAAAACTGGAGGGAGAAGAAAGGGGGGGGGATATAAGTAATAAATAAATAAATACATATTTTAGACTGGTGAAAAGAACAGAGGTACCCACTTAATTTTGGGTGTATTTTGGTCTCTTTGAAGAGGCTCCTTCCCAAAATTTTAAAGAAAGAAAAACATATACATACACACACACACACACACACACACACACACACACATACACAAAAAGAGTACACATGATGAAGGGATGAATATGACTGTAAAGATGAAAATTTTAAAAATTTCTAAAAAAGGAATTGAAAGATAAGTTGGTTGGAAAAGGAAAAAATAATGTGATCAAGCTGGAGACTAGAACAAAACCATGTGCTAGATTTAAGGTATTTTTTGCTCTATTAGAAGAAATCGTGTCCCAAAGTATTAAAGAAATAAAACCTATATGTATACAAACAATTAGGTTAAATACAATGAAGGGAAAAAATATGACTATAACAATGAAGGTTAAAAGGATTTTTTTTAAAAGAAAGGTATTGTTAAGATAAACTGTTTAAAAAAACATTAAAAGAAGAAAGAGGAAAAGTTAAAAAATAGAATAAGAAAAAAATTTTAAAAAGAATTAACTTTGCAAAACTAAAGGATCATGGAGGATAAGCCATGAATTCTATGCATTGCCTTTCCCTAGCTCTGGACTTCCACTGTTCTCCTTGATTGGTGAGCTTGGTCTTGGCTGGATGTTCTTGCGGATTTTCTGGGGAAGGGGCCATTGCAGTGAGTATCAAATGTCTTTGTCTGAGGCAGAATTGCGCCACTTTTGCCAGGGGCCAGGCTAAGTAATTTCCTTGGGTTCACTCTGGGTAGCTTTTGTTCCCTGGTCACTTTCCATCGAGCACTGGAGGACTGGAATGAAAATGGCGGCCTCCCAATCTCCAGCCCAGAGGAGCTGAGAGCTTGAAGCCCCACTCCTCAGTGCACGCTCAGAGAAAAATAGCCAATCAGTTTTGTCTTCCTGGTCTCTGGCTGTATTCTGTGCTCATCTGGCCTGAGACTGAGGATTTCTATCTCCAGGACATAGCCCCATTTGGAATCTCCAAACCCAGCTGATTCCTGCTGCGTGCTCCTGCACCACTTCTCCTGATGGAGGAAGAAGGGGGTCTCCCTGGAACTGCCACTTGTGGGGTCCCTGCTCAAAGAGCAGTGGTCGACTGTGCTGCAGATCACAGTTTAAGGTAACCCCAAGCTGTGAGCTCACTCCTCAGCTCCATATCTGTAGTCAGCTTCCCTGCTCTGATACCTGTGAGCTCTGCTACACTTAGAAACCCCCAATCTTTCTGTGACCCTGTGGGACCTGAGACCACACTGTCCCCATGAGGGCTACAGCCCCACTTAGCCTCTGGAGAGATGTCCCTCAGTGGAGCAGACTTTTAAAAGTTCAAATTTTGTGTTCTGTTGCTCCACTGTTTGCCGGAAGCCGGCCCCTCCCCCCACAGTCTATCTTCCCATTGCTTTGGGTTTACTTCTCTGCATGTCCTACCTCTCAGAAAGTGGTCGATTTTCTGTTTCTAGAATCACTGCTCTTCTTCTCTTCAATCTCCTGTTGGATTTGTAGGTGTTCAGAGTGGTTTAACTATCTAGCTGAACTCCTGTGACCTGATGTCATCTCGGTCTGCTACTCCTCCAACATCTTGCCAAAACCAGGAATTAATTATTCTTATACCTTAGGTCTGAATGGAAAGTCTGCTTGCCTTCTGTAGATGATTGAGTAGCAGCTAAAGGATAAAATCACAAACTGGGCAAATCACTATGGCCATTCTAGTTGTTTGGAAAAATCCTAACAGCTTCATCCTATCCACAGGTGGTGGTACAGGCCTCTATCTTACCTACAGTTTCCTCCACTGTGTACTTTAGTGCAGCTCGACCACACTTTCTGCTCTGCCCCTGCAAACACTCCATACTGCATGGCCATGGGGCCCACCCATTAGTTTCCCTTCTGCTCTGGCTCTCTGCTCAGTTATATAGACCTGTTCAACTCACCTGGGCCTCAGACCTTGCTAGACACCCAGTTTAGGTCAGTAAATATTTATTCTGTGAAACTTAATTTTAATAATGAGTTTTTGCTTCCAAGATAATTATTTAGTGTTTATAAATTTATTATTGATGTAATTAATTTTGTTGATTTTTCTTCCTGTTACAGTAGTCTTGAATTTTGTGGGTACCGTCTTGCTTGTAGCAAAATCTTTATTTACTGTGTTGTATTACCTTTAGATTTTGCTATTATCTATATATCTGCTGTCAGATTTACAATATTCAAAACGTTGGAAAGTGAACATTTGCATTAGTTCCTATTGTGCTGCGAGAAGCCACCACAAAATTAGCAACTTAAAACAACACAAATTTACTATCTTATAGTTCTGCTGGTCAAAAGTCTGAAATGAGTCTCACAGGGCTAACATTATGTGTCAGCAGATTATATTCCTTTTGGAGGCTGTAGGAGACAATCTACTCCTTACCATTTCCAGCTTATAGAAACTGCCTTTATTCCTTTATGGCCACATAATTTTTACTTCTGCTTTTGTCTTCTTCACTTCTCCTTCTTTGACCATTCCACCGTCCTCATTTTAGTTCCCTTGCAATTACATCGCGTCCACACAAGCATCCAGGACAATCTTTCATTTCAAGATCCTTAGCTTAATAACACCTACAAAATTCCTTCTTCTCTGTGAGGATTAGGGACTTTGTCCAGGGATTAGGACATGGACATCTTTGGGGAGGACTTCATTCAGGCTACCACAGAATTCATTATTGTTACATTAGACAAGCAAAGAAGTACATAAAATTGAGACCAGATTCTGAAATGTTAATTAGACTTTAATACCAAAAGACAAATGGTATAGAAATAAAGATTATTAAAATCTAACTATGAGATTATATTAAATATAGAGTTGATCTAATAATTAATAAATTTCAGGTTTAAGAAAAACCATAAACCAAACTTGGTTTGAAGCCTAGCTCTATCTAATCCAGTAACTACCCAGGGATAATGTGTTTGAGACTTTAGCTTTCTCTAGTATCAAACTGGATATTCAAACACAGTCTTCAAGCCCCAACCATGGTATTTTTTTTTTCAGTCATTTCTTTTTGAGTAGGAAAAAAAAAAATAGAAAAGTCCCAAAGGGTATATAGTGAAGGATAAGTCTCCTCTCTGTCTTTCTATCACCTACATTCTTTCAGAGATAACCAAATCACTAATTTTCTGCTTAGTCTTCCAGGAATTACTTCCTTTTTTTTAGTTGCTTCTTCCTGGAATCACTGAGGCATTAGGAAGTTAAACCATGCACACTGCCTGTTTATAAAACTGTCTCTACACCAGTTAAATAGCCATTGCACATAATTTCTATTACTAATTGAGACTCCTGCTCTCATAATCTCTGGAGTTTACTACTTAATAAAGTATGTACTGCCTGATAATCTACAGTACATCTTTTGGTATTTAGATCCTTGATCACATTTTAATTTTCTTTATTCCCCAAAAGGAACAACTGTCATGTGGATGTCAAAGCATGGGTTCCCAATGCAGCCCCTCAGCTTAAAGTTTGGCTTTTCCAATTTTAAGTTGTTTGATTTTGTTAATTGAATAACTAGTTGACTTCTTTTGTTCTGCTCTCCTCATGTGTGAAAGGGGTATAATAATAGTACTTACCTCTTAGGGTTACTATTATTATTATTTTTAATTTTATTTATATATTTGTCAGAGAGGGAGAGAGAGCACAAGCAGAAGGAGTGGCAGGCGAAGGGAGAAGCAGGCTCCCCACTGAGCAAGGAGCCCCATGCAGGACTCTATCCCAGGACCCTAGGATCACGACTTGAGCCCAAGGCAGATGCTTAACTGAATGAGCCACCGAGGTGTCCCACCTCTTAAGAGTTACTATTAAAATTAATTTAGATACTTCACAAAACACCTGCCATTTATGAAGTATTTAATAAACAGTTGTGCTTGTGGAGAACTCCAGTAAATGGGCAAGGATTATCTTCTTGCATTTGCTCTATTTTTCCTAGTTGCTAGTGATTAGTATTATTCTACTCTTAGCTAATTTGCCCAACACAAAGAAAGATTACTGGCCTATAATTCTCAAAGGTACTAAGGATAGTGATGACTAATGTTCACTGAGTATCTTTTATTGTGTACGAGATGCTGTGCTCTTGTTGCATTATCTTTTTGAGCTTTCAAAAACCTGTGAAATAAGTGGTGTTATTGCCATCATCCTCACTTCAGGGGTGGTTATCTAAGGATTAGAGACCTTGGATCACTTCCCTGAATAGTTAAGGACAGAGCCAGAATTTGAACTCAGTACAAGTTCTGTGGCCATTTACTTAATTTTTGCATTACACTGTCTCCTGACAACATTGCTTACCGTGGCATTTCACTAGTCCTTAGACCTTCACTCCCTCATTCTTTTTTCTTTTTTTTTTTAATAGAAAAAATAAGCATTTATTGAGTTCCTAGTATGTGCCGGGTACTCTCATGGGCAATAGGTATACAAAGATAATAATGTAATGTAACTATCCTGAAGCTCACAGTGGCTAACAGCTCTAAGTCACAGGTTCTGAACTACCATAACCTAACTACTACTAACTTGAGGCTAGTTACATATAGTGGCCAACACTTGACATAGTACCAGCTACTTTGCTCTTTCAAAAGACAACACAGAAAAATGAGAAGTTCCCTCCTTGTCTTTCTCTGACTGAAGCAAACAACTCATTATTCTTTCCTTATTCCACTCTGTACATGTTGTACACTGTGGTTATTAAGTGCCTATCTAGCAAGACTCCTACATTTTCATATTCTAAAACTTATCCTTGATTGTTTACATTAGTGTTTTAAAATTAAAAATTTTATTTTGAGATAGTTGCAGATTCACTTCCACTTGTAAAAAATACAGCCAAGTTCTCCAATAGAAACACCTTCCAAAACAATAGTACAATATCAAAAGTATATTTACATATTTACATTGACCAGTCCATTGACTTACCAAGTTTCCCATTTCATGTGTGCGTATGCATGCTTCTGTACATCATTGAGATACTAAGTCAAGGTTGGCTCTGGATATTTTTTTCGTCACATAATTTAATTTTTACCTGATCTTCCTCTTGAGCAATCTTTACATTTTAAAAGAAATGCTCTATCCTTTTCTGTGATAGCATCTTTGACATTGCATTATTTTAGACATGGCAATCAACCATGAAGAATTTTTTTTTCTTCCAGAAATCTGGTCTTTTAATGCATGCCACACATTTTCTTGAGCTTCCAGTGAGTTATTTTTAAATTATCTGCAGAGAGCCTGTAGCTTATTTCCTTTAAATTAATCCATGAATTTTCCCCAAATAAATGCACTTATTTTATTACATTTGTAAAATGAAGTAAATGTGCTATAGTTTTTTGGGGTTTCCCCTAAGTGACTCATATTGTGATAGCTCATATAATAGGAGTACTCTTTCAAATTTCCTATAGATAGAACTTCCTACTCTTCCAAATCTAATATAATTTATCTTTTTCCGGGCACTAGCATCACCTTTTACAATAAATCTGAGTACTACATAGAAACTCATCCTCAAAATCTCATTCACATTAGGTGTTGTCAAATTTAGTGTGTTACGGCACTCCAATTTTTCTGAGTTCTCTATAGTTTGTAGTTTGACTTATATCTCATTGTTTTTTCTCTTTCTACCCAAGCTTTTGAAATGAAAATAAAAGCAAAATTATCACCTTCAATTCCAATTCCATGTAATATAATAATTATATTACTACAAATTCTAATCTCCCCATTTTGTTTTTTAGAATTTATTAAGTCAGTACTGTTATTTTCACCATCTGATAAAAAAAAAAAGAGAGGAACCCCAGATTTCTTGATTCCTCAAACAGCAATTTAGTGCCACACAGAGTCACAGGGACATCAATTTCACGTGATACACACCTGGCAGAGACTACAAATTGTTGGCCCACAATTCATATCCTGTTTGCAGTTATTTGTTTGACCTGCATGGTATCCACCAGCAAAATTGTTGTTGTTGTTTCATAAATTTCAAGTAATTGACAAAAGCTAAACAACCAGTAGATAACACATTAAAAAATCCAGATTTCCAATTTCCCTTGAAATCTAGGCTGCCTTACAGCAATCAGCTGGAGCAGAGGGGCAGTAGCTCACTTTGGACAGGACAAGCATTCCAGTTCGCCAGAATCCCACCACTTACTCCTCTCCCCTGACCTTGAAGGTGAGTGGCATTGATCATTTATCGTGGCACTCATGCTGTGATTTTCCTTAGGCCTGGCCTGCCTGGCTCAATTTTGTTACCTTCCTCAGACCCACAGGTATTGTGATATGCAAGCCTGATGCCTGGGCTTTGGACAAAACCCTTATCTGGCCATCTGCTTGGGGCAGTAGTTGGACATTAAATCTGTGAGATCTATGAGATCCATTTCTTCAGATTATACCAGAGACGGATTGGGGTTGCGCCTGGGTCTTTCTTTGTTTGGCTTAAAGCACTGACCTTAGGTCGCTGAAATAACACCTAGAGAGCTTGGCAGAAAGAGAGCCCTATCTTTGTGGGCTGGAGAGGAGTTTTCATGTCTTCTTTTCCTGGCCCCATCCAGCCATCCAATAGACCTTCCAAAGTTAAGGCCACCTCAGTGAGGATTCTGCTGGTAAACAGCCCTCAATTGGCTCTGGATATCCCGGTACTCCAAAGGGCTACACTGTTTAAATTGGGTTGGGGTGAAGTTCCCCGACAGAAATAAACCCCATGTTCTACCTTGACATTAGTCAAAGTGAAAAAAGAGAGTGAAGAAAGCCAGCCCAGTGGCATAGGAAGGAAGGATGATGGTCTCATTTAAATTCTATTGACTATCTTTGTAATTTCCACTAAATTGTCCTTTTTTGATATCAAGTTCTATATTGTGTATACTTGGGACTCCATTTTGCCCTTTCTTCTTTTCACTAGTCAGAGTGAATGGAATTAGGGAAGAGCTCTGATTTCCCACAGAAGTTAGTAATACATTGAACCATCAAAATTTTTAAGTGTCAATTATTAAGTGTTCTCCACTTCATGTTGCTTGTGTGTATTCATAGCTTCAAAACCTTAGGCTTTTGGCCCATTAAGTACTGCAAACTTCGAATTTTGAACTGTCCTCAGGGCTTTGAGAACTGTTTGCTAGTCTCTCTATTTTGATACCTCCCAGAGAAAATATCCAACCTGCTATGGAACAGGATCATTAACTGAAGCACCCTCTATGAGAAGGAAAGTGCATAATGCTATAAATGAAGTCACCGCCATGAAATAATACAGATGTATTCTTTTCACTGAATTCTGTGCAAAAACACCGAGTCAAGCTGAGACTTCCCTGATTATATACAGGGAATGTATTTCAGAGTATCACCAGCTGGGTTTTTCAGTGGTTTAAAAGCTGCTGTGCTGTAGCATTCCAGAATAAAATAAGCAAATACCACCTACCAACCAGTCAAGTTTTTGATGCAACATCCCTTTACTTCAAAGCTTATAATGAAATTGATTTTCACTGCTTTTTCATTTCAACTTGCAAGCCCCATGAATAACTACTCTAAAATAATTTCAATTTAGGAATGTTCAGGAACTGGTGAGAAATTGATAGAGACTGTTTTATGCTTCGCCAAAAGATATTGAATAAAAATGTAAAGGAAGAACTTGCTGTCTTTAGATGAGAAGAACCATATGATAAGGAGTCAAAGAGCCAGAATTCGATTTTCCATGATAACCAGAGTAATTTAAAATTTTCTTTAATTTTCAGTGGGATTCAACCCTCAAAGAAATGAGGTCTCATTGTCTGGGGAATTGGCAGAGACTGTAAATCAGATTTGATGTGTTTTTTTCCCCCCTATAACATCACTCATTGATTATGACTATCTGATGAGATAGTCATTTTGATGACTGTCAGCAAATCATCTAGATATTTGGTAATTCCTGGAGAATAGCCAGAATTTTTTTTACTTTGCATCCAGATAGATAAAATTTTGTTCATATTTATTTTGAAAGCACGTGTGGATCCAGGTTTTGTGTGTCCTGAATCTTATACAGTTTGGAAGGGACATTTTTTTTTTTAAGAAAAAAATTATAATATTATAAATATAAAATATGATAAGAAAATATTCATTTAGAAAGTAGAAATCATGACAAATTATAAATCTCAAAAGCTTGAAACATTACAAATATCACAAAATGCAGAAAATTAACAAAATTCTTTTCATTGATGAACTTCCTGATACATGTCTCTAATATTTTTCTCTACATCTTTTAGCTGCATACTTATTGTCCCTTCATATGACAATAATTTCAGAATACAATATTTTATTCAGAGAACAGAAGGATAATTCAGGCATTTCCTTAGCATAGTTAATTTAAACTTGTTTATTCTCATTTTAAGTTTAGAAAATACTCAGCTTCATAATTGCTTGCTGATGAAGTCTATGTACAATTTTAATATTTCTTCTAAATTTGGGGAAACCTCCATTATGTTTGTTTCATAAATTCACTGTAGGATTTCAGGACGTTGCAGGTCTCCTGGGCAGTGACAGGTCCGGTAGCACTCATTAACCAATTTATCACTAAAGTCCTTGTACCACAGGCTGGGTGGGTCTGCACTGTGAGGTGTAGGAAGATTCCTGTAAGTCATTCCTACTCTGCACAGCTAGCCATAACAGCTATGTAGGGAAGTGTCTACAAGCTACATCAATACATGCCACCAAACCCAAACTAACGGTATTCCCAAATCCGTTCCCATTAGGCAAATCCCTGAAATGCCTGCAGAAGACAAAGAGGCAGTGGTTTTAACGGATTGTTGTAGAGGCCACTTTTAGGCAAATGGCTTGAGCAATGGAATATTGAAAGGGGCCATAGCGACCCCCTGGCTGAGAACAGACTGGTCCTTCAGGCCACCTACCTCAAAATACTCACGGGCCCTAAGTACCCAGTGGGCTGTGTATAACCAGGCACAGTTGCCAAAAAAGAAAGAATTCCATCCATACCACCTCGCCATACCTCCTCATCTTCCCCCTTCAAATACAGCTCGTCCCCACCGCCTGTCCTCTGCTGTCCTGTCTGGGGCTCCTTCGCAGTGTATTCAATAACCTTCTATCTACTTTTTTCTGCCTCAGGTGAATGCTTTCACCACCTGCGACACCGGCTTCCACCGAATCAGTTGGCCCACATTTGAGAGCCCTCATCTGCTTGGGAGAGACACCCCATTTAGACACCATAATTGTGATTAAGATATCCTTTTTTTCCCCCTCTGCAGATTTTATAAAACAAGTACAATAAATCCACTTTATGTCAAGGAGAAGGAACTTGAAGCCAGAGGAGTACATGGAACATTTTAGTTAATTTATCTGTTCCCTGAGAAATGTCCTCAGGGCCCTGCATGAATATGGGTGTATCCCTGGCACAGCTGATTAAGAACAAATGTTTCCTGGATTTCTATCCCATTAAGTACCTATTTTTTTTTTTCTTAAGATATAAGTTTGGTGCCTAATTTCTTTCCTTCCTGGCCTGTACAAATTCTTTGCCTTCCTCTGTTCAAACTATAGACTTTTTGAGACTACCAGCTGGGATCTGATATTTCAGAACACAACCTGGGAATTACCTGACCCTCATGTAGTAGGGGGGGGATAAAACATTCCTTATGAATCTGAGAATGGAAAAATGAAATGTTACAGAAACATACAGTTAAAAGAGAAAACGAAAATGTAACATCTTTGTCCAATAAAGGATCAAATGTATTATTTTAGGTTATAGATAATTGAATGTAAGAAACAGACACATTAATTTATGTTTGGATTATGATTTCCTGGTGTCAGCGGACACTTAATTGTTGTATGTAAATAAAGCTTTGTTGTAAACAAAATCCCATGCTCTCTCAGGACATATTTAACTTATGACTTAAACAAGAAGTCACTGGGATTGCAATAATTAGGCAAAGTGGGAGTTTCCAGTATAATTTGCATATGAAGGACACCAAAAGGTCGATTTGTTCCAAAATATTTCTATATGTGATGGCAAAAGGGATATTTTACTGGAGCATGTCCTTCTCCTCTTATGGTAATATAAATTAATTATATGAGGTATTTGTCATCTTGATTTCTGTAGAGACAGGTCTGAGGGTCAATAAAATTGAATGGAACACAGTGGAGACAGGATCTTGATGGCAGCAGAATTTTTGATCATAGATGACAGGGCTGGGGCAATGTCACAGAAACCAGCCTCTGTGGAAATCTCAAAATTTTAACTTAATTTAGTAAGCATAAAATATGCATGTGTTTGTTTTATGCATTAATTTGCTGGCATTTGTAAAAAGGTAGCAGATAGGGAATAAAGTAATCAGAATTCTATCTCGCTTAAATGTGACTTGATTTTTTTGTGAAACGGTAGTATTTCATTTAATTAAAAAAGGAGATTGTGGCTAAAGGAATCTAAGGGAATCTGCCAAGCCTAAATATTAAAAGACAAAACTTCTATTAACTTGGTATAACATTTTTCTCTTCAATTTTATGTAAGCTAAGTTCTTGAAATGGCCTGAAGAGGTTAAAAATATATATGTATAATCCAAACTGGCTAAATAACCTATTGGCTCATGTAGTCTACTTTCTTCAGGTTTGGCTTAATCCAGGCACTGAAATCATTTTGCCTCTTTCAACCATGCTGTGGATTGTGAGGCATCCTTTTAAGGCTCCAGGTGGTGGCTTTTGGATCTCCAGGCTTGTATCTTTCAAGATTCGAGTCCAGAAGAACAGAGAAAACATCTCTTGCCAGTAACTCCTGTAAAAGTCCTAGATTTTATTACACCCTTACTGGATCAATTAGTTTCTAGAAGAAAGCAGTGGTCTGACTGGCCAGGCTTGAGTCCCCTAGTTTTTTGCAAAAAGAGAGATAAAATTGTATCTTGACCCATATGGATGAGAGGGGAAGAGACATAGGAATCCCCCCAAACTCCAAATATGATACTATTAGCAAAAAAGGCAGAATGACTGTTAGAGAAATTTAAGTGGAATTTACCCTTTGATGAATCAACACCAATGCATATCTTTCTTTACATATAGAAACTTCTAAATATGTTCTGGCTTGGCACAAAATGTCATACACTCCCAAGTGTACTCCTGCCCTTCCCAAGGGAGACAACTCAGCATTTGGTCTGGTTTCTGCATCACACTCTAAATTTAAGATAACTGGATGATGTATGTTTTCAAATAGGTCTAGATATAATGCTCATGGTCTGAGAACCTATGCATAAATGCAAAACCTAATCACTTCTGTTGTACTCCAAAGGCAACTGCAGACTGAAATCAGAACTCTTATGGCGAGGAGGATAGAATAGGAAACAACTGAGAGTTGTCACTGATTCATATCATATTCTGCAGATAAAGAACAATATGGGATTTTGTGCTTGGGAAGTAAAGGAAAATCCTTAGTCAGTCTGGCTACCTTGGATCCTTTCTCTGGAAGGATCTCCCTAGACTATATTGTCCACAGATAATGAGCTTCAGGAAGAAGTCCTCTTGTGGTGTATGTATGTCTTTAGCAATCCGCTTCATCCTGTGGCAAAGAAGGCAGGAGCGTGAGAATCAGTTGTGTATTATCTCTTCCCAACTCTGTCTTCAATGACACACACAGAAATTTGAAATGGCCATAGTGGAAGTATTTACACCACAGAAATTAATAATCCTCATCACCCTCCCTCTAGCCAGTTTTACCATTTATTAGAATGTCACAGAGAGAAAGTCCAAGGATTACTTGGGACTTAGGGGTTGAGCAATCACCAACTTTTGTTTGCTAAATTTGAGATTTCTCTAGCAATTACAATTTAAGAATTTAGTTGACTCTGAGTTTCCAATTCCATGGGTTAATCACCAAATCTGTTTATCTTGTTAAATTAGAGTCTTTCAACTCAGAATCTGGGCAGGGAATTTGTACGTCTTAGCAACTACCTTCGGTTTCTTCATTTGCCCAGAACCTCAGTGTCAAGGCCTTTCTCTTGGCCTTTGTCTCACAGCACACTGAACATATGGTCTGCAAGTGAAGAGATAACAACCAAGCAGCTTTTAGCCCTCAAGGTGCAAGCCCACTGAATATTTGAAATTAGAATAATTATCCCCTTTTGCAAGATGAGAATTCAAGAGATGCCAGGTAGGAATCTGAGCATTAGACATTTTTAAGTGCCAGTCTCATCTCATGCTAGGTTTCCCACCTCCCGTTTTGTTTGCATTTCTCTGGCTTGATACAGAAAGTTTTGTTTTCATGATATTGTAGACCTTCAGACCACTGGCTTCTCAGGTCTTTTGGATTATAGGGCATTGATGAAGAGTGCCTTCCTGAGCATGGATGTATTTTTTTTTTTAATCTTTCAAATGCATCGATTTCTAGGAAGTTTTTGTCTTTACTGCAGGAAAAAAGTCAAGAGGATAGCATCCTGCAAGCCAAGTGAAGAAAGTGTATCAGGGAGGAAGAAATGCTCAGTTGTGCTCAGTGTCAAGGCTGTAGATTAATGTACTAAAAGTCAATGCTGGAAAGATCAGAAAGAATGAGCATTGGGTTCAGCAATGTGGAGGTCTGTGATAACCTTGATAAGAGCAGTTTCAATGGTGTCATGGGGCAAAATGGAGTGGATTTAGGTGAGAATGAGAATGGGAGAGGAATTGCAGAAAGTCAGTCATTGATGGAGTTCTGCTGCCAAGAACTTTGAAAATTATTTCTACCCCCCATTAAGTTTTTTTTTTTTTTTTAAAGGAGGGACGGGATGTTTCTTCCCTTTTTTTTAAAAGATTTTTTTATTTTTATTTTTTATTTATTTGACAGAGAGAGAGAGAGAGAGATCACATGTAGGCAGAGAAACAGGCAGAGATAGAGGGGGAAGCAGGCTCTGTGCTGAGCGTAGAGCCTGATGTGGGCTCAATCCCAGGACCCTGGGATCATGACCTGAGCTGAAGGCAGTGGCTTAACCCACTGAGCCACCCAGGCATCCCCCCCATTAAGTTTTTGATTGCATGTCCCTAATTGCATGTCAAGTAATGTCCCTAAATATATTTCCTTTAGTAAAGAAGAGTATTTCTCTATGAATCCTTCACATTTCAGTAACTACTCTAGAGAGCCCTCCCTTAATACCACCTGATGACACCTATTACAAGATGGAATTAAAAAACAAAACCAAAAACAAAACCTTCAACTTTTTTCAGTTAGTCAACAGTGTAACGAGGTTATTAGCCAGGGTTACTGGTTGAGAATTTGTGATAGCTCGTATATCTACTGACTTGAATGGCTCAGGATTCCTGAGCTTTCCTTTTAACTCATTGATCATTCAAATGACCAAGAGACAGTTACCTAATTTCCCATATATGTATATGTATATTCATATGTATATGCATATGTATATATAAAGGTTTTTTTATAACTAACATGAAGATTAAAAGAATATCTATACAATGCTGCAACAAGAACTAAACTACCCCTAATAAATAATTTTAGGAGTAATGAAAAAAATTATATAAACTCAAGGCATTCCAAATCTATTTACATTTTTATCTATTACATCTAATTCCACTTATGAATAGTTACCAGGAAATCTCATTTTACATTGTTAAAGTCAGAATAATCAATTTTTAAGTTATCATCTGCTAGAAGGTCTAAATTTGAGAATGAATGGATTTACTTAGGCTTTTCTAAGAGCCTTGAATTTTAAAAGCCTTACAGTTTATATATAATAAGGATCAACTCCCCCCCCCCCCATCTATAGATACAGTGTGCATTTCAGGGTAATATCATTCTGGCTATTTGCTTGACATTTCTGAAAAGAGCTTAAGTACAAGAAGAAATGAAGAGCAGTGATCATGGAGGGAGATGTTGAATGGTATTATTATTTAGCTCCGTTCTCCCCTCCTATCTCATGCACGCTGTTTTTAAGTAGTAGGAGCTGTCCTTGGTGTTATTTTGCATTTTCATGTGGAGTGGAGGAAATGATCTTCAGTCTTTAGATGACAAAGAGGTGGGCATGGATGGGACAAAAAGGGTTGATTTTTTTTTTTTTTTTTTCTATTTCAGCTCTCCAGTTTGCCTGCGAAGGACTTCTTTGCACAGACATTTCCACTTTGCTCAGCTACTGCTCTGAGTTCAGGACTGTAGTTTCAAGTAATTGGCAGCTCATTATTATTACTCTTCAGGACCATGACTAAGGTTAATTTATATCCAGGCAATTATCCAGATTAAATTCATCCTCAGTGAGGTTGATATGGAAAAAAATGCCGAATGTTTTGATTTTCTGGCCCTATAACAAAAGCATGAGCAGATTCCATACTAAGTTCACTTGCTTTCCCACACACTGAGAATATCACATCCTTGATTATGGCCTCTGCTGCATAATTATGCTTCATGTGAACCTGTAGCTGCCCATTTTAGAAAACGGACTTTCACATCATGTAATAGGGCTAGGTATAATGCCAGTGCTATTATATAAGGAAACACAATAGAAAACTATTGCTTTATTGTTCCTACTTCTTTACCATTAGTCACCATTTCGAAAGATTCTAAATAGTTATATATTTTGGGTATTTCATATATAATAAAATGATAATATTTTCTATGGTAGTAATACTGAGTTCATTTTCAGTTTTAAAATTTAAAACTGAAATTTATTTATTAATAAAATTAATTTAAGTTTTAATTTTGACAAGTTCATTTAAGTGTACTACCATATTAATAAAGATCATGGGGAGTGAATTTGATAACTGTTATGATGACAGTGATTGTTTTGTAGTTTTGAAGATGTCCGGGGACAGGTGAAGGTATTGAGTCAAATGACATCTCTATGGATTCTTTTTACAGTAATCTCCATACATTGCAGATGTGTTGAGTAACATTCATAAGTGCATAAAATTCTCTTAATCCAGAAAGCACAAATGGCATCACTAGACAAATTTCAGCCTAATAGTCTGATCTAACCTAGAATAAACATTTCAAGTTAATCAGATGACAGCAAACACTTACTATACTCAGTAACACATGTTTGTTGAGGACTTGCTGTGTAACAGATTCTGTACCTGTATTTTCTCTCGATTAACCTTCCAAGCAATCCTTGCTAGGATGGAGGTCAGAAGCTAAGTATTTCTCCCTGGATCACACTGCTAATGAAGGGTGGAGTTTGGATCTTACTTGGGTGTCTAACTTCCAAGTCCCTACTACTGACCACCACGCTTTGTGACCATGCTGGGTAGTAAAAGGGTGAAATGATGACCCTTGCCTCAGGCACCTTACAGTGGAAGGGGAGACATGGATGAATAGATACATCATTGCCTTCAATGTGGTCAAGTGAGGACTGTAGAAAACGGATCTACAAAATGACTTGTATGCCTACAGCCAGAGGAGGCAACAGTTGTGCCTGGGTCAGTCAGGTGAGCATTCCAGAAGTGAAGTCTGAGGCCAAAGGAAGGAAGAGGTATTTGAGGCTAAGAGTGCAGTTAGTAAAGAGCCACTAAAGAGGAAAAGACTTTATCCTATTATGGAAGTCATGCAAAGTTTGGTATTGGGGTAGAGGCCCTGGTGGCAGAAGTGTTAGAATTAAATACAGCAATGCTCTGAATTTACTCTATTGAATAACTGAATATTAAAGCAGTCTGTAGGGGTCAGGGAGCGTAAGTTAGAGGTTAAGTGACTAAGACAGGACTTATGACTTGCTAAGTTTTAAGTTAGGTCTATTTTTCTAGTTATTTTAATTACTTTGTCAGTATCCTTCAGAACACATTCTTTCTGTAGATTTTTTGTTTCAGGTCAACAACTCTGTGTGCATTTCAGCTAATGCCTCATTATTATGCTAACTGTATTTTCTTTGTTGAAACTCTATATTACAGTGTGTTACTATATATGGCAGGGTATGATTTGGCCTTGCCGAACTTTGGGCCATTACCAGTGGTTTCAGATTGAACAGGGTTATTTTGAGGTCATACACCGATGCTACAAAGGATTGAATTATTTATGACTTTAATATTCACCAGTGTTTCTAGCTCAAGATCCAATATACCGCTGAATATTATCTGTCAACAAAAAACTGCATCTGTTCCATTTGTTGATGACCGATAAAACAAAGCAGTTTGAATTGCTGCTTTGAACGCAATATGGGTGGAATTTCTTCCCCAAGTATTTTAATAATAATAATAATGATATTTGCAATAATATTTAAAATATTTATAATTGATAATAGTATGTGTGTCTGATACTAATTAACAACAATCATAATGAATGCATAAAATTAGTCTATGTAAAAATATCTATCTGTATATATATGTAATTTTACTATATTGCAATATTAACTATTTTTATTTTTGCATAGTAGAGACTGGGGGAAAAAGGTATCCCCCTGAAACACTAGCTATATGCTCCAGCTACATTTCTGTAAACAACTGGTGTCTGATCTAAAACATATATATTTTTTAAAATTATGAGAGTGAACATCTCTATGTCATTGGCCACTTTTTTCTTATACTTCTTATCTTCAACAAAGCTTAAGAAAAATGGATATTAGTTATTATGAGAGAAGAGGCGGAAGAAATATTTTATAATAGCAACAGAGATTGCTCTTTCTAAAAGACATCTGAAAAATAAATATATTGATACTTTTGCAGAATTAAGCCTTAGAGATGGAAGGCATTGTAGAGTTCACTTTTAATAATTTAAAAAATATATTTTTTAGAACTCGACATAAAAATATTTCTCTCTGAGCATCAGCCCTGCAATGGTTTTTCATTACCTCACAGTAGTTTTTCCTTTGTACAAATCAGGCAGCACAGAGCATTTCTGGGAACAGCACTAGAAAATGGAATATCTTAAAGTATTAATTATTTTTCCCAAGGACAAGGTTATATCTGGTAGTTGCATTACTGACGAAAAACTTGGAATAAAATAAATTACAGATATGTCCAGTAACATAGCATAAAAGCAAATAAGGAGTCATAGTAGAGACTAAAGGATGCGGGATACAAATCAAGGAACTAGCAGAGTGCCTGGCATATAGTCGGCAATTTATACAAGTTAGTTTCTCATATCCTGGGATCTGATTGCTGTGGCTGCCTAATAGACTATGCCCAATTTTAATGGCTTAACATAATAATAGTCACTTATTCTTTCTCATGGTTCCTGTGAGTCAGAAACTAGAAATCAGACAGGACACTGAAGGTTCAACTCTCCTCTGATCCATGGTGTCTGAGGACTCAGTGGGAAGAACCAAAACCTGAAGTCTGAATCATCTGAAGATTCATTTACTCTCATGTCCGGCAGCTGCTGGTGATGATCTGTTGAGGGGCTGACTAAGGCTGTTGATTAGAACTCTACACATGGCCTTCTCTGTGTGGCCTGAGCTTACCACAATATGGTGGTTGGGGTCCAAGGGCAAGCATAAGATAGATAGGGCAAGGGGCTGGGAATGGGAAGGAGAGACTACACCAAAGCCGTTTTGTCTTTTATGATCTAGTCTCTGAAATCTCTGAAGCCTTCCTTCACCTATATTGGAATGGTCAAGGAAGTTGTAGAGACCAGAAAGCAGGAAATGATCGACTCCATCTGTCACAGAGGCTACCTTAGCTTTTATACGCCAATTTTGCTGTCACTCTTCACAGAGGGTATGGGATGAGATACATACTGGTGCAGTCATCTCTGAAAATACAACTTGCCAACCAACCAATAATCGGAAATAATAAAATTACACTAGAAATCATAAAAATCTGGAGGGTCTTAAAGACTTTGTAATCCAATTATTCAGAAATCCAGCGCTTTGGAGAAAAAAACTCTCTAGAGTCTCAGAGAAGTAAATGATCTGAGTGAGGCCATCAATGGGTTATTTTAGGGTCGGAAGTCGAACCCAGGTTTGCTGAATTTTTATTTTATAGTAAGTTATTGTATAAATATCCTATTAATTATGTCTGAGTTTGTTCATTGATTAGAATAAAAGGCTTAATGTATTTAAAACCATTTATATGTATAAAAGAAATACAATTCTTAATATGAGAAATCTGAATTATTGAAACTAATTTGGGGCAGAATATTTCCCAGCTGGGGTTAAAAAGGTATAGGTGTGTCTGCTAAACAGGCTGACTTGTGATCTCCCTAACATCTGCTTGGATAAACTAGATGTATGAGGTGGTTTTCAGCAAAATAGAAGACTGGAGAGGACGGTGTAGTGTCTGTTCCTCAACCCTGTTCCATGTAGTTTCCTGTTTGAGCTTGAAGAAGTCCAAGAGTTGAAGCAAAAGCTTTTTCAAAGAAATCTGTAAGACTCAGAGTAAATAGAGCTATTTTGGGTCCCAGGTGATGCAAGTGCAACCAGGATTTGGAGGGGGGCAGTCCCCATTTTATGTATGTGACACAGTGGAGGAACACATTGCTATTTGACATATTGAGGTTTTGTAACTTTGGGGCAATAATAAACAATCTCCTAGATAGAGAGCCAGTATTTTCAGAGAGGTTGTGGGCAATTACAGCATCCAGATACTTTCCTGTAGTGGATTGTGAGTCAGTGGATAGGAATAAGAGGCCAGAATAGAAGACAGTGAAGTATGGTTGCTACCCATGTGTTAACACAGCATCTGAGGAACCCCTGCAAAACTAGGATCAATTATTACAGTGGCGGGGAGGGGTTGGTCAAAATTAAGTAATGCTTAAGTCTTGTAGTTGTGTTGTGAAGAGTGACAGCAAAATTGGTGTATAAAAGGTAAGGTAGCCTCATTTGAACCCGCAGGCAGAAAAGGTCTGTGAACATTTGGATCATGCTAATAAACTATCTATAATTAACACGTAATTAGCAATGACTTCACTTGACTTCTCTGTATTTTGATGGGTATCTATCTGGAGGAATGGGTAAAATATATTTTAGACTTATGTCTAAAATATAGAACTGTTCTTTCTCTCCCTTTCATTCTGAGTCAAGCAGACGCATTATAAAATTATTCCATTTATCGCCCTTTTTGAAAACATTGACTAAAGCATTTAACTCTTTAAAAGCATCATTATAGAGTTTTTGTTGAAATGTAGAGATCCACAGCCTCTTCCATTTTTGGTTTTATCTATTTCTTTATTGTTTTATTCTTTGCTGTTCCCAGAACCTGACCTTTCTTTTCTCACTTCTAAGTCTTCTGCCATCCAAAATCCAGGGTAGTTTTGGGAGTTTACAAAAATCACAAAAATGCTGTTGGAATGGCTTGCACAAGTGGAATGGGATTGAGTAGGTAGTGCACGATGCACAACTTGTTACCAGACGTTTAGGCTTAAACCCCAGCTTTGCCGCTAACCAACTACAAATTCAGACCTCAAGTTTCCTTACCTGCAAGATGGGGATTTTACACACACACACACACACACACACACAATCTCTAATAGTTTTGTTATTAAGTGAGCTAACATATAGAAAGGTATAAAGCACATTATAAGTACTCCCATTACCTAGCTTATATGAGAGTTAGAAGCCTAGTTTTATCTTCTCAAAGCACTAACTAGAAAGAACCAGTCAGCCCAGCAACTCCTTATCTCTGCTCACATGATCCTCTTCTAAATGAGATCACCTGTGCCTAAAGATCTTTCT
This sequence comes from Mustela erminea, assembly GCF_009829155.1. Taxonomy (NCBI): domain Eukaryota; kingdom Metazoa; phylum Chordata; class Mammalia; order Carnivora; family Mustelidae; genus Mustela; species Mustela erminea. The sequence goes on along the minus strand of NC_045628.1, from coordinate 45,674,954 downwards.
CGAGAAGTGGAATACAGAACATGGGATAGTTTTGAATGAACAGAAGGGTAAAACAACAAAGCTCTGAAAAGGAATAACCAACCTTTTATTTATTACTAAAACATTTTAGGCATAAAAGTGAATGTGAACCAGCTTCATTTCCCCTGGGCTTAAAAAATTCCCCTTCTAATCCTTTACAGCAAAAATTATCAGAGGTGACTCCTGGCTTAGTAATTCAGAGCTCTCCCTATTTTTAGCCCTGGAAAGCCAATGAAGGGATTTAGATTGTGAGAGCAGTCTCACAGCTCAGCTCAAATTTTTGGCCTACTAATAACATTCCATCCGAGTGCAGTATACGAGCTAGTGCCCCAACAGCTGGTGAGCAGGAATAAGGAGGGAAGGAAGGAAGGAAGGAGAAAGAGAGAAAGGAAGGGAGAAAGAAAGAGGGAGGGGAAAGAGAAGAGAAGAAAAAAGAAAAGTCAAGACAAGACCTACCATACGAATGGCAATCACATGGAAAGCATTGCTTAGAACAGTGCTACATGAAGAATGATGGAAATGAGTGGAGGGAGGGAAATAACTAACTGATCCCTGATATCAAGGTAATGATTAAGGATTTCACAGATTGTAGTTTTTCCTAATTGCAGTCATTCCACAAGCTACCGTCCCAATTTTCTCATATTCACATACTTCCTGTAGTATCATTTGCTTAATATATGTTTTTAAACAGAGCCACTTTTAAAAATCTTACATGTATTTAGACAGGAAACTTTATTCACCAGTAAATGGAAACACAGAATAATTTGCCATGAATAGCTAACAGCAACATTATTAAATTCTGGTTAGATGTTGTCTACAGAAGATCGCGACCTTCAGGCAGGCCTACTATCTTCTTTGCTAAAAAATGGAAGTTGGCAAATGCTAGAGGGATGTTAAAAATACTTGCTCCAAACTGACACTACTTGTTTGAGGAGATTAGACAAATTGAAAGAGAATTGGAAATGGGAGCAACTTTCTCACTATATTATTGATACAATAAATATTCATTGGGTCAGTGTTATTTAAATCATGTCCACAAACATGATAGAAATGTTTATGATAGAAATAATAGAAATTCCGTGATAGAAATCTAGCAATGATCTCTAACACCATCGCCCCTTATTTTGGGAATGGTGTATATATATTGGTTAAGAAGGTGGTCTGAGCTTTGGACGGACATGGATCTAAATCTGAGCTTTGTCATTTAATGGCACAGTGACCTTGGAAAGACCATTTTACCCCTATTATCCCATTTCCTCATTTGCATTTAAAAAATACTTAGCATTTCTAATAAATTTTGTTGTTGATGATGATAATGATGATGATGATGGTATGTGAATATCAAAGTACAGGATGCGACTCTATGTGTTTTGCTATTGTTTTCTTAAGGTGTCTGCATCTTGTCAAGCAAATAGATTTTAACTGAATTCAGTTTATCTGTTTTAATCATCCATCCACCATTTACCCTTCAACACCGTCCTCCTGGCCATCTGACTACAGCTTTTGTTATTTCTTTGCTCCTTTCCCTTCCTCCTGTTCTTTACTGGGGTCGCATGTTAGGCTTCATGTTGGAGCCTCTTCTCAGTGCTTCCATCATTCCTCACAACATGTTTACTTAGAAGGCTGGAACAATCTCCTGTAAGAAGATGACTCCAAATACCAAATTTGCTCTTCGTCTGTTTATAGCCCCAATTTCAGTAGGATATTTTGCAGGTTTTGTCACGTTAGCTTTAACACACCTAAAATCAGCATGTCTGTTTCATCATCTTCTCCTTGTCGAAGCTCCCACTGTTTTCCAGTTTCTCAGGAGTGCTGGTGCTAAGTGTGTGTGCTTTGGAGTCAGAATATCCTGGAATCTTAGCTCTACAATTTCTAAATTTAACTGAAAATTACTTGTCAGTAGAGCTTGCTAAATAATACATATATACATATGTTTGGATAATATATATATATATTTTAGTCAATACATGGGTGTATGTATTTGGTTAAAACTTCCCAAAACTTAAAGAGAAATGGAGAGTGGAAGAGATAGCCATAAAGAAATGTAGCTGACTTCATTTTATGCTGAGTTGTATTACCTCACTGACCACTCTAAAGCAAGGAGTGGAAAACAAGGGAAGAATAAAACATATTTATGTGTTCTTTCATGCACTTTCCCGTGAAATGTTAGTTCTTAAATTGATTAAAATGAGTTTAGATAAGTCTTAGCAGCATGCTGAAGGTGACTTAAGTACCAAAGAGCAGGGACAAGTGACAGTGATTGAACTCTGGGGAAGATCGGAAGAGGGAGCGGCATGTTAGGTCTGGTGTTAGCGGCAAGCTTTGAAGAGAGTAAATGATTTGTAAAATATTTATAGGGTAATTTTTGTCAAAGCTGAGAAAATATGGGAAGTAATCTTGGCAAATTTCATTAAGTATGAATATTACAGCTTAAGTCTACAAAGATTTTGGGGGGCAATTTCCACTTCTCTTTGAAAACAAATCACCCTGTGCACTGTTTTAGCTCATGTGTGGACACCAAATACATATGGCCTCTGTCCCAAATGTCCCAAGCAGCTTAAAAATATAAGTTTAATGGCTTTAAGGAATATGACAGAATAGAGTGCTTGAAGCTTATTGAATGAAATAATGAAAATATATGCGGCCTAACTTTGTGACATGAAGAAAGAAAAACAGGCCAATTCCTCTTTTACATACATAGGAAACTTGTATATGTGTAAAGTTGGTGCAAAGTGACTGTCCATGATTTCTATTTAAGTAAAAACGATTATGGGAAAATTGGAATCTATCCAGAAGATACTTTAAATAGTGCTGACCAATTATATCCGGTGAAACTAACCTTCTTTCAAATTGTAGGTTCTTAAATTTTTGACTTATAAACGTTGAGGAGGAATACAACTGTGGTAGATAGATTGTGGGGTGTCTGCTCAGGTAAATATCTCAGTTGCCAACTTCTCTCAAGTGGTGGTCCTGCGGCAGGCTCTGTGTAAAGTGTGATCCCATCCTCTGACCATACTGACTGAACCCCACGCTGGGCTCTTTACCCACACTAAGCCAGGCTAGATGCCTTCCTGGAAATTTCTGTTTGGGATCAAGAGTGAGAGAGTATCTCTTTTCTCTTGGACATGTAAACGTAGGAGCTAAACACATACACTGTCATACAAATTAGAAAGTAAAGAGAAAGAAGAAAGAAGATGTGTCAAGGGCCACAGAAGTGTAGAGATGGGATTTTGCCTCCAAGTCTGGCGGCCATCAGCTCTTGTTTCCTGTCCTTGTTTTTGTGCTCCTGGGTTCTGTAGGACCCCCATATCTTTATACATTCTATTTGAAAAAAATGTCTTTTACTTGAGTTAGGTGCTATTGAAACTGAAGAGACCTGAAACAACATCTCCTGTATCTACTGCACTTTCAGTGGACTATCAGAACTACTTAACGTAGATTTGGAAATGTTTAGTGAAATCTAAAACAAATTTCAAGTACTCAGTTACTTATAAAGAATGATTAAGTGAAAAGGTTATGTAGGATACCTAGGGCAAGTAAAGTACAAATGAGAAATAGTGTTTCAATATATAAATAGAATTAATGTCATCGATAACAAATAACAAAGAGAAATAATATAAACAGAAATATAAAATACATATCATGAGAAATGTTGCAGTATATTAGATAATAAAATCCTTGACAAAAGTAGAAGAATCTTCAAAGTGATATGACCACCAACCATAGTGCACATAGATATGGACCACTAAGATTTCGGAGAATAAAAGATACCACAGAAATTCAGTCTTATTCTTATTGGACCTATGTATGTTTTTATGTGAGTAGTGCATGCTAATTTTGGAAAATACACATACCTTTAAAGGACTCAAAATCATACTTCTATCATCACCCAAATATCTACATTAGTAATATTTATGTACACGTCCTTTTTAAAAAAAGATTTTATTTATTTGAGAGAGAGAGAGAGAGAGAGCATGAGAAGGGGGAGGGTCAGAGGGAGAAGCAGACTCCCTGCTGAGCAGAGTTTCTGATGTGGGACTCCATCCCAGGACTCCAGGATCATGACCTGAGCTGAAGGCAGTTGCTTAGCCAACTGAGCCACCCAGGTGCCCCTGTATATGTCCTCTTAATCTTTTTCATCACTTACAACTCATTTTGTGTATTTATGTCCAATTATGCTCACATTTTATTATAGTTTATAGTAATTGACAAAAACCACAGTGATCACCTCTAATATTTAATTTATTAAATAAAACACATGATATCTTCCCTAAACAATTAGAAGGATTTCTTGGGTGTTCCAAATGATTTGGTAATTATCTAGCTGTGTTCAATGGATGAGGCCAGGTTAGGGTCACCTACTCCTCTACCATCCTAACTCCTTCCCCTTAAACAGAATGAAATCTCTATGAGAACAAAGACTCCATGGTCTTACTCACTGCTGTCTAGCCCCTAAGTAAATATATGTTGTTAAAATGATATCTGAATGAATAATCTTATTCCAGGACACACATATATACATAGTATGAAATCAAGTTTAGTTAATAGTCATTTTATTTTATTTTTTTTTTAAAGATTTTACCTATTTATTTGACAGAGAGATCACCAGTAGGCAGAGAGACAGGCAGAGAGAGGAGAGGGAAGCAGGCTCCCTGCTGAGCAGAGAGCCCAGTCCCAGGACCCTGAGATCATGACCTGAGCCAAAAGCAGAGGCTTAACCCACTGAGCCACCCAGGCGCCCCAATAGTCATTTTAATACTGAGAATATGGATTCATAGTATCATACATAGGATGCAGTTTGGTTTGATCTTCATAGCACTTAATACAATTGTAATTAACTAACTTTTTATATATAATTTAATATTTTTATCCTCAGATAGACTAAATTCCAAAGGCAGGGCTCATGACTGCTGATATTACTGGCAGGGCCTGGCTCAGTGTTTTACTCATAGTAAGGGTTTAATAAGTCCCTGTTGAATGAATAACTGGTTTATTCATCTAGCCTCATGGTTCTTATAACTTCTTCTTATTCCTTGAATCCTTCATTCAAATTGTAAAGCAAGTTAAAGGAGTGCTAGTCAGCTTTGAGTGGGCTTAGAGGTCTGGACTCCGCAATCCTGACCCTTCTCCTTGTCAACTACTATGGTTCTTGAGGCGCCAAGTAGAGCCACTTGCGCTCCTTAGAGAATCCTTTGACAAATAAGTTTGTGGAGCATAACAAATAGCATGGAGGACAAGGGGAGATGGAGAGGAGAAGGGAGTTGAGGGAAATTGGAAGGGGATGTGAAGGGGCGGGGGTGGGGTGGGAGGTTGGGGGAACCAGGTGGTATGTAGTAAGGAGGGCACGGATTGCATGGAGCACTGGGTGTGGTGCAAAAACAATGAATACTGTTACGCTGAAAAGAAATTAAAAAAAAGAAAAGAAAAGAAAAGAAAATCCTTTGACAGACCACTGAACCGGTCTAACCACTTGAGTTCCTTTCTGTAATATGCATCTAGTGGAGGCGTAAGCACCTTCATCACTGGGGAACTCACTCTGTTCTGAGGCTTACTTGCTGGACTTGGCTCTAGATTAAGATTATTATGTTAAAATGAAATCTTCTCTTTAGTCCTTACAACTACACTCTTGGACTGACAACAAGTCTAAATTTTCTTGTACATGTGTCTTTCAAATTTCTGAAGGTCACGATTACAGTTTGGGGGTTTTTTTGCTCTCCTTTCCCTTTCTTCTTCCTCTTTTTCATATTACTTATATTTTGATTATATTGATGATAGAACAGTATGTTGCAGAAATAAAATATATTAATATTATTATTATAAAGTATGATGAAATGCAACAGTGTTACAACCGTGTTTTTGAGGTATTTAAAATGTAATAAAAGTATAAATAATAATATAAAAACATCTACATATTATCATAATTGCTTCTATTCTTTTATTAAAAAAATAAACTTTACCAGGGAGTCTGTTTTGTTTTTTTTTTAAGCCAGCATTATGTTGTTGAGACATACCCAAATTTACACCAAGAGAACTCTAGTGTATTCCTTTAAACTGACATAGAGCATTTCATTTTATGACTAAACCACTTTTTTTTTTAACACATTTACTCTCAATTGAACATCAGAATTTTTCTCATTCTTCTATTTTAAAGCAATGTGTCAATGAACATCTTTCTCTGAAATAAGTATCTAAAATGGAAATGGTCAGCCATAAGGTATACACATTTTCAGTTTTGCTGGATATTGCCAAAATACTCTCCAAAGTGGTTGTATGAACTTTACTCTTACAAACAATGTATTAAAGAATTATTTCCCCGGGGCACCTGGGTGGCTCAGTGGGTTAAGCCTCTGCCTTCAGCTCAGGTCATGATCCCAGTGTCCTGGGATCGAGCCCCGAATTGGGCTCTCTGCTCAGCAGGGAGCCTGCTTCCTCCTCTCTCTGCCTACTTCTCTGCCTACTTGTGATCTCTGTCTGTCCAATGAATAAATAAAATATTTAAAAAAAAAAGAATTATTTCCCCATATCCTTGCCAACATTTGATATTGTTTACTAGTTTTTGTCACTGGGTTAGATAAAAGTGAAATTTTATTTTATTTTAATTTACTTATTTATTTATTTTAAAATTTTATTTATTTATTTTAGAGAGAGAGAGAGAGAGAAAGGGGGATAAAGGGAGAGGAGAGAGAGAATCCCCAAGCAGGCTCTGTGCTCAATCTGATGTGGGGTTCAATCTCACAACCTGAGAGCGTGACTTGAGCTGAAATCAAGAGTCAGCCACTTAAACGATGGTGCCACCCTGCAATCCAAAAGTGGAATTTTATTGATATCTCATTGTTTGAATCACTATGTTTTACACCTGAAACATATAATATTGTATGTCAACTACTTTTCAATAAAATTTTAAAAATTCATTTTTGTGGCTATTGATATGGTTAAACATTTTCACATATTTATTGATCACTTAGATTTCATTTTAGTATTGCCTATTCAGATGCTTTGCCCATTTTTTTCATGGGATTTTCACTTTTTTCTTAATGACATAGTAATTTATCATGTTAAAACTTGCTTCTATTCTTACTCCACATATATATCTGACTAATATATCTTAGTACATAGTGATCTACTTCATTTTTTTTTGTGATGTCTACATGGCATCCATTTTATCTTACTTAAATATTCCTCATTGGGCATTATACTTAACTAATGAAGCACTGAACACTACATCAAAAACTAATTATGTACTGTACAGTGGTTAACTGAACATAATAAAAAAATAGAAATAAATAAATATTCCCTCATCGTTGGACATTTGGTTTCCTTCAGGGTTTTGTTATTACAAATAATACTGGTATGTCATTTTTATTACAAATAATATTGGTACCACAGCCATTAATCTTGCTCATTGAATATTTATGGCTTTCTACCTCCTAGCGTCTGGTGATTGACTTCCCGTGTTGTCGTATGTCCAGTCCTGGTAAAGCATTAATTTCCTGTGTGAGATTCTCCAGAGCCTTTTCACCCTTTCCTGCTTCAATCCGCAATGTTACTGATAGTTAATGTTCTGTCAAGATTCTGAAATGAGGGGCGCCTGGGTGGCTCAGTGGGTTAAAGCCTCTGCCTTCAGCTCAGGTCATGATCTCAGGGTCCTTGGATCGAGTCCCGCATCAGGCTCTCTGCTCAGCAGGGAGCCTGCTTCCTCCTCTGTCTCTCTCTGCCTGCATCTCTGCCTACTGCGATCTCTGTCTGTCAAATAAATAAATAAAATCTTTAAAAAAAAAAAAAAAGATTCTGAAATGAGGATGACCATTATGAGCAGAGAGACCTTTCTCCCCACCCTCCAAATACCTACACTGGCCATACAACATGAAAGAAAAATGAGCTTTTTTTTCTTGTCTTTTTCTTTTCTTTCTTTTTAGAAAAATAAACTTTTTTTTTTTTTTTTTTTTTTTTTAAATCAGAGAGAGAGGGAGAGAGAGCGAGGGAGCACAGGCAGACAGAATGGCAGGCAGAGGCAGAGGGAGAAGCAGACTCCCTGCCGAGCAAGAAGCCCAATGTGGGACTCAATCCCAGGACACTTGGGATCATGACCTGAGCCGAATGCAGCCACTTAACCAACTGAGCCACCCAGGCATCCCAATAAACATTTTTTAAAAAAATTAAAAGTATTTTAATTTAAAATACTTATTTTGTTGTTGCTTATTGTCATGGAATGACCTCGTCTGTCCTGAGGGCCACACTGTACTGCTTGTATTCATTAGTTCAGAAACTTTAAAAAAAGAAAAAGTAAAATGAGGTTCATCTGGCATGATTTAAAATCATAGAATTCTAGAAGTTATTCTTTGAAGGTCAGCTATTTCGTTACTCTTCCTCCTAAAAATTCATCTCCTAAATCATACGTTCTAGAATCATGATTAATGGGTGAACAACAAATTCCCTTGTCTTTAGCTTGTGAAACCCTACTCCTTCTGTTTATCTATTCATCAGTTGATGGACATTTACATTGTTTCCACTTACTGACGATAATGAACGATGCTGCTATGAATATCAAATACAAATTTTGGGGTGAGTATTAGTTTCCATTTCTCTTGGATATATACACCTAGGACTAGAAATGCTGAGTCATTTGGAAACTCTATATTTAACTTTTTGAGAAACTCTTTTCCAAAATGGTTGCACAATTTTACATTCCTACCAACAATGTATGAAGATTCTAATTTCTTCACATCCTCATCAACACTTGTTATCATCCATCTTTTTAACTATGGCCATTTTAGTGGGTGTGAAGCTGCTCATTGTGATTTTGATCGGCATTTCTCTAATGACTAATGATGTTGGTCATCTTTTCATCATTTATTGCCCATTTGTATACCTTCTTTGGAGAAATTCTGCTTAAATGCTTTTTTCATTTTTGAGTTGCCTTTTCACTATCGAGTCAGTAGAGTTCTTTACATATTCTTGCTTTAAGCCCCTATTTTCTCCCTTTCTGTAGATTATCTTTTAATTGTCTTGGTGGTGTCCTTTGAAGCACAAAAGTTTTAAATTTTGATGAAGTGCACTTCATCTAATTTTTCTTTTTTAGTTCATACTTTGGATGTCATATCTATTGCCTAATCCAAGGTCATGGAGATTTGGTTCTACTTTTTCTTTTTCTAGAGTTTTATATTTTTAGCTCTTGCATTTAAATATATGATTTACTTTAATTTTTGTGTATGATAAAAGGAACTTTACTTTTTTGTATGTGGATATCCAGTTGTTCCAGCACCATTTATTTTAAAAACTTTTTTCCTGTTCTTAAAACTGGAAATATTTTTGCTTGTTTCCAGGCCACTACCATGTTTCCTGGATGAACTCAACATCTGAGTCATTCACAGGTTATTTTAGTATTCTCTGGGATGTTAATGGCTTAAGATCAAAAAGACTTAATGTGCTTTAGAAAGACTAGGTATACTTATAATCTCACCTTTTATCATGGTTCCTATTCCTATTTTTCCATATACTATCATTTTTCACTCTGAACCACTTTCTTCACTGAAATGATAAGGACAAAACAGAAATGAATGGATTCTGTCTCTCTCTCTTCTGTTAACTTACACCACTGACTCCAGATAAATTTACTTCCTCCTTTTTATTCTCCTTAGCTAGCAAAGCTCTCTTTCTTTTTCAAAAATCTATTTGAGAGAGGGAATGAGAGTGAGCGAGCATGGGAAGGGAGAGAGGTTGGGGGAAGGGGAGATAAGGGGAAAGGTAGGGGGAGAAGGGAAGCAGACTCCCTGCTGAGGAGGGAGCCTGATGTTGGCCTCCATCCCAGGACCCTGGGCTCATGACCTGGGCTGAAGACAGACACTTAACCAGATGCGTCACCCAGACACCCTGCCTTGCTAAGCTTTTCTATCATCCTTAGGATTTTGCCCAAGTTTAGGCTAACTGTAGACTTTATATTTTCTGTAAATTGGTGACTTATCTTATTAAAAATGAAAATTGTTATTAATATTTTTTGGTTTAGTCAGCTGTTACCATTTTCCATGGCTCTAACATATTTATACAGACCTTAATTCCAATTAAAAGTTTTGGATGTGAAAAAAATTGGTATATCTTTTAGCTTTTTATGTTGAAAAATTTAAAGTTAGAAGTTACAATATTATGAGCACACCCATTTTAAACATTTTGCCACATTTACCCTCTCTCCCTCTTTAATATACATACACATATGTATGTATATTTGTTTTACATATATATTATGTATCAACATACCTATTTTTTCTGAGTCACTTGGAGATAAGTTGTAGACACCACAACTCCTCAGCCATAAAAGCTTTGGCATAAAATTTCCAAAATTAAGTATAATGCCACAAAATATCTTTCTTTTTTTAAGATCCAAAATTCTATTTTGTTGTTACATCTCTTGAGTCTTATTAACATGGAGATTTAAAAAAATTATTACTAAATAATGTAATGAATAGGTCAATGAATAGGTCAGGCCGGGTTTCTTACAGAATATACCACATTCTGGATTTATCGGCTTGTTTCTTCCTGTTTGACTTCTTCAATAACCTCTTTAAGTTTTTGCTTATATCTAGACCAGGGTTGCTCAGCTTTGGTACTATTTACATTTTGGGCCAGATAATTTTTCGTTGTGGGAAAACTGTGTTGTCCATTGTGCAATGTTTAGCAGTACCCATTAGATGCAGTAACACTCCCCACCCCCCAGGTTATGACAACTGAAAATGTCTCCGGGCATTGTCAAATGTACCCACTTGGGTAAGGGATAAGGAATGGGGTGCAAGCTCCTGGTTGGGATCTACTGCCTAGAAGCTTGATAAAATTTAGGTTAAACAATTTTGGCAAGAATATTTCTTTTCTTTTCTTTTCTTTCTTTCTTTCTTTCTTTCTTTCTTTCTTTCTTTCTTTCTTTCTTTTTTTAAAGATTTTATTTATTTGACAGACAGAGATCACAAGTAGGCAGAGAGGCAGGCAGAGAGAGGGAGGAAGAGAACTAGGCTTCCCACTGAGCAGAGAGCCCGATGCAATGCAGGGCTCCATCCCAGGACCTTGGGATTATGACCTGAGCCGAAGGCAGAGGCTTTAACCCACTGAGCCACCCAGACGCCCCGGCAAGAATATTTCTTAGAAGATGTTGTGTACTTTGCATCATGTGCTTCATCAGTAAGCACATATTATCAGATTGTCCCATTAATGACTCTAGCGCTAGTCATTTGGTTAAGGCAGTGATTTTCTTTTTTTACTGGAAAGGTACATTTTTTCTTTTGTAATAATTAAGTTATGGCTTGATACCTTAAGACTGTGTGAGGATCCTGTACTGCTACGATCTTTTACCAATGGCTTTTAGCATCTTTTGATGAACTTTGCCTCAATCAATTGTGAATGAATTAGAAAAAGGTCATTTTTCTAATTCTATCAATTGTTCTACATTTATTCTCTGGGATACCTCTGAAAGAAAAGCTTTCATCCTTTCACCTTTCTTTTTTTATGATTTTATTTTTAATAATTTCTATATCCAATGTGGGGCTTGAATTTTCAACCCCAAGCTCAAGAGTCACATGACTTACCAATTGAGCCAGCCAAGGCACCACTTGTTTTTAGTGCCATTCTGAAAGCATGTATTTTACCTATTTTTAAAAATTCAATAAAGTATCATCATAGTTTTTGATGGTAATATTGTCCCAAGTTTTAACAGTGGGAATCCTCAACCCATTCTTCAAAACACTTCTTAAACTAAGGGGATAATGTTTCAGCATTTTATTAAAGTTACTGCAAGCGCTACGCAATGGTAAATTCTTACTACACTGCACTGTAAGAACAAACGTGTAACGGATTCACATTTAGCCAGTGAAGAATTCTGATATTAGGACAGCATATCATTTTTTTTTTTTTTTAGAGCTTAAAAAACATAATTTTATTTAAATTTGCGTACAGATAAAAATTTACCAAAATTTAAACAAAGACTCAATTCAAATTCCTTCCCACCACAGAAATGGACTTTTTTTTTTTTTTTATAGATTTTATTTATTTATTTGTCAGAGAGAAAGGAGCTAGAGTGAGCACAGGCAGACAGAATGGCAGGCAGAGGCAGAAGGAGAAGCAGGCTCCCTGCCAAGCAAGGAGCCCAATGTGGGACTCGATCCCAGGACGCCGGGATCATGACCTGAGCTGAAGGCAGCTGCTCAACCAACTGAGCCACCCAGGCGTCCCCAGAAATGGACATTATGAGAAAACGCCACATTCTCTCAATTACATTTTCCCAGCCGGTAGATTCTGGACGGACAAGAGAGGGGAGAAAAGATACCAACACAACAGAATTTGATCTTCAGCACGGTCTTGTCTTGAAATGGCTTAATTATGGAGATTTCCATAAGAATCAGCATTCTTCAGTTTTGACATTGAAATAGACCCTTCTATGCCAAAATCACAAATAAGGCTTCTGGCTGTATTTTTAGTGTGAGGTAAACAGTATATTCAATATTAAGGCAAACAGTCGAATACACATGTGGGATATTAATGTGGATCATCTACTGTACGATAGTATGTTTTGGAACATTCACGGATTTTCTAAGCATTGGAATTAGAAACTCGTAGAAGCTGTTGCAGTGCACAACACTTCTGAATGTCTTAGCTGTGTCTTTTTGAGAGTCTGTCAAATGGAATCCTGAGTTTTTTTACAGCATGCATTTTTTTTTATTAAAAATTGTTGTAAATTTGTTGTAAATGAACCAAGGTCTGTTCTCAAATTCTATGTAAATACACACACTGTTTGGCCAAATACACTGCTCCCCCAAAGCTGGTGAAACATGCCTAGTGAGCAGGCTTACCATGACGGAAAAGTATGAGAACAGGACATGGATAAAGGTTCTAAGTGAAATCAGATTATTTGGCTGCCTAGCTGTCTTATTCAAGAAAATGCAGAAATGCAGATTTAAGAACTTAGGTACAGTGATTCATCCCCTGGCTCATCCTTTCTCCTTTTTCCCCCAATGGGATAATCATTTCCTTCACAGTGATGACAAAAACATTACTTTTCCCGGCAAAATGGACTTCTTCCTCCAAGAGGTCAGGACAGAGCTGTCACTTCTTGGCCACGCTAGCCACAGACTTCTTGGCTGCGTCCTCCAGGTCGACGGCCGAAGTAATGGGGAGTCCACTGTTATTGAGAATGTTCTGGGCCTCGTGGACATTGGTTCCTTCCAGCCGGACAACCAGGGGCACCTTGAGTTCCAGCTCCCGGCAGGCTTTGGTGATTCCATTGGCAATGATGGCACAGTTGACGATTCCACCAAAAATATTGACAAGGATGGCTTTCACCTTAGGATCGGAGGTCAGCAGTTTGAAAGCTTGATACACTTGAGCTTCCTTTACGCCACCACCAAGATCCAAGAAGTTGGCTGGCTTCCCACCATTCAGGAAGATAATGTCACAAGTAGCCATGGCTAGTCCAGCACCATTCACAAAGCAGGCAATGTTCCCGTCCAGTCCTATATATTTTAGATCATATTTGGCAGCTTCGTTTTCAATGGGTTCATTCTCTGATTTGTCATCCATGGCAAATATGTCCTTTTGTCGGAATTCTGCATTGTCATCAAAGTTTATCTTTGCATCAAAACAGACAACTTGTCCTTCTGGGGTTTCACCAAAGGGATTCACTTCCACTTGAGTTGCATCAATTTTCAGGAAGAGATTGTAGAGCTTCTTAATTTGATCTGCAGCCTGGTTTTTCAAAGGCCCAAGGAAGCCTAGATTTTCTGCCATCCGCTGAGCTTGGCTGTCCTTTACCCCTTCCATAATGTCAACTTGCTCCTTAAAAATAAGTTCTGGATTAGAAGCTGCCACCTCTTCAATGTCAACGCCCCCCTGAGGGCTGCCCACTATTACTGGACCATTGCAGGACCGGTCCATCAGAATGGCCAGGTAGGTTTCTCTGGAAATGTCCAAGGCTTCAGCAACCATCACCTTGTTAACTTTCACACCTTCTTTTGGAGTTTGTTTTGTTGCTAGATTATACCCAATCATCTGTTTAGCCAGCTGTCCCACAACTTGAGGGTCTTTTGTTAAGTGAACGCCTCCTTTCAAACCGCTACTGAAGACACCTTTTCCTCTTCCTCCAGCTAAGATCTGGGCTTTTAAAACAAATTCTTTTGCATTTAGTTTCTTAGCAGCCTCCAGAGCTTCCTTTGCAGTGTCTGCTACAAAGAATCTTTGAACTCGAACTCCATGGTCAGACATGAGTTTCTTGCTCTGGTATTCCTGCAGGTTCAGCCATCTTCGGGGGGTTAATTGAACTGCCTGAGACCTGGCCGCCAGCAGCGCGGGCCGAAGCATCAGGTCTCGCAGAAGTTTCCGGGCCTGCGCTGCTGCGGGGGACGCCATCTTAACCAGGAAACCCGGCGCGGGGGAGCCCCGACAGCATATCATTTTTATAGTTAATAACTTACACTAATTGCAAAATGTAAATAATTGGTCAGAGTAGATCCTATTTAACAGCCAATAAAAATTTTTAGCAACCTGAGTCATCTATTTACCTTCAGAAGGGCAAATCTTTTCCTGACTGCTGAACAGGATAACTGGTGCTATTAACGTGAAATATACTTGTAGCATGTGTATGGCCGAAACACAGTATACTACCGCAAATTGCAAAGAATAGGAAGGAATTACTTTTGATTCTAAGCACTTGGAAATATCTTTTGTTAAAATAAGTACCTAAGCAAGGTGCTTGAAAACATATTTCGATAGCTTTAGAAGCATCGCGAAACTATGACTTGGGGAAGCCCAAAGGGAGTTTCCCAATTAAAAGGAGAAAAATTTGCATTGAGTTTTAGCTCCACCCATGGCAATTATTTCCTTCCTTCTGTAACTGTGAATTTCCTCCCCAATCCCAAGAACGGGGCTCTGTCCAGTTCCGCAGCCTCTGCTCCAGGTCTGTGTTTGGGATGATGGTTTCAGGTGAGGCAGCGGCGGCTGATGCGGCTTAAGTTCTGGGTTTCTCCCCGTGATTTGACAGTTGGGGCCCGAGGCACCCAGAAGCGTCTTTACCCGGAGCAGCCACAGAGCGGTAAACCATGGAAGGCGGAGCAAACTTTTAGGGAGTGTCTCCCCGGCCCGAGGCCCCACCTTCCATCTGCTCCTCTCCGATTGGCTGTCGTAAGTCTCAGCCGACCTATCGTGCTGGAGCGTCTAATGCGCCGTTCGGTGACGCCGCCGCGCAGGCTCACTCGGGGACCCGCCCCCGCGCTTCTGCTCTCTTGAGAGCCAGAGGACACCAGCGAGGGGGTTGAGGAGCCAGCCAAGCCGGGTTATGTCAGTGCCAGCAGTGACGGGGCCGCGCTGGGACTTTGGACGGGTCCAGTGGCAGAGCGAGACCCGTGACAGAGCGACAGAGAAAACAAACACTGACACAGCTGCCCGATTTACCCGTGTCCCTTAAGTTCAGGTTTCCTTGGGTTGACCATTCATTGTGCTCCAACCTCCTACAAACTGATTTGCCTGTGGGGACTCGAAAAAAAAATGCGACTTTATTCTTTTCTTTGTGTCGGGGCAGAGTGTCGAAAAGCAGAGTGAAAGGAGCGAGTCTTTATTTTTAAAGAAAGTAAACTTTACTCCAACGCACAGTGGCTGGCAACACCTTTTTCGTTGAGTTTCACTGTCCCCAGAATGGAGGCACTGCCCCTCCAGCGACCCGCCGTCTCAACTCTGGCATACCCTGGCCTCGGGTGAAGCGACTGGCTGTCGGCGCTGGAAAGCGGGCGTTCCTTTCCGCTCTACAAAGAAAAAAATCCGCATTAGTTTCCAAGGTGTGCAACTCAGAAAAGTGAGCCAGAAACAAAACATAACCAGGCCTTCCGGGGAAAGCAAAGTCTCGTAGTCCTTGCTCACAAACTGGCCTGCGATTTCCAGGCCCCAGCCGGCGTGCGAGGCATCACGGCCCCCGGCGGGCTGCAACCTCCAAGCCCCACGCCAGGCCTGCCCCTGCGGCCGCTCGGAAAACGCGGCGAGCGGAACCCGCACGCGGAAGCGCCCGCCGCACTGAGCATGCCCAGTTGCAGAGCCGACCAGAGGAGTTTTTTTTTTTTTTTTCTTTTCTTTTCTTTCGGTTTTTTTTTCTTTCTTTCTTTCTTCTTCTTCTTCTTTTTTTTTTTTTTCTCTCAAGTAGGAGGCCTGCCCCCCCACCCCCACCCCAGCCCCCCCCCTCCCACCCCCGGCCTAAGCAGCTACCATGTCTGAGGTTCCCGGCGCGGCGTTGTCCCAGGCGGGTTGGTAAGTGGCGAGTCCCGCTGGCCGCTCGGCCGCGGACGCGGGCCGGGGCCCCGAGGAGGGTTGGGGTTGGGGGCGGTGGGGTGCGTGTCGGGGTAGGCGGAGGCCGCCGCCCGCCCCCGGCCTCTCCCCGGGCCCTCCGGGCCGGCTCCGCCCCCGGCGCCACGCGGAGCGGAGCGAGTCCCCCAGCTTCCCTCGGGGCGGCGGCGGCGGCGGCGCGGCCTGGGCCCCGGGCGGCGGGCGGCGGGCCGGGGAGAGGCCGGGGGCTGCGGGCCGAGCAGGCAGGGTGGCCGGCGGCCCAGGCCCGAGCGCATTCGCCCGGGAGGACCTGCCACGCCGTCCGCGCCGCTCTGGGGAGTGTTGCTGCGGCGGGACGAGGGGAGGCGAGGGCTGGAGGGACCCCAGTGCCGCGGAGAGGGGCGAGCGCGGCCGGAGCCCGCGGGCCCTCAGGAAGTTGAGGGCCCACCAGGGCAAAGCCCGTGCTGCAACCGGGCCGCCTCTTCTTTCTCCTAATTTCAGAGCAGTGTGTTCCGACCGGTGTGAAGCTGCCCTCCGTGGCACACACACAACTTCTGAAGCTAAGAATGACCTCATTGTCAACTCGTGTGGGTGCTCCGTGGAACTTTTCTTGAAGCGATGGCAATGTTCTGATTTTTAAAGACGTTTCATGTTAAGATTTTAGAATCTGAAAGCAGTTTAAAAAATGCGAAATTAAGCAGTTTCTGGAACTGAGGCCATGACAGTTGTTAACATCCAGTTTAATTTAGTAACGCTTTTGCAGGCCTACCTAGGCGCAGTCTGAGAGGAGGGGTGGGAAGGAGGATGAAAAAGATTTGGCCCAGCTCTCTGGAAGTTCACTAGCTTGGTGAAAAGAGGAGAGAGGGGGGGCATTACAGGAACAAACATAAAAACGGGAAACAGTGGCAAACTGTGCAGAGAGGCACGCAAATGGGCTATGGACCTGGGAGGGGAAGGAGAGTTCATTTCCTAGAGAAGCAGGTTTTGAAAGATGGTGAGGGAAAAGTCTTTCTAGACAGCCACTGGAGAGGCGACACAGAAGTAGGAAAGTGCTTACTGGTTTGCAGAACTGACACTAGATCCTAGTGGTTCCTGGAAGTAGGAGGGTGTCCAGTGAGGATTAAGACCAGAAAGGTTGGGGCAGGTTATGGCGGCTACAAGTGCCTAAAAGATATGGATTTGATTTTGTGGATAAAGTTTTTTTGATTGGAGTGATAGAAT
Source organism: Mustela erminea (assembly GCF_009829155.1). Lineage (NCBI taxonomy): Eukaryota > Metazoa > Chordata > Mammalia > Carnivora > Mustelidae > Mustela > Mustela erminea. Next base: position 45,657,437 of record NC_045628.1, on the reverse strand, counting down.
AATGCCTGTGTTTTGAAGAAGGGGCTCCTGGCTGTGCAGGCACTTCACTTTAGAAGTGAGGACTCAGGCACAGAACTGTTAAGTGATTTTTCTGACCTAGCTAGGAAGTGGTGGAGTTCAAAGTTGAGCACAGGGGGGCTGGTTCCAAATCTGGTGCTTTTAACCATTATGCGTTGTTGTTCCCATGGTTTTTGCGTAGAACACCATTAGGGTAACAGACTTTGAAGGAAAAACTCACCGTGCTCAGTTCTATTTTTATTGTGGAATCTCTACCTTCGGTTTCTTACCTCACAAGAATGTTTTGGATAATAACCTTGGCTTACTCTTTTACTTGAGTTTCTCTCCACTCTTCATTAAATTGAGCCTTGGTTTTTCAACCTAGTTATATGATTCCATTTACAAACTTAACCTAGTTATATGATTTCATTTACAAACTTGTTGGGTTACTTCTTTCCAACATGACACCTCCAAAGTCTCATTGGTTCCAAACACATACTAAATTGTTCTTTTCTGGACTACAAGCTCTTTAGGGGTGGGGAACTGCATCTTATTTTTCTGTATATTTGTACTGCCAGGGAGCCACTACAATGTAGGTTCCCAGTAAAGTCTGATACAATTGACCTTGGAATGCCCCTGCTAATCAGATTCTATAGCAGTCTCTACCCAAGTTTAGATAGTGCCTCCTTTTTCTTGTTACATTGTTAAAGTCCCTAGCATGGTTATATTGTAACATTTGTCACTTTGTGTTGCAAATGATCTGTTTAACATGTTTCTTCTTCCACCAGATTTTGTTGCTTTTATATGGCAGTGACTCACAAAGGCAATAGTAATTTGTGGGTCTAATAAGACTTTTTCTAAGAGTTACCATGTAATTCCTAATAGGTCTTGAACAAATTAGATTTGTGCCAAAGAAGAGAAAGAGATCTCCTAGGTGTTCAAGTAGCCTGTAGATCTTATGTTTAAGTAGAGTCTTACTATGTTAAAATGTAGAATCTCAAAAGTTTAGGCAGAAAAGAGAACTGGAAGGATTTAGGACCATAGAGTAGTTTTGACCAACTCATTCCAGTTCTGACTTTCTGAGTTTCCTCTAACTCTTGGGATTCTGTTATTGTCACGGACAAAACCATTTTTTCTTAGTTCTTAGTCTATACACTTAATTACTTATAGGACCTGAAAAGAAATAGATGTTAAGACACCTAAACTATTATTAAATCCTTTCTATCATCTTCACCTAAAATAATAGTTTAGGGTAATATTTTATCTTAAAAATAAAGCTTAGGTTTCTGATACATAATTCCAGTTTATGGTTTTTGTTTTGTTTTTGAGCAAATTCCCCCCCTCTTAAGTCTGTTATCTTAAAGACCCCCACAAAACCAATACTTTAAAATACATCTCCAACTATAGCCACTCCAGCAGACATTACAGTAATTTTTTTGTCTTTAGTGATGAGTAGCATAGAAAGCAACAGGTTATGCTAATTTGAACTTAAAAGTTTCAGGGACTTTCACAGTATGGTGGTTGTGTTTAAATAATGCACTAAATAGCACATTGATCTCTTATAGTGTTTAGTTATATGTGTGGAATAAACTTCACAATGAGAGATTTGGCTCAGTTTGTCTCAATAACAGATTTACGTAATGCCTTTTTGTTTTTTCTCTTTGGAGATTCTCCTCAAGGGGGAATTGCTTGTTTCTGCTAACCTTTTGAATCTTTAGAATTTTTATAGAAATATCAACCTTTTGGAACCTTAAAAAATAGAAACATGTTAGAACATAATTGTGATTGTTTGTGTTTTTGAGAAAGGTATTTTCCATGGAATTAGTGATGGCACAGCTTAACACCCTTGTGTGCAGATGAGGATACTGAAGCACAGAGAGAATCAAAGATTTGCTCAGTTATAAGTAGCAGATCCAAGAATACTGCTCAAATGTGTGGAATAAAGATTCAAAACTCATTTCCATCAAGCCATGGTGATCATTTCTAATTTAAATTGTTGATAAAAAATAACACATTTTGAAATAGAAAATTGGATTAAAGCATTTTGTGGTGTATAAATTTACTTTCTCCTTTGGGAAATATAAGGTGCTTATGCTTAGGAGTGGTTGATTTTGAAAACAAAGAAAGCTTTATCTTGCAGTGGCTCACTTAAATGCTGATCAGAGTTACCTGAAAATGGTTAATTCTATTTTGCAAAGTCCAAGATTATCTGAAAGGTAAGGCACTATATTATATGTGTTTGCCTTACCTAGCAGTTTTGAGTTGAAGACTCCATAAGGTAGCATTAGAAATAGTGTTTCCATTTTGTTCTGAAGGAACATAGTTCATTAGAAACTCCAGATTTCTAACATGCAAGGCTTAACCCGGATGTGCTCTGGGGATTTTGTTTTTGTGTTTTTGGTGAAGAGGGAAAGGTTAGAGGGGAAATAGAAGGATGAACACACAAGTCTTCTTACTTTGTTCCCCTTGAACTTCACCTTCTCTTTTGAGTTCTATTTTCTTTGTTTACTGGTGCTACCACTATACTGACCATTCTCTGGCCCAAGTGTGTACCACCAAACTCCTTTCCCTTTCTTTCACCTTTGAACAACTAAGAAAGACTGCAGCTTTAAAAAAGTCTATAAAAATTTAGTACTAGAGAAGAACAACTGTAAGATAGATAAAATAGGAAGCACAATGGCAGTGTGGAGTATGAAGTGAATGCTCTTTTGTCTTGAGGAGCCAGCCCTGTTCCACATGTTGCTTTGAGATAGCTATTCCAAAGTGGTGCTTTAGGACAATTTGCTGGAATTTCTAATTTCTAACTTTAGACCTATCCACAGATGGAGAGCTTCTTTTCACATGCCATCATGTAGAAGCTTCCTCCACAAAACATTAATGATCAAGACCAAGAAAGTCAGATTCCTGGTTCGGTAGCCCACTCTGCACCTTTCTTGTATGGCTTCTGTTTTCTGAGAGACACACCTCTTCCCCAGGAGATTGATGGTCAATGATCTGTCTTCAAATGGGAAGCAACCTTTACAGCACCATCAGCATTACTTTACTTTTACCTGCTACACTGTTGCTAACAGTGATATGAGAGAAGTTTATACAAAGGGTGTCTGAAGTTTTGCTCCCTCATATGCCAACATAACTCTTAGGCATAAGTCCATTTGTAAAGAATATTGGTAGTTCTTTATAAGGTGGTATATTAAGTGCAAGATACTTTATTATCTAGAATTATAAAATATATCTAGAATTATAAAATATTTTATCATTACCACTTTGATATAAACATACTCTTGGTACACTGTTTCAGAAAGGATCAGAACCATTAAAACACTTTTTTAGCCAAAACAATAATAGATCATGTTGAAGAATACTAGAAGAAGCCAGTTGCCTTGTATTTAGGTTTCAGGGGAGCTTATCAGAGACATCCCATTTTGAAACATTTCATATTTTTTTAATGAGCATTTGTAACTATATCTTTGGTTTATGTTTTTTTGTGAAATTATAGTTCAATACTAATAAGCCTTGTTGACCTTTTGTCTTAAAATATGTTACACACTGCCCGGTGGCTTCTACTGATACTATAAACTGCTAAAAATGCCTGGATATTCTGTTAAACTGCAAATTTTAAGGTTTCAAGGTGCTGTTTGCAGTGATTTTTTGGTGAATAACCTATAAATCTAGTTTCAACTGCCTGTAGACTTGACTGCCTCAAGCATAAAGGGGGTATAAAAAGAAACTCGCTACCTCAGCAAGTTGAAAATAATTTTCTCCTCTCACACAGCAGCATTTGCTAAATCAAGTAAAAATTACATAGTAACATTTCAAGAACCATAAAAATATAACTATATCAACTTTTTCGGCTTATATTTTCTCCTTTTGACAAAAGAAGGATATTGGCAGTTTGACTTATCATGTTGCAGTTAAGTCCCATCTCTCTAGAAATTGACTTTTTGTAAGATGTAGGATCTGGAATTAGCGGAAGAAGGCTTTACCTCCAGATGATTTTTAGAAGAAGCAGACTGCACTCCCAGTAATGCAAAAACAATTTATGTAAAAATTGAGAAACATTTGTGAAGTCCTAGAATGAAAACAAAGTAAAGCAGAGAAGAGGGGACAAAAAAATGTGTGGTGATAAGGTGAAATATTAACAGGAGTGTCAAATCAAAGATAGTGAGAACAGAAAAGAAGCACCCTAGTGATAGAGAGAAAGGGGAAAGAACCACATCACACTCCAGGGCTGGACAGATCCTACGTGTACCTTAGTATTGTAACCCCTACAGGTTTCACAACCTTACTCTGTGGGTGAGTCTGTGTGCATGTGTGAGGGCTTCTTACACTTATTACAGCTTTACAGCCTTTATAGTGGAGACAAATAGCTACTCTCATCTTAAGATAGTGCTGTTGGAGGTATGGTATCTTTACAACTGTTAAGTCTCTGCAATAATGCAAAGAAATATGTAACCCTATATAGTAATGTGTCTACTGAAATACGTGTAGTAAATGTTTATGCCTCTTCTACACAAGGCACTGTTTGTTTTTGCGATTATATACAAGTCCCTCAGAATTTAAACATGCTATACAGTGGTATTTTGCTTGGGAAGTCTGGAAGGCTTTCCAGAACTAATGGTGTATAAGTAGGATATGTTGTATATGCCATCTCATATGGTGTCTAGTCCTTTTCTAGGGAAAAACAAGGCAGATTCATTGATGCATTCATTCAACAAATAATTATTAAACATCTTGTAGCAGACACTTTCTTTAGTATAATCTGATGTAGTCGTATGGGGAAGAAAGCCATTAACTATATACTGTAAACACTGCATCTGTAAACACACCAGAGATGAAAAGGGGCATGGTTCTGGAAGAATTTATGGAATGGAAATTTGGTGTCTTTGTGGTGGTTGTAGAATGCGTCCCTGAGATCTGGAGGATGAGTGGGAATTATGTAGGATAAGTAAGATTTTAAAAAGCAGATGCAAATTTCACAGGGCAGTAGGGAGCATGGTGAGTACAAAGGTCTGAAGGACTGGGATGAATGGACAAGATAGGAACAGTGTAGGGAGGTGGGACTGGGAGATACTTAGGGTCTAGGTCCTGTAGCTTGGGCCTTGCTTTTATTCTGGAGGCAATAGAAATCAGTTGGAAAGTTTTATCAGGGATTGGAGTAGGGATGACATCATAGTTAAATTTTGAGAAATGCTTGCATTGAAGAAAATAGCTCAGAGCTTGGCATGAGTAGCCGGATGGATAAAGTGGTGGTGATGATTGAGATGGAGAACAGAAATTGATTTGAGCAATATTTAGGAGGTAAAATGGACAGAACTTTTAGATGGATTATATATGGGAAAGAGAGAAGGAGGTGTCAAAGAGTTGATTTCTACGTTTCTGGCTTTTATACTTGAACTGATTACAATAAGATTAAATAGGGAGTATTAGAAAAGGAACACATTTTTGACGGGTGGAATTGAAGTTAGACATTATTTGACTGTGAGGTGGCTTTGAGTTATCTAAAAGAAGATGCCAGTTAGACATTGGGAAATACTAATCTTGCACTAGGAAAAAGACCGGATTAGAGAATAAATTTGGAATCATTCAAGTATAGCTGATAATTGAAGCAGTGCAGATGAGATCATCTAAGGCCACACTGTCCAATATGGTAGACATTAGCCACATGTGGCTGCTGAATGCTTGTAAAATGTAAAATAGTTGTACCTATAAAATACAGACTGGATTTGGAAGACTTAGAACAAAGAAGGATGTAAATATCTCTCATGTATTTTTATATTGCTTATATATTGAAATAATGCTGTCAATATATTGTGTTAAAATACATTATTAATTTAACTTCACATGGTTCTTTTTACTGTTACGAGTGTAGCTTGCATCTTATTTCTATTAGATAGCACTGATCTATGATCTAAAAAGTCAAGCTTTAAATAAGAAGAGGCTGGGTTCAAGCACTGAGGAATTTCAGCATTTTAAAAGAGAATTAGCCTTCTAGGAGCTGCCAGAGAGGGGAAAAAGGATTGGAAGGAAATCACTGACTTTTCTGAAAAGAGAAAATGGACATATCTTTAAGAGTTCTGTGACAAGATTATTTGCTTAGGTCAATATTACTGACTTGCTGATTCTAGAGATTCAGATCAGTTTTTTTTTTTTTTTAAAGATTTTATTTATTTATTTGACAGACAGAGATCACAAGTAGGCAGAGAGGCAGGCAGAGAGGAGGAAGCACGCTCCCCGCAGAGCAGAGAGCCCGATGTGGGGCTCGATCCCAGGACCCTGAGATCATGACCTGAGCCGAAGGCAGTGGCTTAACCCACTGAGCCACCCAGGCGCCCCTCAGATCAGTTTTTAAAACATTTTTTTTTTTTAATAAATTTAGGTATCTGAATGTTCCTTTTTAAAAAATTCCACCCCCCCAACCCACCCCCACCCCCACCCCCGTCCCCTTTAAATATAAAATGCAAATAGGGGCACCTGGGTGGCTCAGTTTGTTAAGGCTCTGTCTTAGGATCAGGTCATGATCCCAGGGTCCTGGGATCTAGCCCTGTATTTGGCTCCCTGTTCAGCAAGGAGCCTGCTTCTTCCTCTGCCTCTCCCCCTGCTCATGCTTTCTCTCTCTCTCTCCCAAATAAATAAATAAAATCTTTAAAAACAAAAGGCAAGTAGAATTCAGCAACAGCTTTTCAGAAGACAGTCTGTTGTAGACATTAAGTGAAGATGTAAGAAAAAACATTTTTATTTTACTAAATTCCTAAGCAAGACCTTGAGATATTTGAAAATTAATAAAGGTAGATTTTTAAAAATATATAATATGAAACATTAAACATAAATGTTGATGGAAAAACTTGCTAAATAAATTAAACCAACATTTTATAATGGCTTTTGGAATTAATTCAGTTTAAGTTTTGTTTTGAAAGAGAAATAGGGATGTATGCAAGTTTAAATGTCCAGAAAGTTGATAGATGGTCACGGTAAAATGAATGAAATAATTTTTCCTTTTGCCATAATATATTCTAATATTATTAGACCCAAAGAAATAAGTGTATATTCCTTTTGCCATAAATGTATTCTAATATTATTAGATTAGATTAGATCCAGTTTTTCTGTTTAGTTAAAATAGTTTGATGTCTTGTTTTGTAAGATCCTGCAGGACAAGGATCAAGTCTTCTCATGTTTCTATACCATTCTTAGCATTTAGCAGAGGGTGAGGTCCACAGCAGACACAGAAATGCTTGTGGAATGAATATTGATAATACCATCATAATTAATTCGTCTCAGGATGTTTCATAATATTGTTTTTGTGTTCTCAAGGAACATGAAACTTATTCAGGCTTTGTACAGAGTAGGAAATTGTTACTTGTGAAATGAATGTGAAATTCTAAAAATCAGTTTTATGGAAAAATTATTATTTTTACAGAAATGCAGGAAATAAACTGTTAAAGCTTTCTCTATTGATACTAATGACAGAACACAAACACATACGTTTACAGATACATTGATAATATTTCTTTGAATGGGACAACCAACTGTTTCTGTAGGGGTTTGAGATGTTCTCTCTCAAAGCATTGTTAATAGAAATTATTTTCAGAAGTTTGTTTTTAGTATAAGTTTGTCCTAGGTCCTAATTATTTCTTTACTCATTTGATATTTTATGAGGTGCTAAAGTTTTTATTTTTCTTTTTAATATTTCTGAATTGCTTGTTATCTGGGGGTCCCTGGTTAGGATCATTAGGATGATGAGGTTGTAATTCATTCTGTGGCCTTTGATAGGGCAAAGCAGTAGGCATTTGGGACACTTTCCAGTTTAGTAAGCTGCAGAGGGTTTCAGTCCACTGGGTTCTTATATGAGGACCCTGCCAAGCATAGGTTGTTCTTTTGTTAACTTTCACTTATGAACAGCAAAAGACCATGTATATGTTGCTAGTCAGGTCACAAAACATGTAAAATAGGCTTCTTCTCAGTGGCTTTCCTCTGTCTACCATACTCAGAATGGCCAATACTATTGAGCCTTTCCCCTGGGGCTGAGAGCTTCAGTTGGTATGCAGAGACTTCTCCTTTTAGGGGTTTGCCATAATCTTTTGTCCAGGCTGCCTGCTGAGTCTCTTGGTTTGTTTCACTCTAAATTGTGAGTAATAGTGACGGTTCTCCAGGATTGTGTTGATTTTCTTCTTTCCTTGTGCTTTTCAGGGAGGAAAAGTTGTGCTTTTTGGGGAGGTGTAGTACAGGGTTAGAATCCAGGCTCTCTCAGATCTGTCTTTGGTCATTACGAAGTTTTATAGGATTAGGGTATACTTCTTTATTTGACTGCTGCTGATAAATTTTTTTTTTAAAGATTTTTATTTATTTATTTGATAGACAGAGATCACAAGTAAGCAGAGAGGCAGGCAGAGAGAGAGGGGGAAGCAGGCTCCCCGCTGAGCAGAGAGCCCAGGACCCTGAGATCATGACCCGAGCTGAAGGCAGAGGCCTAAATCACTGAGCCACCCAGGCGCCCCTGCTGATAAATTTTTTCACTGCTTTTTCTGGTTCTGATTATTTGCTTTGTTTTTACTTTTTTTTTTCTTTAGTTATACATTTATCAGAAGTCTTTCTAAGCATATGTTAATTAGGTGTTTCTTTGATAATTAACCATTGGTAAAAATGAATGTATTTTGTGTACGTATATTAAAAATATGGTTGCTTTATCAATACCATGAAATTTCAGTGCCCATTTTTGTGTCTGTGTTTACATCATTATTGATACAAGTAACCACCCAAAATTTATATTTAACTTTGTTGGTAAACACATCTAGCTACTCTTGGCTGTACAGAGACACATGCCATTATACTCATTAAATTTTGATTTGACATCATGAAAAAGATAGTGCAGGGTGGTGGTTTAGATGTTAATGGGTACAGAGTAATAATATTTAAATGACACATGACAGAAATCATAGTGTGCGTTCTGGAGCCTGATTATTTTGAAAGGGCAATAAGGCCTTGAAGTTTTTACCAGTTTATACTTATGTGAATAAGCACTTATGTTGACATGATTTTAATTAAAACACAAAATTGGCCTGAGGTATACCCTTCTAATATTTACAGAACTGATCTACATTAGTTAGGTTGAAATCTAGGCTGATGTACAAAGACCCCACATTACAAAGCTCTAGAAATCATAGCATTTTTCCTCCCTCATCACAAAACAACATACAGTGATGGTGATATTGCTTTTTGCTGTCATTTAGGGACCCAGGTTCCTTTGGTCTTACTGTTTTGTTGTCCCTTAACACTGGCTACTCCAAGTATGGTTCTAAGATCAGCGTCATTAGCGTTATCTGGTAGCTTGTCAGCAATGCAGAATCTCAGTCTACCACAGTGCTATTCAATCAGCATCTGTGTTTTAACAGGATTCTCCTAGTAACTTTTTTGTACCTCAGAGTTTGGGAAGCACCACTTAGGGTATTGTCATTGTTTCCACACATATAGCAAAGTAGCTGCCACATCTGAGTTTTAGCTCGCAGGAAGGGAAAGGACAGCTGAGAGCCATAGAGTCAAGTCTCTCCCTAATGGGAAAAGTGGGATACATTACTTCCTTGGTTTCCAAGAACTTAGTCTCACCTATGTGAAAAGGATTCTGGGAAATGTGGTCTAGTTCTGTGATTCTCAAACTCTTTCCAGTTATTAAAATTTCTAGTTTTTCACACGCCAGTACTTTTGTGAAGTATAAAATTTTGTAACAATTTCAAATTTCTGTAAGAGATTTTTTTAAACAAGCCTAAATATATATTTTTAAAATTTATTTTTATTTATTTGACAGACAGAGATCACAAGTAGGCAGAGAGGCAGGCAGAGAGGAGGGGAAGCAGGCTCCGTGACAAGCAGAGAGCCCGATGTGGGGCTCCATCCCAGGACCCTGGGATCATGACCTGAGCTGAAGGCAGAGGCTTTAACCCAGAGGCTTAACCCATTGAGCCACCCAGGTGCCCCTCTGTAAGAGATTTTAAATGCTCCCTTCAGTTACTCCATCATGAAGCAGTAACAAAGAGTTTGAAGACTGACATGGATCCAGGGACCACATTTGAAGTAGTTCCCTTCTACCTGAAGAGATTTTGAATTTTTCACTTACTGATGCTATTGAAATTATGGTAAAGTTGCATGAATTTGGTATGAATGAATGAGGAATTTTTTTTTTTACTTTATACTTTTGATTCAATTTACTTATTAATATTCTACTTAAAATTTTTTATTATTTTTAGTGATAATCTTATGTTTGTAAAGGACTTTTTAGTTTGCCAAGCCCTCTTTCCCTAATTATGTCACTCCATAATAATAAGTAGTAAGTATGTATGTATTATGTTTGCTTAGCAAAGGGGATTGCGAGCCTTCTTGGTTTAATCATGTGGTTGATATCTATTATGACACATTAAAGAATAGTCATGTTTGTTATGAGGTAATACCTTTCCACTGTATTTTGTAGCTTTCTTATACTTTTAGTTATGAATTAATACGAACTAATATTAGTTTACATTTGGTGTGATGAGACTTATCTGTGCCATTGTCATATTGGCTAACGTTGCTTGACATGGTTTGAATTACTCCTGCCTAAACATGTTTTCGTGGAAAATAAAATTGAATTGGACTGTTGGTGGTCTTTTAAAATGTTTTACCTTATCACAATAACTTTGATGTGCAAATTGAATTGTTTATCGTTACTGGTAATGCTCTACTGCCTTAAGCAAAAGTATATTTAAAAAATGTATGATTATAGATTTCTGTGTATCTAAGACTTGTATTTTCAAAGTGGAAAAATAGGCTGTTTGACTGAATGTTTTTGTTATATTCAGCTTGCTTGTTGCTGTTACAGCTTGCCTGGTACTGCCCCGCAGCAGCCGTTTTTTTTCTTTTTTGCTTAAGTACTCAGTGTACATGAACTAAGAAGTCAGCAGGAAGTCAGCATTGTGGAGGAGGAACAGGCTTGCGAGCTGGAATAGATTTGTGTTTGGAACTGAAATTAGTAAATTCCATGATTTTGAATAGTTAATTTATATTAGAATTGGTTAATTAGAATTATATCACAAAACTGGGTTATCATGAGCGATTACTGAGGAATAGAAAATAGTTGTGAAAACACCACATGTATCCTTGATTTTCAGTTAAATTTATACCTACTTTCTATTTTTAAATTTTAAGGTGTAATTGAAGTATGGCTGGCCACACAAATATACCTGCCTCCTGAGAAGCGATGGGGTTCATGGTTAAAAGCATGGGCTCTGAAGTCCAACTGTCTTCTGCTAGCGTCAATCCTGGTTCTGCCACTGATTAACTATAGCCTTGAGTACATTAATTATTTGCTGCCTCAGTTTGCTCATCTGTTAAGTGGTGCCAATTATAGCACCTAACCCACAGTGTGCTTAAGAGGATTAATGACTTGATACACACAAAGTGTTCAGAACACTGCTTGTCATATGCTGAGTGCCTAGTAAATATTTGCGTCCTTTCTAATGCATATTAAGCCTGGATTCTCATAACTTACTGCTGCCTATAAATAAATTGATGTAATTTTCACATATATCGATTTCTGATATTGTGTTATTTCTGAAAAAAGTTGTCCTTTATTTTAGAATATCTTTTGTTGTCTCTTAAAGGATTACCTTGATAAAGACAAAATCCTTATATCTTATGGGTTTTGAATCTCATTATAAAATATGTCTTACCATTTGGTAATCTTATAAATGTTGTTGCCTCAAATTAAAGATAAGTAATACAGATAGGATATTTCATATAATATTATTTTACTTGCACAGGAAGAATAGAAAGACATTTGAGAGAGAGAACTATCAATATTCAATCTCTTATTTTGGATGTGAATTTAGTAAGTCTCAGAAGCTGAAGGCAGGTAATTTAATATTCTTGTTGAAATATTGCATTGTTATTAAGTATTTGCCTTTTAATTTTATAAATAAGGTTTTCATTTAACGAGTAATGGAATGTCCTCCTTAAAAATTAAATGTTTGGAGTCAGTTTTGTAATATGTAAATTTATGGAACAATATAAATTTTTTGAAGATTAAATAAATGTTTAAAGAGAGACATCTTTTGAGTCTAGATTTTAAAGAAAAAAGATTATAGAGCTTTATCCTAAGTAAGGAGTTGGCAAACTATGGCCCAGTTTGATTTCATGCTTACTCTTGTTAATAAAGTTTTATTCCTACACAGCTATACCATGCATTTGTGCTCTGAGCAGAGTTGAGTAGTTGTGACAGAGATCATATGGCCTGCAGGAAAACTACAATTTTTACTATCTGCCCCTTTACGGAAAAAGTTTATTGGCCTCTGTCCTAAGTAATTAGTGAAGTAGATTTATTAGTTCATTATTACTTAGAAGAGGTTGGAATAAGTTGTACATGCTACTTTTCCAATGTTTGTCAAAAATAACTTTCCAGAACAACCATGATCCTTGTTTGTATCCTTATTTGTAATGACTGGTATGAATGGTGCTGCTTCACAGATTAGTAAATCCTAACTATTTGTTAGGAATGTGCCACTACTTGCAGTGGGACTTTCTATCAGATACAGAATTGTCAGGTGTTTTTGAAATGGTCTACTGATTTTAATAGAAATTTTCCATTATGTCCTAGGGCAGATAGAAATCCTTCATTGCTTTCAATTGAGAATTTCTATCACACCTGGACAACTTTTGGATTTTATAGAAAACCTAGACTACAGATAGTTTTTATCAGATCAGTACTGCTTAAGGGAAGGAAACAGATGTGAGGTTGAAAAGCCTGCTAAAACATATCAATTCTGAGTAAAATATAGAAGTTTGTCTTTAAATAGCAAAACCTATTTGGTAGCCAGTTATACTTAAATTAACCTAATTTATTTGTAATCTGTTTTTTTTATTGATTTATTTTTAAAGATTTTATTTATTTATTTTAGAGGGAGAGAGGAAGAGAGAACGAGTGCAAGCAGCGGGAGTGGCAGGCAGAGGGAGAGGGAGGAGCAGGCTTCTCACTGAGGAGGAACCCTGACAAGGGCTCTATTCCAGGACCCTGGAATCATGACCTGAGCTGAAGGCAGACGCTTAACCTACTGAGCCACCCAGGCATCCCAGTAATAAGCTATTTTAGATTAGAAATTGAATTCATGAAAAAAATTCATGCATTGATTTGACAAAAATTATAGGTGAAGTTTTTTTTATATCTTTTTATTTATTTATTAGATTGAGTGAGACAGAGAGAGAATGAGCCAAGCAGGGGGAACAGCAGGGAGAGAGAGAGGCAGACTTCCTGCTGAGCAGGGAGCCTGATGCAGGACTCGATTCCAGGACCCTGGGATCATGACCTTAGCCGAAGGCAGATGTGTAACCTACTGAGCCACCCAGGTGTCCCTGTAGGGGAACTATTTTAACAGTGTTCAGGGGACTAGGCACAAAGGGTCTAATGAAATCCAGTTTTTCAATATTCATTCTTATATTCATTCATATTTTTCCTTTTTGGATATGAATCCTCAAACTTGTAGAGTTGCCATTCCCACGACGTAGAGATTCATATACACTGAAATTCTGTTTTTTCACAGTTTCCATTTTTGACATTATTCTCATTATAAAATGTTCCATCAGAACTTTTACATTTCACCTAACCACTCTGGTATACTGGGGTATAAGTAATATAGTGATAACAACCAAGCATGCCATTTAACAACTGTAACCAACATAAACAAATAACATCACTGAGAAATCCAGGCCCTGAATTTTAGCTAAATTAAATAGACCACTGCAATCTTGATAGCTCATCCCCAAACTTAAAGAGTATAATAGTTTTGAAGAGTGTATTAGTTTTTCTGTAAAAATTATGATTAATTTTACATATCAAATTGGAAGATATATGCAAATCACTCTTTTTTTCAAATGGCCAGACTTTGTATTGATGACTTGATGGATTCCCCAAGTACCACCCTGGGTCCAGAGATCCGTTGAGAGTTTTAAATCAGGGCCTTGAAAAGACCAGATTTGCTGAGTTTACAAAGATCACTCTGGCTTCTATTTCAAGAATGGGTTGAGAGATCAACATTCAGGTAGGGACAACTTAAAGGAAAACATTCTCTAGAGATAAACTTCATCAGTGAATTTTTTCTTAAGGGAAATTGAAGGAATTGATAATTCTAGTTTATTCTCAATGCCCTTGACTTGTTTCTTTCCTCCCCCACAATTTAAAAATAAAATCAGTTAATATTTATTCTATTAGTGTTAGTGCTGGTGGGTTTTTTATTTTTTTTGCTTAAAAGTTCGTAAGTTGGGGCACCTGGGTGGCTCAGTGGGTTAAGCCGCTGCCTTCGGCTCGGGTCATGATCTCAGGGTCCTGGGATCAAGTCCCGCATCGGGCTCTCTGCTCAGCAGGGAGCCTGCTTCCTCCTCTCTCTCTGCCTGCCTCTCCATCTACTTGTGATTTCTCTCTGTCAAATAGATAAATAAAATCTTAAAAAAAAAAAAAAAGTTCATAAGTTTGTTTGATGCCTCAAAACTAAAATACCTTTTGAAAGTTCATTTTAAAAATAATATATATAATTTATATTTGCATTTATATGTATATAAAAATACTTCAAAAAAGAAGGTATTTTGAAGTATAAAGATTTTTAAGAAAAGAAAAAAGAAGACCTCATAATGTAATTCTTAGATCTAGATTTCTGAAGAGGAGCAGGAATGTTATTTTTTTCCTAATTAATGAAGTTTTAAAAACATATGCCAGGTGGGCATACTTGTGCTTACCTTTCTCATGACTAAGCTGATAGGATCAACTACCGATTCCTTTCTGATTTTAGTGCTATTTCCAAGCCAGTATGTGAAAGAAGCTATATTTGAAACAGTCATTTAATAATTAGATATTTTTAAGCAGGACATTTTTTTTCTCTGAGATCTGAGTTTCCTTTTTGAGAAAATATTTTACATAAAAAATATTTTATAAATGCCTTTCTGGTATTTTTCCTTCTTTTGAAAGTTGCTGCTTTAATGTTGAGCACACGTCTGACTCTTATCACATACATGGCACATACGTAGAAGTCTATCACCACTCTTTGTGTTGTTTTCTACTTTTTCACCTGTGCCTACTATTACTTTTCTGTTTGCTGCCGACTGACTTGGGCTTCTCCTACACTACACCAAATGCTTTTGCTGAAGTTATCAATGATCTGTTGGTGAGGTACATTCCTTACTGACTTCTTTGCTGCATTGGAGGATACTGGTCAACTCACTTCTTGAAATTTACTGTTCCCTGTGTCCCCAAACACTGCAGAATTTTTGTTCTCTTTATCCTTTTCTTATTATTCAGTTGCTGTCTTTTTATAGTATTCTTATCCCACTCTTTCTGCCTTTTCTCACTTTCCCTGTTGGTACTACAAAAGTTTTGTTTTTGTTTCACTTGCTCATTTTTCTTACTTTAACTGATGAATCTCATTTTAAACTGATTTCTGCATGGTGATGATTCCTAAATCTGGCTAAGCCTGTATTTCAAAATGTGTGCTTGTATATGAAACACTTCGCTGTACAGTTTGAACTCAGTATCACAGAGGCACCTCAGACTTCCATGCTTTTAAGTATGCTTTTCTTCCCCAGTCTCCCAAATTCTTCTCTTTATATTCTGACTTAGTTTGTGGTACATTCATCTCACCAGTCACCTAAAAGTCAGTTTTGCCTCTTACCATTCTCTTATATTTAAATTAAGAGTCAGTCCTAACAGTTTTACCTTCTAAATATTTTCCCACTAAAGGACTTCATTCTTGGGAGGACATTAGGAGCCTCCTGATTGGTCTTCTTCCTCTCTCAAATCCTCTTTTCTAGGGCTGTTAGAATAAGTTATCTAAAATTGTTTTTTAACCTTTAGGTTTCCTGTCTCCTGCAGGATGAAGTCTGTCTTCCTTACAAAGATTTGTATGTCTTCTTGTTTGTCTCTGGCTTGCTTTCTTGCTCCTTCCTCTCTGTAGTTGCTGCTCCAACAGTATCAGCCTGTTTATTGGTCTCTCATGTATTCGCTATATTGAATCTGATTATTATATCATTTCTCATCTTGCTCTTATGTCTGTAATGCTTTTCTCCATTTAAGTTATTTGATTCTTGCCTCTCTTTTATTTTATCCCATTTTAAGACTTATTTATTTTAGAGAGTGTAAGCTTGCAAGTGGGGGAGGGAGGGAAGAGCAGAGGAAGAGATAGAGGGACAGAAGCAGATTCCCTCCTGAGTAGTAAGCCCCGTGCCAATGCCTATGCCAAGGATCTCAAGCCCAGGACCCAGAGATCATGACCTCAGCTGAAATTAAGAGTTGGTTTCTTAACTGACTGGGCCACCCAGGTGCTCTGCCTTTGATTTTAAAATGAAGCTATTATCTTTTATAGGAAGTCTTCTCTAACAGGAAGAAGGTATCCTCTCTTTGAGTTCCTATAACATTTTATCTCTAGGTCATTATGCCATAATTATTCATCTGTCTCTGCAAGTCAACTAAGCTTCACTGGAACTGAACTTATTTGAAGTCAATGACCATGTTCCTTTTTTATCTTTGAATTCCTAGGACTAGGGACTCAAGTGTTTTCAGAATAAAGAAAGTGATGTAACTTTTCTTTTTTAATTGTACTGTAATTAACATACCTTAAAATGTGTAGGTCTTAAGTGTTTAGTGCAATAAGTTTTCATAGTTGTGTGCACTTAATGGAAGTACCATTCTAAACAAAATACAAAACATTTCTATCACCCAAGAAGGTTTTCTCATGCTTTGTCCCTTCCACTGGCCTGTTCCCTCTAGGTCATCTTTTTCTAGCATTTGTCATCATGAATTAATTTTCCTCTAACTGGACATCATAAAAGTGGAATTATTTTTGTCAACTTCTTAGAAGCTTGACATGTTTTTTTTAAATTTTTTTTATAAACATATAATGTATTATTAGCCCCAAAGGTACAGGTCTGTGAATCG
This sequence comes from Mustela erminea, assembly GCF_009829155.1. Lineage (NCBI taxonomy): Eukaryota > Metazoa > Chordata > Mammalia > Carnivora > Mustelidae > Mustela > Mustela erminea. Next base: position 45,640,504 of record NC_045628.1, on the reverse strand, counting down.
CCAGGTTTACACACTTAACAGCATTTACCATAACTCATTCCCTCCCCAGTGTCCATAACCCCACCTCCCTCTCCCTATCCCCCTCCCCCTGACAACCCTCAGTTTGTTTTGTGAGATTAAGATTCTCTTATGGTTTGTCTCCCTCCCCATCCCATCTTGTTTCATTTATTCTTTTCCTACCCCCAACTCCCCCACATTGCATCTCCATTTCCTTATATCAGGGAGATCATACGATAGTTGTCTTTCTCCGATTGACTTACTTCTCTAAGCATAATACCCTCTAGTTCCATCCTTTGTCATCACAAATGGCAAGATTTCATTTCTTTTGATGGGTGCATAGTATTCCATTGTATACATATACCACCTCTTCTTTATCCGTTCATCTGTTGATGGACATCTAGGTTCTTTCCATAGTTTGGCTATTGTGGACATTGCTGCTATAAACATTCAGGTGCACATGCCCCTTTGGATCACTACGTTTGTATCTTTAGGGTAAATACCCAGTAGTACAATTGCTGGGTCATAGGATAGCTCTATTTTCAACTTTTTGAGGAACCTCCATGCTGTTTTTCAGAGTGGTTGCACCAGCTTGCATTCCCACCAGCAGTGTAGAAGGGTTCCCCTTTCTCCACATCCTTGCCAGCATCTGTCATTCCCTGAATTATTAATTTTAGCCATTCTGACTGGTATGAGGTGGTATCTCATTGTGGTTTTGATTTGTATTTCCCTGATGCCAAGTGGTGTGGAGCACTTTTTCATGTGAGAAACTTGACATGTTTTTGAGATTCAGTCATGGTCTTGCCTGTATTAGTAGTTCATTCTTTTTTGTTTGTTGAGTAGTATTCCATGTTAACCAACCGTCTATAATTTGTTTAGTCATTTTCCTATTGATAGCCATTTTGGGTTTTTTGTGTGTATGTGTCTGGTTATTAGGAGTAAGACTGTGAACATCTTGGACAAGTATTTTTGTGGGCCAGTGTTTTCATTTCTCTTGAATAAATATCGAGGAGTGGATTTGGTGGATCGTAGGATGGATTTGTGTTTATCTTTATAAGAAATAGCTACTTTATTTCTACAGATGTGACATTGTGTACCCTAACAATGTGTGGGACATGTGGATTCTCTACTTTCTCATCAAAATTCAATGTTTTCAGTCCTTTTAATTTTAGCCATTCATGCTGATACGAAATGGTATCTCATTCTGTTTTTAAAGTGTATATTCTTGATGATCAGAGTTATTAAGATATTGAGTCCTTTTTCATGTGCTTAATGGCCATTTGTATATATTATTTTATGAAGTATCTATTTCAGTCTTTTGCTGACTTAAAAAAATTGAATTGTTTGACTTTTAAATATTGATTTGTGGGAATTATATGTTCTAGCTATAAGTCTTTTGGCAATTACATATGATGTGAATGTATTTTCCCATCTTATTTTGGTTTATTAGTAATATCTTTTTGTATTAGAAATGTTTAATTTTGGTGAAGATCAATTTTGTCAGTTCTTTTATGATTCGTACATTTTATGTTCTGTCTAAAAATTGTTGCCTACCTCAAGTTTGTGGACGTATTCTTTTATGGTTGCTTCCAGAAGCTTTAGGGTTATATTTAGATATATGTCCTAATTAATTTTGTGTGTAGACTGGGAAAGAGACTGGTATATTTCTTTATTTTTATGCAGATATTCAATTGTTTCAGTAATAATTTGTTAAAAAGATTTTTCTTTCCCAGTGGATTGACTTGGCATTTTGGTTGAAGATCTACTTACCATATTCTGTTTGTCTATGTTTAGGCACTGTCCTGTTCCCTTGTTCTAGTTTACTTTCTCCATGCCCATACCATACTGTTTTGATTAATGAAATGTAATAGAAGTAATGATATCAGTTAGTAGAAGCCCTCATCTTTTCTTGGGTGTAATTTGACTATCCTTGATCTTTTACATTTCCGTATGAGTTTTAGAATCAGCTTATCTACTTATTGAACAAAGCACACTCAGACTTCTGATAGCTAGAAAATGGTAATAGTGTCATGAACAAACTCCCCAAATCTTTTGAACTGTATTAATAACTGCATACATATGAAAACTCTGTGTAAAAAAACACACTCTCAACATTATGTAAAGACAGAGAATGGTGAAACTATCAAATAGCTGAGGGTAAAAAGAAAGCATTAACAAAAACCAGCACCATGGTTCCACACACTACCACTCCAATCTTGTCCTATTGTGGGGCTTTAGTGATTCAAGGCAGACCTTTTTAAACTACTGGAAAAGCAGAGTAGAGATGGAAATGATATGGCTTGAGAGTGAATAGGAATGACTACCAGGAAGATGAAATCTACCCCAAATCTGAAAATACTAAGGTAACTTGGCATATCAGAAAAGTATTTTAAAGTATGCATATCTTAAAGGAACTGGTTCCAATTAAGGGCCCCAGGTGGGAGATTTAAACTGAGAAATGCTGTATAGTGAGCAGGTATACAACTTAGAAAGTATTAGATGCCATATAAAGGAAAAGGAATGTGATTTAAAAGGGCAGACTCTGTTTAAAAGATTAAGACTAATTTAAAGAATAGGAATTAAAAGGATGATCCTTCAACTATATCGCTTCTGGGAGAGAAAAAAAAGGCAAAAAGGAAGGAAAAAGCTTCCTTTGGCCATTTGGTTGTGAAGAGGCAAAGAAGAAAAAGGAAGAATTAGACAATTATAAGACAACAGAACCACAAAATTGGAGGATTCACATATTAATTTTGTATTCTGTAACTTTACTGAATTTATATATCTGTTCCAGTAGTTTTTGGTGGAGTCTTTAGGGTTTTCTATATATTGTATCATGTCATCTGCAAGTAGTGAAAGTTTTCTTCCTTACCAGTTTGTATGCCCTTTATTTCTTTTTGTTGTCTGATTGCTGTGGCCAGGACTTCCAGTACCCTGTTGAACAGAACTAGTGAGAGTGGAGAGTCCTTACCTTGTTCTGATCTAAGCAAAAGCTCTATTTTTCTCCATTGAGTATGATGTTAGCTGTCGCTTTTTCATATATGGTCTTTATTGTGCAGTGTTATGTTTCCTCTAACCCCATTTTGTTGAGAACTTTGTCATGAATGAATATTGAATTCCATCAAATGCTTTTCTGCGTCTGTTGAGATGATCATATGATTTTTATCCTTCATTTTAGTAATGTGATATGTCACATTAATTTGCAAATATTGAGCTACCTTTGCATCCGAGGAATAAGTCCCACTTGATTGTGGTGAATAATCTTTTTAATGTATTGTTGTATGCAGTTTGCTAATATTTTGTTGAGGATTTTTACATCTATGTTTGTCAGAGATAATTGGCCTGTAGTACTCTCTCTTCTTTTATTATCTGGTTTTGGTATCAGGGTAATGTTAGTTCTATAGAATAAATAAATTATAGACTAGAGAGAGCCTTCCTTCCTCTTCTACCTTTTTGGAATAGTTTGAGAAGAATGGATATTAATTCTTCTTTAAATGTTTGGGAGAATTCACCTGTGAAGCCATCTGGTCTTTTTGGGGAGTTTTTTGATTACTGATTCAATTTCCTTTTTAGTAATTGGTCTGCTTAAATTTTCTATTTCTTCTTGAGTCAGTTTTGAAGGTTATAAATTTCTAAGAGTTTATCCATTTCATCTGGGTTGTTCAGTTTGCTGGCATATAATGTTTCATATTATTTTCTTATAATCTTTTTTTTTTGGAGATGGTTGTTGTTTCTCCTTTTTCAATTATGATTTTATTTTTTTTGAATCCTCTTCCTCTCTTTCCTCTCTCTCTCTCTCTTTATGAGTCTGCTAAAGATCTATCACTTTTGTTTACCTTTTTATGGACCACCTTCTGGTTTCATTTATATGCTTTATTTTTTACGTCTCTATTTCATTTATTTCTTCTCTAATGTTTATTTTCCCCTTCCTTTTACTGGCTTTGGGCTTTGTTTTTTTTCCAGCTCCTTTAGGTGTAAAGCGAGGTTGTTTATTTGAGATTTTTCTTCCTTCTTGAAGTAGGCCTGTATTGCTGTAAACTTCCCTCTTAGAACAGCTTTGCTGCATCCCGGAGTTTTGGGCCATTGTGTTTTCATTTTCATTTGTCTCCATGTATTTTTTGATTTCCTCTTTGATTCTTTGGTTGACCCATTCATTGTTTAGTAACATGTATTAAGCCTCCATGTATTTGTGTTCTTTCTAGATTTTTTTTCTTGTGGTTGATTTCTAGTTTTTTGGTTTTTTTTTAAAAAAGATTTTATTTATTTATTTGACAGACAGAGATCACAAGTAGGCAGAGAGACAGGCAGAGAGAGAGAGGAGGAAGCAGGCTCCCTGCTGAGCAGAGATCCCAGCATGGGGCTTGATCCCAGCACCCTGGGATTGTGACCTGAGCCGAAGGCAGAGGCTTTAACCCACTGAGCCACACAGGCACCCCTGATTTCTAGTTTTATACCAGTGTGGTCTGAAAAGATGAGCAATATTATTTCAGTCTTTTTGAGTTTGTTGAGACTTGCTTTGTGGCCTAACATGTGATCTCTTCTGGAAAATGCTCTGTGTGTACTTGAAGGTATCTTTTAAATATTAAAGCTGTATAAAGTTTTCAGGATGTCATAGGTTAAGTAATTCTGTACTCCTCATGCCTTTTGAGGAATCTAGAAGATGAGTTTCATCTAACCAAATGAGTTTGGGACTCTTCACCAAAAGTTTTGATGGTGAGCATTTAAAAAAGATACGTAATTATATGTATAAGGCTGAAAGAAAGGTGGGGATGAGAATGGAAAACTAATGTAAAAATGTTAAGTATTGTGAGAACATTAGAAATGATGAAACTAGAATTCTAGCAGGAGGAGAGGGGAGAGGAAAGGAGGAAAATAGGCAATAGGTGTAAAAGAATAACAAAAACACCTGATAAGTCAGGTGTTAAAAAGTTAAATGAGGAAACTGTACTCAAGGGAATTTAAAAAGGTAAAAGTACAAAAGTACTGCTAAAGCAAAAATACAGAACTTTGTAAAAACAAAATTTTTTTAAACAAAATTAGCAAAGAATACACATCTTATGGACAAAGAAACATGCTAAGAATAACAAAATACGCAGTTTATAAAATATTATGCTAAAATTGAAACCAAATATATCAGTTACAACAATCAGTGTAAATGGGCTTTAGCCACTTAATTTTTTTTTGATTGGCTCATATAACAAAAAACAACCATATTCTATTTATAAGAGATGTACTTTAAAATAAAATGATTCAGAATGGCTAAAAAGTAAAAGGATTCACAAAAGTATTAATTGGACAAAAGGGCAGACAAATGGAAAGAATATGAGAACAGGGAATAGTGATCTTGATATCAGATATGGTAGAATTCAAGCCCAGAAGTTTTAAATGTGACATAAAGGTTAATACTAAAACCTATTTTTGGCAATTAAGATACTACATTTATGAATATTTATTCAAATAACATAGAAACTACCTTTCTGAAACAAAACCTATAGGAAGTATATTGGCACATAGATAGAAGCATACAAATAATGGACTTCACTACACTGCTTTCATTACTAAGTGGATCAAGTGGAAAAATAAAAAGATAGAATATCTAAACAATATAATCAATGAGGTTGATCTTATGGGTGCATATAAAATGTTACACCTTGATAATAAAGAATACACATTCCTATTGAGGGCCTATGGCAGTCTGTGATCGAATGTACAGTGTTTAGTACTATATAGGTAGTACTATAGTGGTTAGTTAGGGTTGTCAGGGCTAAAACACATTGACAAAATAGATTATGTATTATAAATAAAGCATTAGTAACATCTATAAAGTAGAAGTATTACAAGCAACATTCTGATTACATAACAATAAAACTAGAGTTTACTAACATAAGTAAAATGTTCTCTTCATCTGTAAATTAAAAAAATGATCAAATAGTTCCTTGATAAAGGGAAATAAATACAATTAAACTCATGGAGTTGAACATAACAACAGTGAAGACACTGCATATCATAATGTGTGATACATTTAAAGCAATGATCAGTCAAAAATTCTTTCACTAAACATTGTCATCAGCAAAAATGAAAAAAAAAATTAAGTGAATTAATTTTCCAGTTAAAAAAATAAAAACTAGAGGAAAAACAACAAAACAAGGCAAAAGAAAGTACAAAGAAGAAAAATAATGAAGATAAAAGCAAAAATTGATGAGGGAGAATAGAAAAACAGTAACTCTAATAAATAAACCAGATTCCTGGTAATTTTTTTCCCCCTGGCCATGCAGTAGCTTTTTAAAAACAGCTTTATTGATACCATAAAATTTATCCTTTCAAGGTGTACAGTTCAGTAACTTTTAGCATATTCACAAAGTTGTGCAGTCATCACCACATTCTGATTCTACAACATTTTTATTACCCAACAAGAAGGCTTGTACCCATTTACCATTCCCCACCCCTTTTGCTTCAAGCCCTGGGCAACCTCTAATCTGCTTTATGTCTCCATGGATTTGCCTATGGATATTTCGTGTAAATGGAATCACATGATAGACATTAGATATTTGGTTTCTTTCACTTAGCATAATGTTCTTACGGTTTGCTGATGTTGTAGCATGTATTAGTACTTCATTTTGTGGCTGAATAATACTCTGTTTATGGTACTAACCACATTTTGTTTATATCCATTCATCACTTGATGAACAGTACTAGTGTTTTTGAAAAGTTAACAAAACAGGCAAATCATTGTCTAACCTATTCAAGGGAAAAATAAAGGACAAATATATAAAATAGGAAATAACAAGTATATCATAAATAAAAATAAATAAATAAAAAAATATCATGGGGCCACTTTGCAAATTCTTTTAAAAACCTATAGGAAATAAGTAATTTTCTAGGGAAGTACAAATTACTAAATTCAACCCTATTAAAGCAGACCATAGAAGCAACAGAGAAAATTCTCAAGGAATAATCCCCAAATGCACTCTCAAGCTCAAGTGGTTTTGCAGGAGAATTCTACCAAACCTTCACATAAAATATAATCCTAAATGTTTTGTAAATGATTCTAGAAAAAAAGACGGGAAACTTCCTAATTTCCTTTTATGAAGGAAGTATAACACTGAAACTTAAACCATACAAACTGCACGAAGAAGGGAAACTATAGACAAATGCAACTCATTATATTGACACAAAATTTCCAAACAGATAATAGCAAACAGAATTCAGTACCACATTGAGAAAGAAGTATACATGTTTGGTTAAATATTAAGAAATCTATTAGTATCATAGACCGTATTAAGAAATCTAAGGGAAGAAAATCATATTATCTCCATTGATGCTGATTTTGAAAACCTTTGAGAAAATTCAGCATCCACTCATGATAAAAACACTCAAGAAAATAACAATGGGGGTGCCTAGGTGGCTCAGTGGGTTAAAGCCTCTGCTTTTGGTTCAGGTCATTATCCCAGGGTCTTGGGATTGAGCCCCACATTGGGCTCTCTGTTTAGAGCCTATTTCCTCCTCTCTCTCTCTCTCTCTCTGTGTGCCTCTCTGCCTACTTGTGATCTCTGTCAAATAAAAAAATAAAATCTTAAAAAAAAATAAGAATGAAGGGATACTTCTTTAACTTGATAAAATATTATATAATTTAGTCTTAAAGCCCCTATCTTACTTAATGGAGAAACATACAAAATCATCAACAAGGCAAAGATGCCCACTACTTTTAACTATTCAACACTGTACAAAGATATTAACCAGTGTATTATACAAGATAAATCAGGGTAAAGAAGTTGTAAAACTGTCTCAATCTGCAGATGATATAATATACCTGGAAAACCCAGAGAACCAATGATAAAACTAAATCCAACAATAAAATAATTTAGAGAAGTAGCAGGATATAAAATTAACATGAAAATCAATTCCTTCATACACACCAATTATAAATAGGAAAAAATGATTGCACATGTTTACCATAGAAACAAAGAAGATTAAATATGTAGGAATAAATTTAACAAATGTGCAAAAGCTATATGAAGAAAAATTTAAAACACTCATTAAAGACTCAGAAGTAAAATTGGAAAGACATCCTTGCTCGTAGATGGAACAACTCAACATTATCAGGATGTCAGCTCTCCCTAAGTTAGTTTATAAATTCAATAAAATCACAGTAAAAATACCAACAAGCTACTTTATAGAATTAGGCAAGTTGATACTAAAATTTACATTTAAAAAACATGTGAGACTATCCAGGAAATACTTGAAAAAACTATACAGGAGTAGGGAGAATAGTCCTACCAAACATTATGGCAGTGTGGTACTGTTGCATGAATAGAAAAGCAGACTAGTAAATTGAGCAGGAAGTCCTGAGTTAGACTCAAGTAAAAATGGAAACTTAGTATGTGGCAAAGGTATTGTATCAGCCTGGCTCCAATAAGGAGAGGGAAACCCACATAGTAATTTGAACAGAGAAAATTTGATATATAAATTATGAAGTGTGACAGGATATTGGAGTAGTGAAGCCTTATCTAGTAAGAAGTAAAGAGAATTCCAGAGAATCTAGGAATAGCAGATATAAAGAGCAGCTATTACCCCTCTTGAGTGGAAGAACTTCCCCTGTTCTTAGGGTTGAGATTCAGATCACATTGAAGAGGACAGTGAATGGGAGTGGAGTTGCTGTGTTCCTGCACTGGCAGAACTTGCTGGAAATCACTTCTTTGGAATTTGTGGAAATTATATTTAAGATGTAAGGAAAAGCTGTTCACAAGGCAGAAATCTTCCTGGAGTCACTCCAGTATGCCACCACCTGAGGGACGGTGCTGCGTGATACTGCCAGCTACTCTGCACTGTAGGAGCCTGTCCTAGGAGCACACTTGAATCATGAAGCAAAACCCTTTCATCCCCAGTGCCCTCTGCTGACAAAGCTTGACATGGTCGCAGCTGACCAGGAAATATGTGTAAAGGGCTCAAATTCATTTTCACAGTTCAGGTAACAAAATGTGAATTTGGGGCTGAAGAACTGATTACTGGCATAGGCAACATCTCCAAGCAGTGCATTGAAGACTCACTTTTGAAAGCATGAAAGCACGTTATTTGGACAACTTGGTAGCCATTTGGGGAATGATAAAATTATATCCATGTCTTTATACGATACACAGAATAAACCCCAAATTGATTACAGTCTACTTGAAACCATATATGTAGTAGAAGAAAATGTGGGAAGGGAAATTCACACATAAAAAGAGAAAAATGGTTCTCAAACATGAAAAATTGTTCACACTTACAGAGACATGCAAATTAAAGTGACACTGGGATATCCTAGAATACCCATATGGTGGCAAAAATTTTAAAATATTTTTTTTGGCAAGGTTGTGATGAAACAGAGACTCTCCTAAGTTGCTGTGGTGAATGCAGATTGATAAAACTATTACAGAGGACAGTCTGGTCTGGCAGGTTGAAAGCTTGAATTGCCTTCCAGTGCTTTCTCCTATTTCTTCCGGGAGCCTTAAGCCTCTGGTTGCTGAACACCATGAGCATCTCAGGGGACTTCTCTCAATTCTTTTGCCCCATTTCCTGCTTTTAGTAATTGAAAGTCTGGAGTTAATTCATTATTTAGTATAATTATTAATGTAGCTTATTTTAGTCTCCCACTTTATTATTTGTTTTCTCTTTGTCCTCCTTATTCATCGTGCCTTCTTCTACCTTCTTTTTGGTGCAGCATGTATTTTTTAGTGTACTGCTTTGTCTCCTGTATTGACTTTCATTATACCTCTTAGTGTCATTTCAAAAATGAGTGCTCTTCTAAAAAGATTACAGTATGAATCTTTACATTATCACAGTCTACCTCCAAATAAGAATACTTCATGAACAATGTAAAAATTTTACAATAGTGTGATTTTATTTATCCCTGCCTGCCCATTGTCCTTCTGATTTTTTTCATAGTATTTTTACTATTTCACTTTAAACAATCTATAGTCTAAAAGAAATTTGCATATATATGCAAAGTTAGTTTTCTCTCTCTTTTTTTAAGACTTTATTTAAGATAGAGTGAGTGTGAAAGAAAGAGAGCACAAGCAGGAGGAGCAGCAGGCAAAGGGAGAAACTGACTCTCCACTGAGCTGGGAGCCTGACACAGTGCTTGATCCTAGGACTCTGGAGTCATGACCTGAGCTGAAGGCTGACACTTAACTGACTGAGCCACTCAGGCGCCCCACAAAAGTAGTTTAAAACATATTCTGTATTTACCTATGTATTTACCATTTCAGATGCTTTTAATTCTCTCCTGTGGTTTCATGTTGTATTATTTTGCTTATGACTAATAACTTCCATTAGCAGTTCTTGTATTGTGTGTCTGCTGGTGATGAATTCTCTCAGCTTTTATCTGTTTCATTTTCCTTTTAAAGGATTTTTTTTTTCTGCATATAGATTTATAGGTTGATTCATTTTTTTTAAGATGTGGCTTTATTTATTTATTTATTAGAAAATTTTTTTTTCATCAGTAGAGGAAGAGAGAGAGAATCTCAAGCAGGCTCCATGCGCAGAACAGAGCCTGATGCAGGACTCATTCTCACAACCCTGAGATTATCTCCTAAGCCAAAATCAAGAGTGAGACACTTAACTGACTGAGCCACCCAGGTGCTGTAAGATGTGGCTTTATTTTCTTGGGAATGAATTGTTTATGAATAAAAGTTAGTGGAAATTCTTACATTTTTCCTCAGTGTGTAATGTGTCTTTATTCTCTCACTGCTATTAAAAAAAATTTTTTTTTTTTTTACTGTTTTCACTATCAGTCTGTGATGTGCCTTGCTGTGGTTTTCTTGCATTTAGTCACTGTGGGGTTTGTTGAGCTATTGCATCTTTGGTTTGGAATCTTTGATCAATTTTGGAAATTATGTAGACATTATCTTCTTATATGCTTTTTCTGCCTCATTTTTTCTCACTTCTTTTCAGAGCTTTACTGACACTCCATGTTAGACTTGGTTATCTTGGATTTTCCATTCTGTTCATTTTTCACTTTTTTTTTTTTTTAACTTAGCTACTTCCTCTTTAAGTATCTTCAAGTTCACTAATCCTTTACTCTTTTGTGTCTGCTCTAAAGCCTATTTATTGAATTCTTTATTTCTGAACCTATATTTTTCATTTTTAGAGTTTCTATTTTTTGTAATATACATACCCTTTGAAATTCCTTATCTCTTCCTGCTTAATGTTCAGTCCTTCCATTTCTTTTTACTTATAGCAGAGCTAGTTTCAAGTGTCTGCCAGTTTTGACATTTGACTCACCTCTGTTCTGTCTACTGTTTTGTCTTTCGATTGTTACATTTACCTTTGCTTTATTGTATGCCATGTAATATTTTATTGCATTGTTTCTGTATAAAGCAACTGTAGAGAATGAAATAAGTAACACTCATTTTCATGCCCTTCTAGATCTGGTGTAGTAGGGGTGAGAAAGGGTGAGTTAATATGCTTAGTGGTTATTGTGACCGTTTTTGTTTGTTTGTTTCCAGTTGTAGTTTGCGGCAGAATGCCAGTGATTCAGATGCCCTGAGGATAGGGTCACAACTTTGTCTTTAATAGGACTTGGAATCCAAATACTGGCAAATTCCAGGGCTCTACTCTTACTTCATAGCTAAGCTTCTGGGTTTAAAACTGTGGGAGTTCTATTTCTCTCTGTTCTGCTGTCTAATTTGCCAGACTCATGATTCATATTCTGCATTTTTAAAAAAATTTTTAAATTTAGTTTTTATTTTTTATAAACATATAATGTATTTTTATCCCCAGGGGTACAGGTCTGTGAATCGCCAGGTTTACACACTTCACAGCACTCACCATAGCACATAACCAACCCTCCCCAGTGTCCATAACCCCACCCCCCTCTCCCAAACACCCTACTCCCAGCAACCCTCAGTTTATTTTGTGAGATTAAGAGTCACTTATGGTTTGTCTCCCTCACAATCCCATCTTGTTTCATTCATTCTCCTACCCCCTTAATCCCCCATGTTGCACCTCCACTTCCTCATATCAGGGAGATCATATGATAGTTGTCTTTCTCCGATTGACTTATTTCGCTAAGCATTATACCCTCTAGTTCCATCTATGTCGTTGCAAATGGCAAGATTTCATTTCTTTTGATGGCTGCATAGTATTTCATTGTGTATATATACCACATCTTCTTTATCCATTCATCTGTTGATGGACATCTAGGTTCTTTCCACAGTTTGGCTATTGTAGACATTGCTGCTATAAACATTCGGGTGCACGTGCCACTTAGGATCACTACATTTGTATCTTTAGGGTAAATACCCAATAGTGCAATTGCTGGGTCGTAGGGTAGTTCTATTTTCAACATTTTGAGGAACCTCCATGCTGTTTTCCATAGTGGTTGCACCAGCTTGCATTTCCCACCAACAGTGTAGGAGGGTTCCCCTTTCTCCACATCCTCGCCAGCATCTGTCATTTCCTAACTTGTTAATTTTAGCCATTCTGACTGGTGTGAGGTGATATCTCATTGTGGTTTTGATTTGTATTTCCCTGATGCTGAGTGATGTGGAGCACTTTTTCATGTGTCTTTTGGCCATCTGGATGTCTTCTTTGCAGAAATGTCTGTTCTTGTCTTCTGTCTCTTTCTTGATTGGATTATTTGTTCTTTGGGTGTTGAGTTTGCGAAGTTCTTTATAGATTTCGACACTAGCCCTTTATCTGATATGTAGTTTGCAAATATCTTCTCTCAGCCGGGCCCTTATCAGGAGCCGTGCAATTCCACCTGGGGCAAAGACACTTGAGAATCACTATAACAGGCCCCTCCCCCAGAAGATCAACAAGAAATCCAAACAGGACCAAGTTCATCTACCAAGGAGTGCAGGTTCAATACCAAGGAGAGCTACGGAATTTCAGAGGAGGAGAAAGCAAAGCACTGAACTCATGGCTTTCTCCCCATGATTCATTAGTCTTGCAGTTAATTTAATTTGTTTTTTTTTTCTTTTTTTCAATTTTTTTTTCTTCTTCTTCTGCTAATTTTTTAAACTTTTACCCTTTTCTTTTTTAACATTTTTAAACTAGTTTATCTAATATATATATTTTTTCTTTTTTAAATTCTTTCTTTATTTGTTTTCTTTTTTTAATTGTTTCTTTTTTTTTTTCTGAACCTCTTTTTATCCCCTTTCTCCCCCCCACTATTTGGGGTCTCTTCTGATTTGGTTAAAGTGTATATTCCTGGGGTCTTTGCCACCCTTTTAGTATTTTACTTGCTCCTTCATATACTCTTATCTGGACAAAATGACAAGGTGGGAAAACTCACCACAAAAAAAAAAAAAGAACATGAGGCATTACCGAAGGCTAGGAACCTAATCAATATAGACATTGGTAATATGTCAGATATAGTGTTCAGAATGACGATTCTCAAGGTTCTAGCTGGGCTTGAAAAAGGCATGGAAGATATTAGAGAAACCCTTTCGGGATATATAAAAGCCCTTTCTGGAGAAATAAAAGAACTAAAATCTAACCAAGCTGAAATCAAAAAAGCTATTAATGAGGTGTAATAAAAAATGGAGGCTCTCACTGCTAGGATAAATGAGGCAGAAGAAAGAATTAGTGATATAGAAGACCAAATGACAGAGAATAAAGAAGCTGAGCAAAAGAGGGACAAACAGCTACTGGACCATGAGGAGAGAATTTGAGAGATATGTGACACCATAAGATGAAACAACATTAGAATAATTGGGATTCCGGAAGAAGAAGAAAGAGAGAGGGGAGCAGAAGGTATATTGGAGAGAATTATTGGAGAGAATTTCCTATCATATTCTGCTTTTTAATGCCTCTTTTCAACCCTGTTGTGTCTTTCCTCTGTTAAAGCCTGGAGTGCCTTGGAAGGGTTACTTTCATCCCCTGCCTTACTCTTAGACTTGAAAACTTAGAGTACCTGGAGATTCAAGAGTGGGGAAAGCAGTGGGGAGATCAGAAGTTCTTTTTTCTCTCCTGCCCTGCTCATAGTCATTTGTAGCTGAAAGCCTTAAAGTCCAGAGTTAATCTGATGAACTTCTGTCTCTCCTTGTCTCTCTCTCTCTCTCTTTCTCCTCCTGCATCCCCCTCCGCATTCCAGCTTTTGGCGACAATACCTGAGCACTCGGTGAAGACTAGCGTGGGATGGCATGTAGTTGCAGACTTGCTTGTGGCTGGAAATCCTTGGGATTTTAATCTGTGAGGCCAGACTGTATGTGGCTGTGAAGTTTGTTAAAAGTTTGGCTGATTTTTCCTTACTCAAAGTGTGTTAAATTCTTCTTATTTCATCAGGGGTGGAATCACTGTGGCTCTCTTCTCTCCTGTGAAGGACTAATCATTTTCTAGAGTTTAATTCGTAGAGGTTTCTTTGTGGTCTCAGTTCTCTTACGGGTTTAAAAACCATGAATCTGTAGTTTTTCCAGTTTGTTTTGAATGGTTGAGGATAATGGTTTCTTGCTGCTTTGTGGAACTGTTTCTATTCCTGATATTTCTGATTTTATAGAACTGTCTCTCTTCATAATGAGGAAAATGTGAAATTAATAACCAATGAATCATTCTTCCCTTGATGTTTAAATTGTCCTTATATTTTCCTTCAATATTAAAAGTTTTTTTTTTTTTAAGTTTTAAAAAGATTTACTTATTTTAGAGAGAGAGCGTACTTGTTGGAGGGAGCGGCAGAGGGAAAGGGAGAGAAAGTCCTAAGCAGGCTCTGCACTGAGTGCAGAGCCAGACGCAGGGCTAGATCTCAGGACCCTGACCTGAGATCATGACCTGAGCCAAAACCAAGATTCCGGTGCTTAACCAACTTCACCAACCAGGTGCCCAAATATTACAAGTTTTATACACTTGAGGTGGTATATTAACTGTGTCTACTCTTAATTTGAAATAACAGAATGTACCTCATTGCCCTAGAATATCACCAAGCAAAGAAAGATTCTTTTGACTCTACCTTGATAATTGTGGCATGGAAATGCTGAGTTGGAGACTACATGGTCCAATCCCTTTGTTTTGGCCATGGGAAAATATGGCTGTGTTCTAGCTGGCCATAATGAGGTTGAGGGTAATTCCTGGTTATTTGAAGCTATTGCATTTCCTCCATTTGTCTTTAGTGTTTTTTTTTTTTTTTCTTTAGATTTCCACTTTGTAATTTTTAGTCTGCTCTGGCTATCTTCTTTTTTCAGATGTTAATTTGAATTTTAAAATGTTTAGAAAGACGCATTATTTCTCTGGGTGCTAATTATTTGTATTTGTTTCTCCTATAACATAAATGGGATTATATATATAAATGGATTTAATACATGTTACATTGACATTAACTAAAACTTGATAATACTGTGCATTTAGTGGGTTATTTAATTAAAATATAGATTAGTCATGAATAATGTTTTTCTTTGAGTTATTTTATGCAGCATAAAAATTGGACTTTGATATTAATTTGTGAGATACAGGATTCCAATACAAATAATTTTAGTTTATTTTAATTATAAAAATGAAAAGTTAAGCATTTCAGATGTGTAACAAATAGTTAGCATTGAATGGCTACTTGTTCAGTCAGAGAAAGATAAAAATGTAAAGTGCAGTCTACCAGGAATAGGAGCCAGCACAGGTTGTGTTTGTTTGATATTTTTATAAACAACTGGAAAGTGGAAAAGAGCAGAAAAAGTTTTACGTTGCCAGAAGGCACTAAGCTTTTTTAACTGGTAAAAAACAAACAAACAAACAAACAAATAAATAAAATAATAAAACAAAACTGATGTCTCAGTAAGTACATATTTGCCATTAAAAACTACATTTTTAAAAATATAAAATAAACCTTTCATTTGTTTTAACAAAGTACAGGCTCAATTAAGCCTTTTTTCTTCCTTTTTTTTTTTTTTTCCCTTTGGGAAATGTTGACCCAGTTATAAGTTACCTTAGATAACTAGAGTCTCTTGTACCTTTTAGAAAAAACATTGAAGAACTCTGTGATTTTTTTTTCTTGTGTCTGCCATAAATATAGTTATGGAGTTTTAAATTTCCTTCCAGTTTTCTTCTGCTTTCACTTACCTCTCTGTTTTATTTCCTTCTGTCTCAAATCCTTTATGGTATGAAGTAGTGTATAGTTTCTGAATCATAAATCAAGACTTACACCATTCCCAAGGCAGGTTAATATAATAGAATAGTGGTTAGTACTTCCTCCAGTCACTTTTTACTAAGTTTGCCATTTCTCTTAAATACCATTACACTGTTTACTAACTGTGTAACTTCTGGTGGGTTAATTAATCTGAATTTTTTAATTTATAAAATGGAAATAAATAATATGGGGTTATTAAGACAAATGACATATATCTAATAATTAGCGTGATATCTGGCACTTAAAGGTACAGTATCTGTCATTGTAATTGTTATCAACATCATCATCATCATCTTTATCTTCACCTCAGCTTTACTTCTGCCTGTTCTGGCAATGACCATCATATTCTACACACACTTTCTTAACACTTTACACTTGAACTTCTGTGATGGAATTTATTTGGACTTTTTAGGGGCACCTGGGTGGCTCAGTCATTTAAGCATCTGCCGTTGACTCAGATCATGATCCCAGAGCCCTGGGATCAAGCCCCGCATCCGACTCCCTTCTCACTGGGGAGCCTGCTTCTCCTTCTCCTCCCCGCTCATGTTCTCTCATGCTCTGTTGCTATCTCTGTCATTATCTCTGTCTCTCTTAAATAAATAAATAAATAAATAAATAAATAAATAAATAAAATCTTAAAAAAAAATTTCATACTTCAGACTAATCTACCTAAGGCAGATTTTATTTTTATTTTATTTATTTTTTTTACTTTTAAAAGAATGTTTTATTTCGTTGTTTGACAGAGAGAGAGAGCACAAGCAGGGGAAGCAGCAGGCAGAGTGAGAGGGGGGGTACAAAGAGAAGCAGGCTTCCTGCTGAGCCAGGAGCCTGACTCAAGCCTTGATCCCAGCACCCTGGGATCATCACCTGAGCCAAAGGCAGGTACTTGAACTGATTGAGCAACTCAGGTGCCTCAAGGGAGAACTTTTAATCAGACTCTGCCCATTTCAAGAATATCTCTCCTTTGCTCATGTGGTCAACACTGGCTTTTATTTAACTTATTATTCAACAAGTTCAAAATTTATAGTAGGGTTTTATTAAATATTTTATGAGTAAATTGAATCAGTGGCTGTATTATAGCAATTATAAATGAGATTAGAGTGAAATTTCAGTAAATGAATGGCTGATGGTACTTGTTCTGTTTTTATTTATGTAAATAATTATTTCTTCTAAAAGATACTAATTGGTTTTTAAAAAATTACTTAAAATTTCTATCAAAGTAATATATGTTTGTAGCTTAAAAAAAGAAAAAAAGAAGATACTGAAGAACTTATATTGAAGAATAGTAGTTCCTAAAAAAAAAAGAAAAAAAAAAAAAGAAGTTCCTGGGACACAACGCTTGGGTGGCTCATTTGGTTTAAGCATCTGACTTTGGCTCAGGTCATGATCTCGGGGTCCTGGGATTGAGCCCCATGTCAGGCTCCTCACTTAACAGGTAGTCTGCTTGTCCCTCTTCCCTCTGCCCCCTCCCCCAACTTCCCCTCTCCCTCTCTCTCTTTCTCATATGAATAAATAAAATCTTTGAAAAAAACAAGAGTAGTTCCTGCTCATCCATCTCTCTCCTCCTCCCAATCCTAGTTTAACTCTTAAATGTTTCTGATGGTTATTTTCCTCTTTCAGAATAATATGCCTTTGAGCGCCTGGGTGGCTCAGTTGGTTAAGCTACTACCTTCCGCTCAGGTCGTGATCCCAGAGTCCGAGGTTGGAGTCCTGCTTCTTGCTCCCAGCTCCATGAGGAGTCTGCTTCTCCCTCTGACCTTCTCCTCTCTCATGCTCTTTCTTACTCTCTCTCTCAAATAAATAAATAAAGTATTTTTAAAAATTATAATATGCCTTTATCAAGCTGTTTTGACTTCGTTTTAATTTTATTGTCTGTTGATTCATGGGATAGATAAATATTTAGCCTGTCCAACTACTTATCTGCCCTCCCTAATAAATATATTACTATTTTTAGAAGCCCCTTATCTTTAATTTCTCAGTGTCAAGATAGACGAAATGTACATTTTGTCATGTAACTATAATGAAGTCTTCCATATATCTTACACTAGCTGATAGCCACATTTAAATTTACAGTGTTTCTATTATGATGCCTGTAAATTTTCTGTATAGAAAATCATGTAAATAGCTCTGATTTTATTTTATTTCTTATACAGCTTTTAGTACTTCCTGGAATATCTAATTGTCATTTTTTTTTCTTAATATTGCTTGCTTTTATTTATTTTTCAGTTCTTTTAAGGTAATGGTTCTCAATTAAAATTAGCATTTTCCTGGGGCACCTGGGTGGCTCAGTGGGTTAAGCCTCTGCCTTTGGCTCAGGTTATGATCCCAGGGTCCTGGGATCGAGCCCCACATCGGGCACTCTGCTCTGCAGGGAGCCTGCTTCCTCCTCTCTCTCTGCTTGCCTCTCTGCCTACTTGTGATCTCTGTCAGATAAATTAAAAAAAAAAAAATCTTAAAAAAAAAAAATTAGCATTTTCCCAACACCCGTCCCTGCCCCCAGGATATTTCGTAATGTCTGGAGATATTCTTGGTTGTCACAACTTGGGGAGCACCACTGGCATCTAATGTGTAGAGCCTAGGAATGCTGTTAAACATCCTACACTGCACAAAGCAGTCCCCTAAATAAAGAATCATCCAACCCAAAATTTTAATATGTAAGATTGAGAAAAAAATTTATCACATGTGTGGAATGCTTTCTTCCCTTTTGTTTTTTCCCCACTGGGCAGCTCCCTTCTGAAGTGTTCCCTTCTTCTTCTAATCTGAAGTGATTTTTTTTTTTTTTTTTTTTAAGTTCTGCTGTGCATCTTTCTTTTGAGATTTCAGTTTATCGTTTTCCTGTGTTGGATTCATTTTCTTGTGCCATTTTCTTTTTTTAGTTTATTCCATTTCCTTATTAGTTCACATCCTTATGTAGTTCAATTTCCTGTGAATGGATGGTTAAAAGTAAATTTTCTTAGGTGTTGCATGTCTGAAACTGTATTTATCTTGCCCTGACACCTGAGTGATGTTTTGGATAGTTGTAGAATTACCAGTGGAAACCATTTTTTTTCCCCAATTTTGAGGGCATTAATCAAAAGAGTCTGGTGCCAGCTTCATTCTTATTTCTTCTTCCTTTTTCCTTCTTCTTATTTGCTATGTGTTTTAGAGTTCTCTTTTTATATCCCTGGTCTCTTGAAAATTCACAATTAAGTATCTGGGTATTTTTCCCTCCATTCATTGTATTGGGAACTTTTCTTTTTTACTGAGTTCTTTCAGAGTCATTATTTATATCTTTATCTTTGGGAAATTCTCTTATATTTTTTCCGTGCAATTTCCTCTATACTCTACTGTTATTAGAACCTTTATTAACTGGTTATAGGACCCTCTCGATTATTTCTTTAGGTCTCTTACTTTTTGGCAGTAAATAAAGCAGAGAGGTTAATAAAATAAATACTGATGTGGATATACCCAGAATTGACTATTATTAGTTGGTAAACTGACTTTTTTCCTAATAAAAAACAGAAATTTCAGATAGAAGTTCCCTATAATCCACATCTTCGATTCTCTCTCCTTCTTTGCCTTTTCAGAAGCAACCTTACTATAATTTTTGCATGTATTCTCTAAGATCATTAAAGAATACATTTACCTATATGTGTACATAAATAATATGTAGGATTGCTTAGTGAATAATTTAAGAATTTATATAGTCAATATTTCACAGCTTACTCTCTATCCTGTGTCTGTGCTGGTATATGTAGACCTATTTGTAAGTTCCCTAGAGGCAAGGACTGTCTTGCTCATTGTGAAATCACTAGCACCTAGATCAGTAACTGACATACAGCTAGCACTCAATGTGTATTTTTTAAATGAATCAATATAGTGTATTTTTAACTGCTATGTAGTAGTAACTATGTGAATATACTGCATATCACATTTTATATATTCATTCCCATATAAATTGACAATTTAGATCATTCTAATTTCCATGCTTCTTATTATGAACAGTGTTGTGAAGCACCCTTATATGCATCTCTTTATACTTGTGTTTCAGATTTTATCAAGATTGCTTACCTCAGCAGGGAGCCTGCTTCCCTCTCTCTCTCTGCCTACTTGTGATCTCTGTCTGTCAAATAAAATCTTTTAAAAAAATTATTTTTTTAATTTAAAAATTTATGTTATGTTTACATAACATAAAATTAACCATTTCAAAGTGAATAGTTCAGTAGTTTTTTTACTTTTTTCTCTCATCTTACTGCATTTTTTTGTTTTACTTCCTGAGAGAGTTCCTTAACTTTTTTGAAACTTACTATTGGTTTTTTTTTTTTAAGATTTTATTTATTTATTTGATAGAGACATCACAAGTAGGCAGAGAGGCAGGCAGAGAGAGGAGGAAGCAGGCTCCCTGCTGAGCAGAGAGCCTGATGTGGA
This sequence comes from Mustela erminea, assembly GCF_009829155.1. Lineage (NCBI taxonomy): Eukaryota > Metazoa > Chordata > Mammalia > Carnivora > Mustelidae > Mustela > Mustela erminea. Next base: position 45,620,016 of record NC_045628.1, on the reverse strand, counting down.
GCTTGATCCCAGGACCCTGAGATCATGACCTGAGCTGAAGGCAGAGGCTTTAACCCACTGAGCCACCCAGCTGCCCCGACTATTGGGTTTTTAATTTGGGTAAATATTTTTAATTTCTAGGAACCCCCTTTAACATTTTTTCACAATACCTATTCTTTTTTACAGACTCTTCTTCAATGGATGCTTTAATATTTTTCATGGTGCTCTGTTTTTCTTTCATCTTTTGATTCTGAGGGAAGTAATCAAAGGTCTTTTCCCTTTTGGAATCATTTCTGTTTCCTCTAGTGCCATTTTTTTTTCCTGTTTGTTGTTCTTGGTCTCATGTTATAGGTTATAGGTTATAGGTTTGTTGTTCTTGGTTTCATGTTATAGGCTTTTCCCAATTTTCCTTGGTATTTGGTTATTAGTTCACAGATTAAAATGAGCCAGGAGAAAAAGTATGTATACCTGGGAGAGACTCTTAGACCAAAAGGCTTTGCTCTGGAGTGACCAGGTAGATTACTTAATAACTCACTTTAGGACCTGTAAATGCTGCAGTGGGGTGAGCTGGGTTTTTTGTTTGTTTGTTTGTTTGTTTTTTAAGATTTTATTTATTTATTTGACAGAGATCACAAGCAGGCAGAGAGGCAGGCAGAGAGAGAGGAGGAAGCAGGCTCCCTGCTGAGCAGAGAACCTGATGCGGGGCTCAATCCCAGAACCCTGGGATCATGACCTGAGCCAAAGGCAGAGGCTTTAACCCACTGAGCCACCCAGGCGCCTCGAGCTGGTTTGTTTTGTGGTACCCAGTGTCCTTATTTGCCATCTTGGTTCTTCCCAAAGAAACCATTTGGCTTCTTAAAGAAAAACCCTGCTTTTATGTGTTCCTCTTCTCTTCTGTTTTCTTGTTTTTGTGTTTATTTTATATTGCAGCTGGTTGCCAGAATTTGAATGTATGCCCTTGAATATGGGGGGTGGTGGATAAGAGAAAGTCATCCATTTTTCTCCTCTACCATTTTCCCCCCTCCCCTTACTCCTCTGTTTATCTCCAGCTCAGACACCGTTTTTGAATGTCTGCCATCTTGCAGACACATCAAATCACACCTGCCCCACACTGAACTCATCTTTCTCCAGAAATATTAACTCTCATCATCCATCCTCATTCTCCCTAATTTCCCCGGAGTCACCAGGTACTATACAATTTGATCACTAAGTGCTCCTTGCCTCTTGCTGCTTATCTATACCCTCCTTGTCACTGCCCTGTTCTAGACCATCTTCATCTCTGATTTGGATTGATGTAGTAGCTTCCTAATCAGTGTCTCAACCTCCAATATTTCTTCCCTCCGAATCTGGTTTTCTGTTGTACATAGCCAGCACATTCCTAGTTTATCCACATGACAGTTAAAGAAAAGGAAGAGGTCTGAGGAAAAGACTTTTCTTTTTTTTTTTTTTTTTCTGCAAAAGCAGAGCTTCTCACAATGTTATCCTGACTCTTAAAATTCAAGTTTTATGGTGGCATGATGAGGTGCTTTCAGGAAAATGGTTAGAGAAACAAAGGAAAAGGACCATCAGGCTTAGAAAGGTGGACCTGTAGTTGTTGGAAGCTAGAAGAGGCCTCGTAGGACTTTAGAAGTCTTTAATGACTGAGACCCAGAGGGGACATTAAAGATTATCTCTTCCAGTTCTCTAATTTTATGTATGAGTGACCTGAAATACAGCACAGGTCACACTGTGAGTTAGTGCTGAAACCAGATTGTGGATTTTGAGCATTTTTTTTTTACTCTGGGTTTAAGTGTAGTTAATCAGAGCATAGACCGGGACCAGAGTCCTGGGGATAGCATGCTAGCTCTGTCTTTTGTAAACTGTGTGTCCATGAGAAGGTTTGATTAAGCTCTTCATAGTTGAGGTTCCTCAGCTGTAAAGTGTGTAATGCCAGTACATACCTCACAGAGTTGTTGTGAGGATTAATTAAGTTAATATAAAGAAAGCACTTAAAACAATGTCTAGCACATAGTAAAAAGCGTTAGCACTGTTGTCATATGTTAATGTAAGGCATACTGAATTTATTTATGCCTGCGGCCTAATTTATACACCATGTTACTTAATATTTCATTTTACAATGTAAGGAAATAGCCATGGTGCAAGTGTTATAGTTGTACACTTGTGTACAAGGATTATAGTTACCTCTGTTATCGGTGAGGAATATGACCTGATTCCTTGTGAATACCGCTGTAGAGTACTGAAGAGCTGCTTTGAGATGCAGTGGTTGGCAGAATTCTACTGTGACTCATTCCTATTAAGCAGCCACTCAGCAGATGGGCTTGAAATTTGTGATTTAGCAAAATTACACACTATTATGTTGAGACTTACTGGGTTACTTACAAATAGTGTTAAATTGTCATGCTAATATGTTAATATAAAATATGTTCTAAGGATGTTAAATGGCAAAGTTGGGTTCCCTTGTCTGATTAACTCTGTATTAAAAAAAAATAGAAAGGAATGAGGAACTGGGTGGTTCCGAATCCTCAGTCAGTTAAGTATCTGCCTTCAGCTCAGGTCATGATCCTGGGATCCTGGGCTCAAACCCCAGGTCGGACTCCTTGTTCAACAGGAGCTTACTTCTCTCTCTTTCTCTGCATGCCACTCCCCCTTCTTGTCTTCTTTACCTTGCTATCTCTCTCTTGCTGTCAAATAAATAAATAAAAATTTTTAAAAAGTTAAAAAAGAAACAGGTTGTTGATTACAGGACTCTTCAGAGCATTTAATATATTATGTTAGCTTGGCTTGTGACTTTCTTAAAGGGCAATATGGTAACTAGCCAGTCTGATCCAGAGACTGGCTGTTTTGGCTAATGGTGATCTACTGGGTTTTGTAGAATAATAATCATCTGTCTTAGAATTATATTAGCATGCCTCAATTATAAATGAAATCTTTTATTAGGGCGGATGGTGTAAGAAATTTCATATTTGTAAAATAAGAAAACTGCTGAGAAAGGTATAAAATCAACAAACAATACCTTTCTTACTTATCAAAGACTTTATGATGCTATATACCAGTTTAACATTGCAGTTATGGAATGTACTACTGATATTATAGTTCGGATATAGAAAATACTTTTGACTATACAATTTGCCTGTTTCACAACTGCGCTTTTTGCACTCCTGCGAGGTTTATCGTTCACGGAAGTGAGTGACGGTTGTGTTGTTTCTAATCTCAGCTCATGATACTGCTTCCTTCTCAGAACTTACCCTGATCTTTCCATGCAGACTTAACTGCCCAATTCATCTTATTCATACAGGGTACATTAGAATTTTTTGTTTCTGTTCATTATAATTTTTTGCTTTCGTGGCTGCCAGTTCACTGGACCATCAACTTCTTGAAGATGGGTCTGAACTTTTAACTTTATATTACTTGAAAAAACAACAATAACAACAACAATAACAAAACTTTATATTATTTATAGTGCCAAATAAATCCCAAATAAAAATTTTGCTGAAGGAAGGAAAAAAGTCATTCATGAGGCTGAATTAGCTTTAAGGAAACTTAAAAAAATTATTTCTTAATGTTTTTGGTCCTATAAAAGGCCAAATTCTTGTAACCTAATTCCTGTAAACTAATTGATATATGAGTGCTGTTACACACACTAGAAACTATAGTTGTGTCTATATCCGGTAGTGAAGTTTCAGATTTTTTGACAAATAAAATAACAAGGTCAGAATATTTATTTAACATTACCTACAGGATTAATTTCCTGTCAAAATATGGGTTTCATATTTACTAAATTATGAAAGTTTTGAAATTATAAAATTATTATTAAATTATGGAAGTTAAAAGGATAGATTCACAAAATACATTTTGTCCACATACAGTTTTTGTGGGCACCTGGGTGGCTTATTTGGTTGGGCAACTGCCTTCAGCTTGGGTCATGATCCTGGAGTCCTGGGATCTAGTCCTACAACAGGCTCCCTGCTCAGCAGGGAGTCTGCTTCTCCCTCCGACCCTCTCCCCTTTCATGCTCTCTCTCTCACTCTATTTCTCATATAAATAAATAAAATCCTTAAAAAAACACAAACATACAGTTTTTGTATAGGTGTGTTTTTAAAATAATACTTCGCTGAATAACCTGACCTCTTGCCAGTCTGACTTTTTGACTTTTATTCATTTTAAGATTGTTATTAACATATGTTTTATAGAAATGCATATATTTAGTTATTTGTGACTGTTTAGTTAAATATTATCTTTGTTGACATGCACATCTTTAAAGTGGGAAAATGTTTTTATTGTAAAATGATGATGGCTTAGAAATGTTCAGATTTTAGAATCTGTAACAATTGAGTTTTATATGCCAAATATTATTTTAAAAATGAGTTATTGCCCTTTTAAAATTGAAAGTCATATCAAGGCTTCTTTCATGATGAAATTAATGAAAAATATAACTGTTAACATGAGGGAGTGCTGTTTCTAGACAGTCCGCACACATGAGAATGAATAAGTTGATATATAAATATAAAATCATGAGTTTATCCTGAAACTACTATTTCTAGTCCAACACCAGATGTTTATTTCTAGCCTTCTGCCATCTATATTTGTATCTTCCTTCTCCAACAGTGAGAACCCTGATTCCTAACATCATCAGTGTATTTACTTATTTGCTCAGAGTAGTTTGAGTGCTACAACTATACCACTGCGGAAAAAGAAAACTGCTAGAGTTCAAGATTTGCTTAGAGTTTTTAATGTTTAATTTAAATGTTTAATTTAATGTTTACTGGATTAGCTTTTTATTTTAGTGTGGTTACATTTTTGATTTAACATATAGATAATTGGCTTCTTTCTAATTATATTTAATTTTAGGCTCATACCTTGATTAAGTTTTATATTTTGAATGTATTCGTCATCATTTTCAATAAAAAATGCTGTAAGGCAGCTCTGGACTAAGGAGTCAAAGGCTTTTGTTTTATCCATTGTTGCCACTTTCTAGGTATCATTGGTAAATTAGCAAACTTCTCTGAAATTCTCCTGTCTTCTGTTTCCTAAGGTATTGTTTACATACAATTAAATTCGCCAATCTTAAAAGTACAGTTTGATGGATTTGATAACATATTTAGTTGTGTAAATGGATTTTTTTTTTAAGATTTTATTTATTTGACAGGCAGAGATCACAAGTAGGCAGAGCAGAGAGAGAGGGGGGAAGCAGGCTCCCTGCTGAGCAGAGAGCCCGATGTGGGGCTTCATCCTAGGACCCTGAGATCATGACCTAAGCTGAAAGCAGAGGCTTAACCCACTCAGCCACCCAGGCGCCCCTGTGTAAAGGGATTTCTTACCTTCCAACTCCTTTGTATTTGATGTCCTTCCTTATCCCCACCCCAGGCAAACTCTGATCTACTTTCTATCAGATAGTTTTGCTTTTTCTTAAATTTTATCTAAATGGAATCACATATTGTGTGTGGTTTTTTGTATGTTGCCCTCTTTCACTTGGGATAATGTTTTTGAGATTCACTCACACCATTGTGTGTATTTGTATTTTGCTTCTTTTTATTGTGGTATAAATATATTACAATTTTAAGAATAGTTGTTGGACTTTTGGGTTACTTATAATTATTGCAATTATAAATAATGATGCTTTGAACATTCATGTATACATTTTTGTGTAGACCTATGCTATTGTTTCTCTTTTACATTATTTTTATGGTGATTTTGCTAAGGATTGTGTTAGGTAATATCCTTAACTTTCATAGTGCATTTACTGTTAATAGTGTACTACTTTAAGTAAAATATAGAAATGTAACATCTGTCTTATAATTCACTTACTCTTTCCACTATGTTCATCCTGCTGTTAACTTCATTTTATTTCAGAACTAGTTTTCTATTCTAGAACTTTCACTAGATTTTTTAATTTTTTCTCTCTCTCAGCTGAAACATCATCTGTCTGCTGAGATTTAATGTATTGAAGGCATCTTTTCTTAATGAGACTAGTAACAACATTTATTTTAATATTCTTGTCTTCTAGTTCTAGCATCTGGTTCATCTTGGTTCAAATCTGATTGATTTTCTTTTTTCTTGAGAATGTGGGGTTTTTTCCGGTTCTTTGTTGGGTAATTTTGGATTGTATTCTTGGTGTTATGAATTGTTGAGTGATGGAGATTTTGATCCTGCTGCTTTTCACCAATGATATTGTTTCCTAAGTTGTAGATGGCACCTTTTTTTCACAGGCATGAACTATAGAGTCTTAATTTGTTTGGCAATTCCATTCTCTGTTCAAATCTTTTGTCTTTATCTGGATTTCTGTGAGTGTTCTGCATGTGGGTCATTCTGAGGTCATCAGAGAGGAGAGTAGCCAGAGTCTGTAGACCCCTCTTTGGATTTTTCCCTTACCAGATTCCCCCCCACTCTTCAGTGGTCCTGGTTTCTTTACTTCCTTTTTCTGTTCCCCAGAGCATAAAGATTATCAGTATGTCCTTGTACATACCTGGTCTGCCATTTGGACTGCACTCTGTCCTAGATTTTAAAGCACCCGAGACCATAAGTAGCTTGTAGCTCCCAGTCTTCCACCTCTAAATGAGCATGCATTCCCCATCAGTATTTTCTGCTCACTTTGCAGTAGCTGGAGTTGATTTTTGTATTTTTTCTACCTTTTTAGATATTTTCTGTGGGGGGCAGAGGGTATCATCATACATCCAGTAGAATGTATGATGTACTCCATCATGTATGATGTATGTACTCCATCATACCCAGAACTGGCGCTTTAAAGAATATATATTGATTCCTGTCTTTTTAAGTGGTGTTCACACACACACACACACACACACACACACACACACAAATAGGTATGGGAATCCCAGGAGTCAAGTATGTAAACTTTAACACACAAGACTCAGAGAGAGGGTAAGGAGAGATCGTGTCATTTACCTAAATTCTTATTCAGTCATCGAGAGTGCTTTGTTAATTGTAAAACTCTTTAGGGATATTTGTTCATCAAGTAAGATTTCTTAAAATTAGAAATTTTTAAAAACAATCATTTTTATTAAAATATTTAGTTATTTCCAGAAGCACAAAATATTTCATAATTTCAAAGTTTAAAGTTCTTTTTCTCTGTCCTAACACATATAATATCACATAGCAGTACCACTTTTAGAAATACCTCTTATAAAAATACTAATATTTGTCCTCTATTGTGTCTCTACAAATATACTCAAGAAAGTATTGTTAATAAAAAATTACAAACAACCTGAATAGTTAAATAAATTTTGGTATTGCCCCTATGTAGAAAGGAATACTTTGCATCTATTGAAAAGGATGAGATGGGGTAATCTATGTGCTTGAAATGAAAGTTGGCTGTGATATACTTTTTTAAAAATTTTATTTATTAATTTGACAGAGATCACAAGTAGGCAGAGAGGCAGGCAGAGAGAGAGGGGGAAGCAGGCTCCTTGCAGAGCAGAGAGCCAGATGTGGGGCTCGATCTCAAGACCCTGAGATCATGACCTGAGCCGAAGGCAGAGGCTTTAACCCACTGAGCCACCCAGGTGCCCCTGGCTGTGATATATTCTTAAATGAAAAAAATTACTGCAAAAATTTTTATGTAAAATGATTAATTTTTATAGGCAAACAAATATTTTCTTCTAAATTCCACTCCAGTTTATGTGTATATATATTACAAGGATATACAAGGTCTAGGATTGTTAATACTGTTTATTTTTTAGAAGGAAAATTGGGGAGGGGCCACTTCCAGCTTTTAGTTATACCTCTCTACAGTTTTTATTTTAAAGAAATGAAAGCTAGAATCTATATTTATTGACTAATATATATCTTATGGGCTAAGATAAATATAAATTATATATATATATATGAAGGCATATATATATGCACCACTGTTTTGGCAAATAAGTCATTTATTTGTTTAATATTTACTTGATTTGATAGCATATTTAAGTGACTGCTCTTTTTATTTTAGGCCTCTTTCATTTTCATTTTGTTTTAATTTATGGAGGATTGTTATACTATTAGATGGTAAAATGTATGATTACATATACTACGAATGAGTAGGTATTTGCCATAATTGCTTATGATAATTGAAGTAGATTTTCATTTTTAAAGTTTTAAATAAAAGCCATTAAATAAATGTATTAATGGCATTTAAATAAATTATAAGTAAATTATAAAATGTCTAATTTTAAAATTAGTTATTACAACTGTAATTCTGTGCTAAAGAATTTTAAGATTATTACTCAACCAGCTATTTCTTGACAGCGTTTTAAATTTTGATGTAAATGGCAGATTGGACAAAAATGATGACAGTGTATTTTACATTGGAAATTCTGCTTTGGGCAGAAATAGTTGTGCAGTCTCATGGAGTAACTTAATTTCTTACTGTTATAAATTGTATATATTTATCTGTATGTAAAACTGGAAGATATCCACAAATTAAATATTGAAATTCCTTCCATCTTGCTGACACTTACCCTCTGTTCTCAGTGAACTTTCTAAATATGTTAGAAATATGGAGTTCAGGCTTCCTATAAAGAACCATACGGAAACACACACACATACCTCTGACTGTTAGTTGTAGCCATTGAGGAAATTCCCTTTGTTGTTTGTCAATTCTGTTTTTGTTTGCCAATTCTTATTCATTTTCTTTTTTCTAATAACCCAAAGACGTCTTTGAGTATCATGTTTTGAAAGTATTTCCCAGGATACTAAGATTATAGTGTTTAAGAAGGAAGAAAACAAGTATTTTATTTAGCATCTATATTAGCAAGCATATGCTAGGTTTTTGATTTCTGTCTCATTTATTCTTGAGCATAACTCTGCATATCAATATTTTCAGGATGACCTCAACGTTTTTTCCTTAGGAAAATAAACAGAGGTGCGGAAATTTAAATTGCCTAGAATTCCACTGTATTCAAGGGTGAGACTGAGATGAGCATCTAGTTCTGCTTTACTAAACAGATCGCACGATAATCTCTCCAAGCTTTTCATAAAAGTGCCTTCTAATTTTTGCTATAATATCTTATATTTTTAAATAACATTTCTTCTACAAACCTGAGTATGCAATCTCCGGTGATTAATCCGGGGATGCGCTTGGCATAGACTCTGCAGGAACTGATCCTCTCTTGCCATAGTCAGTGCACAGGGTGTAGGGCCTGAAGTGAGGCTTTCCACCTGATATATAGTTTTATAGCTGTCACCTTTGTGCTGAGGAAAAGATGACAGAAATATCAAATACTCTTGCATTTTAAAATATGAGTTACTCGAACACAATGTTAGCTCTGCTTCTGAATTAAAGTATGAAAATGTTGAATTAGGATATAAGTTATATAAGGATAAGGATATAAATTATAACCTCCAATGAAAGTAAAAATATATAGGCTTCATTTTATACTTTTTTTTTTTTAAGATTTTATTTATTTATTTGACAGAGAGAGCTCACAAGTATACTTTTTTTTTTAAGATTTTATTTATGTATTTGACAGACAGAGATTACAAGTAGGCAGAAAGGCAGTCAGAGAGAGGAGGAAGCAGGCTCCCCGCTGAGCAGAGTGCCCTGATGTAGGGTCGATCCCAGGACCCTGGGATCATGACCTGAGCTGAAGGCAGAGGCTTTAACCCACTGAGCCACCCAGGTGCCCCTATACTTTTAAATTTATGTGAAGGCTTGATTAGCAAAAATGAATAATAACGTAGATAGGTTCCCATTGCCACTATTCTTTGTAATATATCTGTTATGGAATTTCCTAGGAATTATTTACAAAGTTTTACTTGCTCAGATGGTAAAAAACTTTTATACTGAATAAGCATTCCAGGATTAATATCATCATAGGTTAGTTTATGTATAGGGAAAATATTTTAATATCTGGAAATGGGTTATAAAAAATAGAAGCTTGTAGTTTATTGTTACCTATCCTCTTACGGTTATTATCTTAAAATTGTCATGCTTATTTATTTTGATGTCAGAGAAAAGCAACTATTGAAATAATGTTGAAAATACTCTTTGTGACTACTCCACAGCAAAAAAGCCTTATTCTCTAATAATTTATGTGTACTTTTTATAAGTCTCTATTTTCAAAGGATGCACGTAGGAGACAATACAAGAGAAAATTACCTTTTGATATTGAATTTTTTTTCTTGAGGTGTCTCTTAAATGCTTGCTAAATGAGTTTGTTTTTAAACCCTGAGTGATCTTTATAGAAAATACAAATTTTAAAATTGTAATAGTGTATTTTATTTTCTTTGATATCTCTCCTACCCCTTAACAGCCGGTAAATGTCAAATCCTTTATTTGAAAGCTAGTTCAGTACATCTTTGGAGGTTTACCTTTCAGTAGTGGTGTGATATTTCACTTTGTGAAGCAAGGTTGTCACCTAGTGGTGTTTTCAAGTAGTACAGCCTTCAGATTTTGCTAATAAATCTTTAGTATTTTAAAGGGAAGTGCCTAACAAAAATAAACGTAGCTTTCAGTTTTTCAGAATTTAAAGTGTTTTTTTTTTTCTTTAAGATTTTATTTATTTATTTGACAGACACAGATCACAAGTAGGCAGAGAGGCAGGCAGAGAAAGAGGAGAAAGCAGGCTCTCCGCTGAGCAGAGAGACTCATGCAAGGCTCCATCCCAGGACCCTGAGACCATGACCTGAGCTGAAGGCAAAGGCTTAACCCACTGAACCACCCAGGCACCCTTTGAAGTGTTTTAAATTAGATATAACTTTTCAAAGGATTCTCCTTATAATTTTTTCTAATTTCCACCTTTCAGTGTTTAATGTTGGGTCAAAAAATTTTTGTCTGGCCACTGAAATATTTGAGGTAGGGTATTGATCATGGTGTATATCAGGGCTTTTCATAATGCTTCACATATCTAGAAGTTGTTTGTTTAGGGAAAAAAATGTTTCTCTAGCACTAAGTAAATTTTCTCTTTTAAATTTTTGCATAGTCATCCTCAGTTTTTGTGCCAGTTTATTTTATGAAAAAATTGCATTTAAAATATTAAGTATCTTTGATATCTTTGCTTTTGGTATTTCTATTTTGATAATGTAACAATTTGAAAAATTAATGTAGAAGAAATTAAAACAGATTTACTGAGATGTGAGTAAGTTTGTACATGTGGAAGAAATTTAATGTCATAGGTTAACCAAATGGAAATAGTGTACCTTTGTATGTGTAAAGAAACCATAAAAAGTGAAAACTGATAAAAATAATGTATTTCTGGATAAAATAAATTTTGTATTAAAAATAGTTTACTGCAGGGACGCCTGGGTGGCTCAGTTGGTTAAAAATAGTTTACTGCAGGTCATGATCCCAGGGTCCTGGGATCGAGCCCCACATGGGGCTCTTTGCTCAGTGGGGAGCCTGCTTCCCCCTCCCCCTCTGCCTGCCTCTCTGCCTACTTGTGATCTATCTCTCTCTCTGTCAAATAAATAAATAAAATCTTTTTAAAAAAATAGTTTACTGTATTGATTAAGATCAACAGTAAGTGATTGTACTTAGAAGTACTTTAAATAATATATAACTTTACTCATCTGATACATTCATACATAAACCATAGAGAAAATTAAATTTTAAGCTAGTGTTGATTCAGGTCCTTATTATAATTGTTGCAATAGAGATTCCAAGAATTCAGTAGTATTTATTTTGGCATAAGGTAGATGGCTACTTTACCTAAAGAAAGAAAGAAGATGATAGAATAGAGACTTGGTTATTAATGGAAACGCAATAAAAGACCTTTTTTTAGATTTTTATCTTTTGTGTATCATGGTTTGTCCTCTTATTTATCTTTAGTGTTTTGGTCCTCCTAATTATTGTGTTTTGGTCCTCCTAATTATTTGCTTAAAAGGGATTTGGACAAAGAATCCCATGGATTCATTCGGCTTACTGTGGCATATCAATTTGTGTTTTCTATTTTTTTTTTTTTGGTAACGTCTTTTTTTTCTTTTTTTAAAAGATTTTATTTATTTATTTGACGGATAGAGATCACAAGTAGGCAGAGAGGCAGGCAGAGAGAGAGGAGGAAGCAGGCTCCCCGCTGAGCAGAGAGCCCGATGAAGATGTGGGGCTCGAACCCAGGACCCTGGGATCATGACCTGAGCCGAAGGCAGAGGCTTTTACTCACTGAGCCACCCAGGTGCCCCATCAATTTGTGTTTTCAAAAATGATTTTTTTGGGGCACCTGGGTGGCTCAGTGGGTTAAGCCTCTGCCTTCGGCTCAGGTCATGGTCTCAGGGTCCTGGGATCAAGCCCCGCATTGGGCTCTCGGCTCAGCGGGGAGCCTGCTTCCCCTTCTCTCTCTGCCTACCTTTCTGCCTACTTATGATCTCTCTCTCTCTATCAAATAAATAATAAATAAAAAATTTTAAAAATAATATTTTTACCCCAGTGTATCTATAAACTATCTTGAATATATTAATTTCATCTGTTCCAAGTGTTCTGAAGCAAATTTTTTATTAGCTTTGTTATCTTACTAATCTTGTTATTCAACATGGTTAAATATTGGCATACTTCAGAGATATTGTGGGTTTGGTTTTATATCACCACAGTAAAACAAATATCGCAATAAAGCAAGTAAAATTAATTTTTTGGGTTCCCAGTGCATATAAAAGTTGTCTTCACTGGGCGCCTGGGTGGCTCAGTGGGTTAAGCCGCTGCCTTCGGCTCAGGTCATGATCTCGGGGTCCTGGGATCGAGTCCCGCATCGGGCTCTCTGCTCGGCGGGGAGCCTGCTTCCCTCTCTCTCTCTCTCTGCCTGCCTCTCCATCTACTTGTGATTTCTCTCTGTCAAATAAATAAATAAAATCTTTAAAAAAAAAAAAAAAGTTGTCTTCACTATAATCATCTTCACAGTGTCTTTACCAGGAACAGATTCCATCTCAAGAAACCACTTTATTTGCTCACTGATAAGAATCAAGCCTTCATCTGTTCAAGTTTTATCATGAGATTGCATCAATTCAGTCCCATCTTCGGGCTCTACTTCTAATTCTGCTTTTCTTGCTATTGCTACCACATCTGCAGTTACTTCTTGCACTGAAGTCTTGAACCCCTCAAAGTCATCCAAGAGGGTTGGAATCAACCTCTTCCATACTCTTGTGAATGTTAGTATTTTGACCTGTTCCATGAATCAGGAATGTTCTTAATGGCATCTAGAATGGGGCATCCTTTCCAGAAGGTCTTCAGTTTACTTTGCCAAAATCCAACAGAGGAATCACTATGTATAGCAGCTATAGCTTTGCAAAGTATATTCCTTTTTCCTTTTTTTTTTTTTTCAAATATATTTCTTAAATAACAAACTTGAAAGTCTAAATTATTCCTTGACTGCAGACTGGATTGAGAATAGATGTTGTATTAGCAGGCATGAAAACAACATTAATCTTGTTGTACATCTCCATCAAAGATCTTAGGTGACCAGGTGTGTTGTCAATTAGTAGTAATTTGAAAGGAATCTTTTTTACTGAGCAGAAAGTTTCAACACTGGGCTGAAAATATTCAGTAAACCATGTTGTAAAAGGATGTGCTGTCATCTAGATTTTGTGGTTTTATTTGTAGAACATAGGCATAGTAGATTTACTGTAATTCTTAAGGGCCATAGGATTTTCAGAACAGTAAATGAGCATTGGCTACATGTTAAAATCACCAGCTGTATTATTGGCCCCTAAAAAGAGAGCCAGCCTATTTATTCCTTGAACCTTTGAAGCCAGCCATGGACTTCTCCTCTCTAGCTATGGAAGTCCTAGATGGCATCTTCTTCGAGTAGAAGTGTGTTTCATCTATATTGAAAATCTATTGCTTGGTGTAGCCACCTTCATTAATGATTTTAGCTAGATCTTCTGGATCACTTGTTGCATCTTCTCCGTTAGTACTTGCTGCTTCCCCTTGCACTTTAATGTTACAGAGACAGCTTTTTTTCCTTAAACCTCATGAACCAACCATTCATTGCTAGTTCAAACTAATTCTGCAGCTTTTCATCTCTCTCAGTCTTCATAGAACTGAAGAGAGTTTGGGGCTTGCTCTGGATTAGGCTTTGGCTTAAGAGAACGTTGTGACTGATTTGATCTTCTATCCAAACATTAAAACTTTCTCCATATCAGCAATAAGGCTGTGTCACTTTCTTATCATTTGTGTGTTCATTGGAATACTGCTTTTAATTTCCTTTAATAACTGTTTCTTTAAATTTACAACTCAGCTAACTGGTGCAGTGACCTAGCTTTCAGCCTGTTTCAGCTTTCTACATGCCTTCCCCACTAAGTTTAACCATGTTTAGCTTTTGATTTAAAGTGAGAGATAGGTGGCTCTTCCTTTCGCTTGAACACTCAGAGGCCAATATAAGGTTATTAATAGGCTTAATTTCAGTAGTGTATCTCAGAGAATAGGAAGGCCCAAGGAGAAGGGAGAGAGACGAGAGAGCAATGGTTGGTGGAGCCATCAGAAAATACACATTTATCAATTAAGTTCACCTTCTTATATGGGTGTGGTTCATGGCACCCCAAAGCAGTTATAATAGTAACATCAAAGATCATCATCACAGATCACCATCACAAATATGATAATGATGAAAACGTTTGTAATATTGGAACATCTGGGTGGCTCAGTCAGTTAAGCAGTTGCCTTCGGTTCAGATCATGATCCTGGCATCCTGGGATCCAGACCCGTGTCAGGCTCACTGCTCAGCAGGGAGTCTGCTTCTTCCTCTCCCTCTGCCCCTCCTCCAGCTTGTGCTCTCTCTCTCTCTCTTTTGCTCACTCACTCTGTCTCTCAAATAAATAAATAAAATATTATTTTAAAAAAGTTTAATGTGAGAATGTGAGTGTAACAACAGATATGAAGTGCACAAATGCTATTGGAAAAAATGATACCAATAGACTTACTCAACACAGGGTTGCCACAAACCTTCGATTTGTAAAAAGTACAATATCTGCAAAGCACAGTACAGCAAAGTACAGTAAAACAAGGTATGCCTGAATTATATTTTCCCAAATTATATTCACAAATAGGTATTTATAAGTCATTTTCTCCTGCCTTAGAGGAGGAAATTAGCAAGTTATTATTTCATTGTCTCTGGGGTATAAGAATAATAGCAAGAACTGAATTTTTGGCAAGAATGTTACAGTCCACTTACACAATGGGAATGGAAACAGGATAGGCAGAGAGAATAGAGAGTTCTTTATTCAGGCAATTTTGTAAAATGTTTTTTAATGTGTTGAGGGGGCACCTGGCTGCCTTAATTGGTAGAGCATGCAACTTTTGATCTTGGGGTTGTGAATTCAAACCCCATGTTGGGAGTAGAGTTTACTTAAAAAATATATATATATATATATATATTTTCTAATGTTTTGAGAATTTGCAGTAGGTTGTCAACTTCAATATTTGACGGGACCAAAGATACCTTTGAATTTAACTGATTTTTTAAAAAATTATTGCATATTTTATCCTCTTCTTTCCTCATATGAGCTTATGTAATTGGAAGTTAATTATCTTTATTTTCTTTGTGTTTAAACAAGAATTCATTTGTTAAAATTCCCATTTTGATATTTAGATTACATATTTGGTCCAATAATCTCAATGTGGTAGCAAATAATCATATATAGATCAAATACCACTAAAACCATACAAGGCCATTTGATTTGGGTTTTATTTAGAGATAGTTAAGGCTACTGTGTAAGTTTTTGTCCAGATATGTCCATTATTTTTTTATTTTGTTCTGTCCATTTGGGAAGAATGTTTTCATTCTTAGTTTTCTCATTGGCATTTTAAAAAATTTTTCTTGTATCATCAACTTAATTTGTATGTGCAGTAATAGATACTGTCTTTCATTACTTTAGGAATTCAGGTCTTAGTTCAAACTGCTTGAATGGATGAGGTGGATGGAGGGGAAGAAAACTAATGTTTGCTTTCCAAAAGTCATACAAAGTGATCCAAGTCAGCCATGAATATTACGTCATTTGAGAGACACTTTGGTATAAACTTGCATGAGAAAGATAGACAAAATATACAGGAACAAATAAGCAGATAATTTTAATAAACTACTCTGATTAGTAAGTACAAAGTAACAGTGTATGTTCCACATGCAGGCTGAACTCTGTTTTGTTTGGCATATATATTGCTTTACAAAAAACTAAAAGCTAAAAATGAGAAGCTCTAATACTAACTGCTTTACCTGTCCTCCTATGGAGAGTCAACTAGAGGCAAGTTAAGGCTGTTCTCTGTAGATGAGGCACGTAGCCTTCAGTTGTCCTTGTCCTCCACATTCTGTGCCCATCATAGCCAGGGAATAAGTTAGGCTCAAGGATTTTACCTGCTTCAGAGGAATGAATGAAAGGGAAATTGGCTGTCTTTTTCCCTTATTGGTAATGAGGTGTTAATGGTGATCCACTATCTCAATCAAATAAATGAGATTAAAATAATTATATTTGTTTTATCACAGTTTTCTATCAGTTGAGATTCTTGAATTGTAGTTTGGGCATGGTTGGTTTTTGTTTGTTTGTTTGTTTGTTTTATGCCAGGTGACTTTTGAACATGAAATGAAGATGGTTCTGGTAGTAGTGCTTAGGCTGTGTGTGACCCTTCTCATTGAATATATATTTGTTATTTGTAATAGGAAATCCTTCTCCCCCAAATTGGTGGATAATAATTTTGAAGCTTTCACTTCTAAAGTGAAAAGTGTTGCTCAGGATTACAAATTAAGTGACTCTGAGTAAGATGGAATTTATATACCTTCTATTTATGAAAAAAAGGAAGAAGTTTCTAAAATCTCTTTTTAATTTGAGCACTTATTAAACTGTGACTTAAAATGACATTCTTTGAACTTAAAATTAGTGAGAAATGTTAGTCTGTTCTGTATCATGAAGAAATTTAGCCCTTAGTGCCTTGCATGTCAATAAAATGTATTTCAATGTATTTTTAGTACAGAATAGTAATGAATGATTTTATAACATCACTGTTCCAAAATCTCCACTAGAATGGAAAAATATGTGCTTTTGCTGTTTTAGTAAACAAGAGCTCTCTGGGGTTTGTTTCTTCTTTAAGGTCTGTACGCCCTTGGGTTTTATGTGCTCTGAGATGGTACATGGGAACTGCTTATAATTCTCTTCCCTCCGGGTCCGTCGTGCAGATGTGTACAGGGATTGGATCTGGCACACTTGCTCTAATTTTTCAATTCTTGTCTTTCTCCGAATTTCTTACATTAAGACTACTGAATTTTGTGTTTTGTTCTTTCAGTTATTGCATTACTGTCATGCAAGTTGAAGCCAATTTGGGAATTTGACTTTTATTAGTATTAGTTTTTATTTGTTTTATTCATTGATAGTGTTGGAGTTTTAAATGTTTATAAAAACAAGATGAATTTGTAAGTCTCAAGTTATGGTTAATTTAGACTCAGCCCTTCAGTGGAAATGGTACAGTATCTACAGAAGGATCACCAAGATGTTACTGGGGAGAGCTATGACTAAGTCTACTGTTCCTTGATAGGAGTATAGCTGTAAGGCTCAAATTCTTTGATTTTTCAAAATATGAAGGGCGAGTAAGAGAGACTTGTAAGATGTGGAAATTGAGACTGAGCCACATTTTAAAATTTGTTATATTCAGGAGGCATTTAATAGGCATTATTTGAAAGAAATCACATGATAGTTGACTTACACATGTATAAAGTCAAATTTCTCCTTCTTTATGGCTTCTATCCTTACAATTTTAGAGTTTTCCTTTTTATATTATGTAGGGATAGTATTTTTATGTTTTTATAATTTTTTAATCTCTAATTATTAGTATTCTCTGATCTTTTACTATGAAACTAGACTTTTTTTTTTTTAAGATTGATTTATTTATTTGAGGGAGAAAGAGAGCACTCGGGGGCAAGGGGCAGAGGAAGAGGGAGAGAATATTTTAAGCAGACTTAGTGCTGAGCATGGAGCCAGATGTGGGCTCGATCTAATGATCATGAGATCAAGACCTGTGCCATGCAGATGCCCCTAGATATATTCTTCTTTGATATATTGTGGAGTTCACTGATTGAGTTTGCCTAGTTGTCCCTTTTTGTGTGTTTGGTAAAATTGTCTAGTGGACCAGGGAATTGATTTGTACAGATACTGGCTTACATTTGTGAAAAGATCTTTTTTCTTACTTTAGCAGTTGTAGTTGGTAAATAAGAATTGTATGTTGTAATGAAAAGACTGGTGAACTGGGAGTCAGTGGGCATTCTTGTTTTAACTCTGTATCACTTAATTTTCTATTTTGGGGAAGTTCCGTTAACATCTTTGGGCCTTCTTTTCCTTATCTGTAGAACTGAAGAGGTAAATTTTGATTATTTTATTTTATTTTTTTAAGATTTTATTTATTTATTTGACAGAGATCACAAGTAGGCAGAGAGGCAGGCAGAGAGAGAGGAGAAGGCAAGCAGGCTTCCTGCTGAGCAGAGAGCCTGATGTGGGACTCTATCCCAGGACCCTGGGATCATGACCTAAGCCGAAGGCAGAGGCTTTAACCACTGAGCCACCCAGGTGCCCCAAGTTTTGATTATTTTAAAGATTTATTCCAGATCATCTCACTTCCTATGACCTTTTAAATTCTAAAGGTATACCTTTCTAGAAAAACAAAGTATTTTATTAGTCATTGCATATTATTTCCACATTGTGTAGGAATTTTGAAAGTTGTGTTTTTGTAATTACTCAATCAGCATATCTGATCAATCACCATATCTCATTGTATACTGTTGCTTTCTATAATCCATCTCAATCTATACTCATCTCTCATTTCTTTCCCATTTTCCAACCAGAATATTATAGGTTATTATCACTAGAATCTATTTTACTCTTCTTACTTTTATGTTGTTGCTTATATTATTCCCTTTTGTGCATTCTTTCCCATCCCCTAGCTGCTTTGAGCCCCTGTAATGTTTCATTTATAATATTTTGGCCTTGCATGTTTATATATTTATTGTGTTGTGCTGCTTATGAGGCAGTGAACTCCTTGAAGGCAGGTGTTTAATTTACATCATTTTACTAATCTTATTACTGACTCACATACTACTTTTCACAGAAATAAGGACTTAATGTTTCTAAAACTGAATTTGTAAGATGATTAATGACATACAGTCAGTGGGTAGGCCCAATGAAAATTTACCAACATAGTAAGGAAATTAACAGCCATTTTGAATTAAAGCAGTGTTTCAACCATCTATGCTGACTATAGACATTTGTATTCCCTGATCACTTGTGTACTATGATATTACTTTCTCCTCTGCATTCATTCTTACTGATTTATGTACATACTTAACACTTCTGTTTTTCCTCTGTAACCTGGTTAACTACTTGCCTTCTTTCATCATTGTAGTTTAGTACTGCCATGGTCTTAAACGCAGTACTATATAATTGTTTTAATACATTCTTGTTTTGATATTTATACTTTTATCTCCTTGGTCTTGTTCTAGGCTTATCAACTTTAATCTCTTGTTCTTTTGCATTCTTCAATTTACATTTCTTTTCACTTGCTCCTTCATTTTTGTAAAATTATTCAGTCTGTGTTCCTTAAAGACTTGTTGGTCATTGTCTCCAGGTAGAGTTTACATTGATATGTGTCTTAGAATCACTCCAATGTTGGGTATTGGTGGTTGAATTGCTGGCTCTCAAGAAAGAGCTTGCTGTCAGATTAACACTCCTGTATCTTTTCAGTGGGAGAATGTCTGCAGTGGCAATGTTGGCACCAGCCCTTTTGTTAAAGTGGTTGATACTGATTATAAAAGACGTGAGATGGGTGGTGCCTGGCTGACTTGGTTGGTAGAGTGTGCGACTCTTGAGCCCCATGTTGAGTATAGAGATTACTTAAAAATAAAATCTTAAAGTAAAAGATGTGAGATGTTAATGGGCATTTGTACAGGTGGATTTTGGGGGAGATAATACCTAAATTCTAGAATTTATCAAAGAATTTTAAAATGCCTGCATTAAGCATGAATGAATGGGTAGAAATGATTCTCTCTCTGGAATCAATAATCTTTTTACTCTTGAGTTAATTATTGTCTGTAACAGATGTGATACTGGTTTAGACTGAATAAAAGATCAAAACGCAATAAGACAATGAGTAAAAAAACTGAAAAGAGAACAGGAAAAGTAAAAGGTATAAGCTAAAAAGTTTCCTATCTTTGTGCCACTTCAAGTCAATAATATTTACTAAATCTTTCTCAGGAATGTAATGTCCAGGAAAGGGAACCTGAGAAGATAATTTAAGAAAGTAGCAGACAGAGGAAATTGTCATGGATTAAGTTTAAATCTGTTATTTTTAGTTCTATTTTTATAGCACATCTCTAGTCTCTAAGAACTTCTGTATTAACACATATTTAAGACAGATAACTATATTTGCATAATAGGAGTAGCTCATACATTCATTAAGAAGTATTTTGATATTTAAATGGCTTTTCTCAGAAAGCGTATAGATAATTTTATTGATACAGCATCCCTTTAAGGATACGAAAGAGGGGAAATATGTGTTACCCATTTGTTCTATCAGAGATGGTAAATAAATGGAATATCCAGAGCTCCTTCCTTAATATTTATGGTAAAGATCTTTATAGTATGGAACAAAATTGCATGTTGATTTAAGAATATAATTTGGTTAATTTTGATTTTAGGAAATATTAAGTCATTTATTTTATTTTAACAGGTATCTTTCAGATGAAGGCATTGAAGCTTGCACAAGTTCTCCTGACAAAGTCAATATAAATGACATCATCCTGATTGCTCTCAATGTAGGTTTTATTTATTAACTTGTAAACATTTTAAATCTAGAAGCTTTCATGAAAAATGTCTTACAGAATAATCTGGATTTTAAGAAAAGTATATGGAGGACATCTTTTGGTTTTACTGTGTATTTTAAGTTGCAGTGATGTTTGTTGAATTCAGTAATCTCATATCAACCCAATTTTTAGAAATTTATGTTTCTTATAACAACTGTTATATAGAATCCGATAAGAAAGGAAAGAAATGCAGTTAAGATTCCCATTTCCCTCCAGTGATCAGAGACTTTCATAACATTTACAGTAGATATATAATAGCAGAAACTACTATTTATATTTATTAAAATAAATTATTTTATTAACATAGGAACTCCAGGTAGGTTATAGCTTTTTGACAGTTGTATTTTTTGTTCCAAAATAACTTATCCTGTGGATAAAAGTAATGTATATTGTAGAACAGTTCAGAAAACAAAAGTAAAATAAGAAAATTAAGGCTATCCGTAATTACAGTTATGTTGTATATATATTTCTTTTCAATCTCCTCCTTCTACCTATTTCTATAGCTGTATCTTTTCCATAATTGGGATTGGCCTTTGGATTTTTTTGAAGAGTTATAAAAATTGTTTGAAATTTAGGTGTAAGTAAATGAATATTCTTTTTTTCATCTTTCCAGTTATGCCATTGGGAGCATTTTCAAATTATCTTTATAATAACAGTCTATTAAATGTATAATTTAATCTATTAAATTAAATTTATACATTGTGATAAATAGTCAACAAAATTCATAAGAGAATTACTTACTATCTTATTCATAAGAAAATGACAGATCCACCATATCACTGCAACACAGGTATAATGTGAAGCAGAAATGTCAGCAACTGAAAACATTTAAAATATGAATAAATAGGGCGCCTGGGTGGCTCAGTGGGTTAAGCCACTGCCTTCAGCTCAGGTCATGATCTCAGGGTCCTGGGATCGAGTCCAGTATCGGGCTCTCTGCTCAGCAGGGAGCCTGCTTCCCTCTCTCTCTCTCTGCCTGCCTCTCCGTCTACTTGTGATTTCTCTCTGTCAAATAAATAAATAAAATCTTAAAAAAAATAAATAAAATATGAAAAAATATATAACTGTTTATAACTTTTTATGTTAATTTATATCAATTAAATGGACTTACACAGATAAAATTTATGTTTTGAATTCTGTCATTTTTTTCAGCTTCTTTGAATTTTATTCAATAAAACTAATAAGGTCATTTTTTGTTTCTGAGCTAAGAATGTAGGTTTTTAATAAAAGAATAAAAAATTTTAAAGTGAGATTTAGAGGGGCACCTGGGTGGCTCAGTGGATTAAGCCTCTGCCTTCAGTTTGGGTTATGATCTCAGGGTTCTGGGATTGAGCCCTGCATCCTGGGCTCTCTGCTCAGCAGGGAGTCTACTTCCCACTCTGTCTCTGCCTGCATCTCTGCCTACTTGTGATCTCTGTCCATCAAGTAAATAAAATAAAAATCTTTTAAAAAAGTAAACTTTAGAAATTATGCATGTTGTCTATGATTACAAATGAAAATATTCCGTATACACTTTAACTTTTTTTTACTTGTACCCTAATAAGTGAGTTCTACTTTTAAAAAATATTGAAAGAACTCTATTAATTAAAGAAAAATTCTAAAGATGATGAAGTATTTTTGACAGTCTTCTCTTCCTTTCCTTTTTTTTTTTTTTGCTCTTCTTTTTCTTATTTACGAGCTTAGGTAAATAGCAATGATCTCCTATAATCGGATGTGAAACTATAAATAAAGTAAATCAAGATGAAGTATTTGTCCTATGTATATAAAAAGTACATGATGACCATTATTTTATGAATTAATTTGTCTGCATAATTTTCTCTGAAATATATGGTTGAATATGCCAATCCAAGATTTCATGCCATACAATAGGAAAAAGAATTACCTTTAATTATGATGAAGTCTACACCAGACAATTTACCTTTCAAGCTTATGACCTTTAAATAAAGACAGGCATTTATAGTATTTCTGTTGAAGTTTTTTCAGCTTTTGAAAGATTAGGGGCTATTAGTCACTAGTTAAAAAAGAGTTGTATTATTGATTCTTATTATATATAACTTATTACATTTTGGGAGAATAATCCATTCATAAGCTTTCTTATGTCCCCCTCCTCCCATTCGGGACACACTGAGCTTGTTCCTTTATCTAGCAATGAAAATGAAATAATATATGTATAGGTTTTCCACGCTACTCAAAAGTAGAACATTCCTGGGGCATGTGGGTGGCTTAGTCAGTTGAACATCTGACTCTTTGAGTTCCACGCTGGGTGTGGAACCTGCCTAAGAGTCTCTTTCTCCATCTTCTATCCCTCCACCCCGACCCCTCCAGCTCATGTGTGTGCTTCTCTCTCTCTCAAAAAAAAAAAAAGTAAAATTAAAAAAATTAAATAGGACATTCGGGCAAAACTTTTTGTAAGCCAAAATGGTGTAGAATGAAGTAATTACCATTAATTTATATGGAAAGATTTTAGAGCATTCCCAGACCCAAAAAGTAACCTCTCAGGTTTTTCTGTTACCTTAGGGCATATCTTGCTAAAGGATACACAAAAATAAATCAAGAGAAAGCACAGATGCCCAGAACACAGTTCAAAACTCTTGCAGTTTGATGCTGAGATGCTGAGTATAGTTCCTGGGGAAGAAGCTTGGTAGTGCCCCTCTTGCTGTTTGGGGTGCATTCTGTTTCTATAAATGCTCAGCATAATAACAGCCACTGAACACTTTTTTTGCTTTTCACCTTTGCCTATAAAATGAAAATCTTTGAATTTCTTTCATTTAGCAAAAACTCGTGTAGGTCTTTTGTAAAAGCAAAGTGGCATAAAGTGAACTTTTGAAAAGCAAGGGTAACTGTACAGTGTTTCTGCCCAGGGAGGTCCACTAGGGACTAGCACCCAGTGCATTTATTGGTCTGCTTATAGAGACACTCTCTGCCTAAATGAACAGTTGTAAGACTCCTCCCCCTCAAAAAGCAGGTGTTCACCGTAAATCACATTGTTCGTATAAATAGTCTAGGCAGTGAACCACATTTTCAGTTAGGAAATGTTCAAGTGCAAGTTCCCACATGCCAGCCTAGAGCCAACCTTGTAAAAGTAAGCCCTTCTAAAAAGAGCAGCCTCAGAGCTGCTGTATAACTCATTTCTGTATAGATTTTTATGTTGAAAGGAGGGTTCTTAATTTTTTGCTCTGTAGAATGGGGAGTAAAAATACTACGAAATGACGTTAAAATCCAGCATGTAGTTTTGGGCTTAAATACCTGAATTATTCACAAGTAAATTAAGTGATAGCTCAGTCTTAAATTACTGAATACTATGTATTAGTAAAAATTTAAAAACAGATTTTCAAAAATTTCTTTTAAGATTCTGCGTAATATGAAATGACTTGCCAAATAGATATTCCATTGAACTTACTTGAGTAAATAGTCAGGAATCTTTTGTATGTGTGTACAAGTGCATATGTTGTTATAGATTAAATATTTCTCCTGCGTAATTTTTTTATGTCCAATATAAATGCATTTTTGGACACAGTTTTACTAGTGATCCTCATATAATGGCATCTGAAGCATGAAATTGCCTTTGGAGTACTTATACATTGATTTTGATTTTAGGATGTTTAAAGATTTGGTAGGTCATTTTCATCTTGCTTAAAGAATAATGAAATAATATTCATTATATATGTGTTTAGCACTTTAAAAGTTATATAAACTTTGAATATAATGTCTCCCTTTAGCCTGATAACAACTTTATGGATAAACTTGGTGATATTTTTTCCATTTTATAGAGGAATAAATTAGCTGGATTTAGAGAATTTGTGGCAGTGTCCATGGTCCTATTAGTTAATTACAGTTTGTAATGATTCAGAGTTTAGGATTTTAACCTAGTGTTTATTTCAACTTTATATTGGTGCCTCATTTTGGTTTAAATTAAATTTCATAATTATTGCTAAAAACCAGAAATGAGAAACCATGGTATATCATAAAATTTGTAAGTGTTCTGTTTTGCATACATATTTAAATATTTGAGCCTTTGAGTGACTTCAAAATGATGCCTGTATTATTATGAACTGTTAGTTGTGTTACTAACTTAATGATTATTCATGTTCAGATAACAAAATGTACATATCTTATATTAACAAATAAACATGATAGTTAACATTCATTAAGTGTTTACTCTTTGCAATTCGTTGTACCAAGTACTTCATGTATAATTAACATTAGGAATAAAACAATCCTAATATATGGAAGGTTAGTATAAGAAAATATTTTTTTCCCATTGCTGCTCAGTATTTTCAAAGTGAAAAGGTATGCTTATAATTCTTTCACTCTGTTACTGGATAGAGGCTGCAAAGATGATAAAGCTAACATATTGTTACACAAGTGTTTTGGATTTGGGGCTTAGTTTGTCTGGCAGCTCCACTTGGTGAGTTTTAGCTTAGGAGTGACCCTTGCTTTACATTGAGAATTAAAATATGAATTATGGTAGTAAAAGACTGGAAAGATCTGTGGGGATTGTGTAATTTATATGCTCATTTCTTAAGCTGACCACATACTGATATTTAAAATAAGAGGACATTCTGTTTTTGTAGGTGATGAAAGAAGACTATCCGACTTCTCTCCATGTCTTCATTTTATGTCACAGTAATTTTAATCATCTAGTGTTTTCCCCCTAAGTCTAACATGAATTTCTGCCTTACAGTTTTTGTGATTAAATGCACTCTAAGTCTATTTTCTTTTATTCTGCTCTGAAGAAGATGAAGAGCTCTTGTTATATTTTAAAGAAGAACAGAACAATATAAATTCAGTTATCAGTCTAACCTCACACTCTGTCATCAAGATAATTTCTTAGCTTAAATAATTAGGCCTTCTTCATGAGTATTGATTTTCCTCTGAGCAAGTTTCTTATTGTTCCTTCAGTTTTTACTTCCTAAAGAGGACAATATCCTTAAAAGTTTTGCTTTTTTGTAAATTATATAGTTGAAGTTTTGTTTTTATATCAGAAATGCTGTAATTTTGTTTGTTAGTTCTTATGTTTTCATTTTTGTTTTGCTCTGGTTTGCACTTTCATATACTTAGTCATTTGTTCACTAACTTCGACTTCTGTAATTTGTTTAAGCAAATAATATGGATTTTTACTATAGTAAAGTCTTCTATTCTTGCTTTTGCAGTGGTGTTGTTCCCTGGGATATTTGTATGTTATGTAGCTTTGTAATAGGTATCACAGCCAAAAGAATAATGTTTTCATGACTCTTCATATGAGTGTTATGTAGGATCCAGTTATCAAAAATATATTCTGTTTATATACTTAAAGTAGGCAGTTGGCTTGGGGTTGGGACATTATTTTTTTTAGTAAGACTACAGTAATATAAAATCAAGTATTAGGTTTTAATAGAGACTATTTAGTAAGTTGTTGAAAGGAATATAACCAGAACTAAGGCCTTAAACATTACTGTTCAACTTACCGATGTACTTTCAATAACATATGTATGGTACTATGTTACTTGAAAAGATCGATTGTATGTATAGATCTCATAATCAGCTAAAAGATACTGATTTAAATTTTATTCTACAGGTGTTAATAAATTTCATCTTTTGTTTATGAGTAAGATTAGATTTAGATTTACTTTTCTCTATAATTATATTTTAATGATAATATTTTTATTTTAGACAGACTTAAGAACAATTGGCAAGAAATTCCTCCCCAGTGACATCAATGGTGGAAAGGTAGAAAAGGTAAAGAAAAACATTAACTTCCTAAATTATGCTAACTGCAATAAATATGAACATTTACTAAATTATTGGAATTATATTTTGTCAGTAAAGAGTGCAACTGCAAAATATTTTAGAATTAACTAGGTCACAGAGATATCCTAGTGACTTTCTGTACAAATGGAAAATTATTGACTTGAAGTTTTAAACTTTTGGTGACTTTAAAACATTTTTTAAAAAACCTGTCAGTTTTAGGAATTATAAACTCATTAATGTGAGACTTAGCAAATATTGCTAGAATACAGGACAAGGACCTTTTTGTACCTTTTAATTTTAGTTACCTATTTCCATGTTTATTTAATGAACTTATTTTATAAAATTGTAAGATTGTGAGAGGATATTAAGAGCAGTTCATCAAAGCTGTGCGTTTGGTTATTGCTTCCATTTTGTACCACATATATTTATTAGTACATAATATACATAATGTATGTATTTTATATGTCATATAGATTCAATAATTTCATATATATATATATATTCATATTGTGAATTGTGCAGTGATCTTTTTAAAATCCAGGGATACAGTTTTTAGATACCAACTACTTAGTCTTTTACTTCTTTTTTACCTATATTTCTTCTTTTATTTGAAAATACATGTGAATTGTGTCAGCCAAGAATCTTATGTGCTATTGGTCACTTTTTGAACTATTAAAGAACGTCATTATCTATAAATAAATACTTTCAGTGTGTATGTTTTGTGTTTGGATAAATATTCTTATGGTAAAGAATTTATAAATAATAATTTAAATATTTTTAAATTTTAAATATTTTATATTAAAATATTTTTATATTTTATAAACTTATAAAATATAAATATAAATTTATAATTTATAAAATATTAATATTTTATTTTAAATATTTTAAATTTTAAATAATTTAAATAATAATTTAAAAATATCTAACACTTAGGTATTAGATAATTGTGAAAGGTATATAGTGTAAAAAAGTTTCACACATTTTCTAAGTATTAATCTGTTTATATAAATGATGGTAATCATTTTGCTGGAAAGAGCCATATGAGAATTCTAATCTACTCTCATTTTTTAGACAGATACTCAGAGAAGAGGTTCTATAAACTCCTCAGTAATTCATTTTAATATTTAACAACACTCTGTGTCAGCAAACTTTAATTTTATTTTAATCTAAATTTCTTATGCTACAACTTAAAGTTCGTAATGTCTTCTTGATCTTCCCTCAGGGGGAATGGAGAACATCTGCTTACTTTCTCTTGAGAATAATTCTTCATATATTTGAGGACTTGTAAATGTCTTTGCCACAAGTTTCTTTTGCTAAAGCTACTTATCTTGATTCCTTTGTTTATTCTGTCTTGAATTTTCCATTCAACTTCATTGTTCTCAGAGTTCTCTCCAGTTTCCATACATCTCTTTTTTTGTTGTGGTTTTCAGTTGGTTCAGTGGTTTTGGTTGTGAAGTTTTCAGACTTCATCATATACCAGAATGACCATGAAACTTGGATAAAACACAGATGACCAGCCCCTCCCCTCTACCCCCGGATTCCCCTGGTTTCTGATTCCATTGAGTTAGGATAGAGCCTGAGAATCTGTATTTTGGACAAGTTTCCATGGGATGTTGATTCTGGTGGTCTGGGAAGCGTACCTAGCAAGTTTCTAGACTACAGAATCCCAGATTAGGCAGCAATCTTGGAGAAGTCTGATGAGTACAACTGTTCTTTTCAGGAAAAGAGACTAACATCGAAGCAGTAATCCTCTTTGGAGGTAGATTAAAGGATTGTAGAGAGGAATCTTCAGACTTCTCCCTAAAGAGGCCAAAAGTAAATGCTCACATGGTGTATATTGTTATTATATTTACTAAGTCTTGGATAATACCATTTTTAGCATTTAGGAATTTGAGAGTGGAAAGGGAAAATGGAGAGCTGATTGAACTGTGATCAGAGAAGACAGTTAATCCTGGATACATTGGATTTACATCTTTTTTGTTCTAAGACAAATCTGGGGCCTTCAGAAAGGCATTGTCATCTGGGGTGTGAGACTGAAGTCTTAATAATTGTTTTTAGTTATCACTGTTAATTTGGAAGAAAGTAGAATGGCAAAAAGTGCAAGTAACTTTATCATTAATTAATATAATAGTTTTGTTCAGGTTCTTTCTCTTTCCTTCCATTCTCTTAACATTGTTTTTCAGTTCCTATATTTTCTCCCTAAGGTTGCCCATGACCTTAATGAAAAGGTTTCAAACAAATTTTTAGAATGCCGAAGGGAAATGGTGTGCCTGGGTGTCAGTTGAGTGTTTGACTCTTGCTCTCAGCTTGGTCTCAGGGTCATGAGTTTAACGCCCACTCCCAGCATACTTAAAAAAGAAAGAAAAAAAAAAATGCTGAGGGGGAAGATGACTGCTGTCTCCAGGCTTCCAAGCCTAAGCCATGTCTTCCCATAGGCAGTTTATCTTTGAGGTTTAGATGGTGAGAGTGGAGGGAGGTGTGGTGGGGAAGCCACCTTTGTAACTTTTTTTCTGAGTGTTTTAGGGCAGACTTTGCATTTCTTAGATATTATAAGTTTTTTGAACCTGGTGGCTTATAAGCTAAAAATCATGGAACAAAGTCATTACAAAAAAAGAAGTAGAACTATTATTTCTACAAAGCTGTTTAGTATTTTTCATATTCTTTTTTTTAAGCATAATATTTTGCAGTAGTGATTTTCATAGCTTAAGCCTCTGAACCAAAGTATAGAATTATAAAGTAGAGGTTATTATAAAATACATTACCAGTCCAGCTACATGATGACCTTATGCATTACTGTGGAACCCTAAAAAGGAAGGACTTTCAGGTCTGTATTTATTTTTTCCTTCTAAGTCTTAAAAATGACAGGTTGTATATGCCTTTTTAAAGGTCAAACTGTGATTAAAGACCTAATTTTACAAATGGGAGGGACCCACTCAAAGCTCTAGCAGTACCGACATCAACCACAAGATGGCTTCGCTGCCTTAAAATTCAAAGTGAATGCCCTTTCACCATCAGTCTAGAAAATTAGACGTTTTTCAAAAGAAAAATAA
This sequence comes from Mustela erminea, assembly GCF_009829155.1. Lineage (NCBI taxonomy): Eukaryota > Metazoa > Chordata > Mammalia > Carnivora > Mustelidae > Mustela > Mustela erminea. Next base: position 45,590,504 of record NC_045628.1, on the reverse strand, counting down.
TTGTAAAAAGCTTTAAGTTTTAATTTAAATAAAATTATATCATGTTTTATGTATGTTAATTTATATTCTGGCAAATAATACAATTTGTCAGCGTTCCTTCTGGTGAGTTATTAAAATTAAACATGCACTCTTAAGTTTCAGAACAATGGATTACTCTGAAATATTGATTTTACTTTGCTTTATTTACAAGTGTTTATTGGCAAATATTAGTAGAACTTCTGTGGAGTTTAAAAATGACTGTACTAAACTATATACAATAGGCAAATAACTCTTCTGATAATTGAAAAACAAACTGTTCACCTTTTTTTTTTTTTCTTTTTTAATTCTCCCAGAGAACAAAAAGCTAAAAAGGTGAAGGATAGAGGTGTGGAAATAGGCTAATGATACACTAGTATAAGGGTTACCTTTGACAGGGGTGGGGTCCCCACAGTGTTTTCCTCATATTTCATTTGCTATAATTGCTCTGAATGATTGAATAAGAGAAATTATGTCCTGTGCTACATACTTCGATGTATAAATTGATGCTTTTCACAGGGGATCTCAAGTTTGGAAGAACCTATTCAGGATTATGTCTATTTCTCACTTAATAAGCTTTTATAATACTCTGTTTTTAAAATGTCTGAGGAGTAGAAACTTTTAGGTCGTCTTCTAGTAAAGGTACTACCATATTTAGGATTCAGAAATGTTCTTTTTACTGTTATTTATAATTTTTTTTTTACATTTATACTCTCGCTGTATGTGAATATAGCTTGAAAAATTTGAGCTAGGGATGAGGGACTACCTTTGCAAAGCTGTTTTTCCAGCATTTCTAGTGCATTTGACTTTTTTCTTGATCTTTTTTGGTACAAGCTTCTAACTTACCTAGGAGAGCCCTGATTTTCAGCAAATTCTTCTTTTTCTTCTTTTTCTCCTCTCCTTACTGAAAATCTGTTCTGCTATATCCAGTGTTAAGCAGTTTATATGCACTATCTTTGTAGTCTTCAGAAAAACACTGAAAACAGAAATGATTACTGCCCTCTTTTTACTGCAGAGATGAAGGAACTTAACTTCCTTAAAATCTGTCTATGCTTCCAGGCAAACTATTTATTCTGCAAACCCCCATTCATATTCCACTTCTCTCCCAATTTTCTTGACCCCTTTTGAGCAGAATTAATTTTTAAGCATCAGTATTTCCATTGCCCTTTAAACCTGTATCTGCTTTTACCACGTAACAAATTTTGTCATAGTTTTAAAATGCATAATAGAAAGACGACAGACTTTGGTATAAGACAGATCTCAATCTGAATCCTAATTCTCCCTCCTACTAGCTGAATGACATCTGGCAGAATACATTACCCTCTGCTCTCAGTTTTCTCATTTAAGATACACAAGTGATCCTATCACACTTTGTGGATCTGGAGATAAACTAAGGCAAATTATTTTGAAGACAAAGGGAACACTGTATTTATCAAGGAATTTTGAATGCATATTTGTGCTAAGTTCAAGGGATGCAGCGATCAACAGGACAGCCCCTGCCTTGTTGGAACACATAACCTAATGAGAGATCAAGAAACTTATGTGTTCATGTAGTGAAATCAATATTATGTCAGAAGTACTTGTGATGAAAGGGCAGCTGTCTCAGCTTGGTGAAGTGGGGAGGTTGCTTTTCTTGCTAGACTATTAGTTTTTAGAGGTGTGTTTCCCAGTGAGGTAATAGTAGGCAGATCCCCATTTGGGGGCATATTTAAAATTTTAGGAGAGGAGAGTGATTGTGCGTATAGGTGTATATATACACACACACGTTAATTATATATATCACAATAATATATATTATATAATACTATATATATACGATATATACAATGAAAAGGTTTATTGTACAAACTATAAAAAACAGCTTGACAAAATCTTGACTGATAACAATACATGGAAGATAAGTATAGTGGACATTTGTGATTCCTAGAACCTGAGTTATCTTTGTGTGTGTGTGAGGGAATGTCCCATCTTTCCAGTCATGGTGGTGAAGAGAAGGAAAATGCCAGACACATTTTCTGCAGCCTCCATTGCAACTATGCCATGCATATGTACCTCAGCTCTGCTAGTCATCTGTAGCCTCGATGGACTTGGGCTAATCATTCAAATAAGCAGGAACCATAGTGAATGCTCTCTGCTAGTGGTAGAAGCTACAGCGAGTTTGAGTTTCTACGGTAGTAGCTGCAGAGGTCCTGGGGTAGGTTTCTAGGGCCAGTGAGGCTGATGGAACAGGTGTACACCTAGATGCTTGGAGTGTGTTGGGTCCCATTCATTAGAGCTCATGAATGCTGATTGTCAGCAGGTCTTCCTAGTTAAGAGTTCAGTAACATCTTGGTAGTGGAAATCAGCCATGGCAGTTGGCAGATGCTACAAATACTAAGGCTTCTTCTCTCCCCTCCCCATCCAGGAACTGTTGTTTTACCAACACCATGGCCACTAAACCATTTCTATGGTTTGGTTATGAGTGTTTTTTCTCTCTGTGTAGGCAACAGACCTAGTTCTTTAAGTCTCTTGATATTTCTGTGAACTACCCAATGTCTTCATTTCAAAATATATTGTAAACTATTTGAACTATTTTAATGTAATATTTAACACATACAAACATATATGCTTTAAGCTTAATAATAAAGTGAGCACATCTGAAGTCTCAGCCTGGTAGAACTAGAACATTACAGCACCACTCTGCCTACCTGGGTGTCCTAGCTCTTCCTCCCTCCCACACCAAGAACAGATTGTTGTGAATTTTGAGTTTAACTTTACTTTTAAAAATATTTTAGTCATATGTCATTGTTCATGAACAATATATATTTTTATTTTTAAGCTTTATAAAATGTTAACATACTGTCTGCTGTAATTTGCTTCTGTCATTCAGTGCTCTGTGTCTAATAGGTGTCCATGTGGCATATATCTATTATGCATTCATTTTTCTCTTTTATATAATACTAAACTGTGTAAATAAAACTTCAGTTTACTTATTCTCCTGTTGATGGATATTTAAATGCTTTTCTTTTTCTTTTGTTTTTATAATAGATGCACTACTTTTAGGAACAAATTTGTGTATTTTTCTTGATGCATGTTTGTAAGAGTTTTTCTAGGGAACATAACCAGGGATTGAATTATGTTCTAGCGCTAAGCCAGTATTGAACTTTATAAGATTATGCCAAATTATTTATTGAAGTAGTTGTACCAAATTTGTATTACCTTCAGTAGTATGTGTGAGATACCATTAATCTCCATCATTTGTGGCACTTGAAATGATCAAATTTTTCTAATCTTGTGGTTGTAAAATATGTTACTCTTCCTTAGGCTATTCTGTCCTTGCCCACCCCCACACTGGTAGACATTTCAGAATCAAGTTTCTTAAAAGATGTTGGAGTTTTGGGGCACCTGAGTGGCTCAGTGGGTTAAGTCTCTGCCTTTGGCTTAGGTCCTGATCTTAGAGTCCTGGGATCGAGCCCCCAGAACAGTCTCTCTGCTCAGTGGGGAGCCTGCTTCCCCCTCTCTCTCTGCCTGCCTCTCTGCCTACTTGTGATTTTTCTCTCTGTCAAATAAATAAATAAAATCTTAAAAAAGAAAAGATGTGGAGTTTTGATTGAAATTGCATTGAATTTGCCAATCGGTTTTTAAAAAATTTTTTATTAACATATAATGTATTATTAGCCCCAGGGGTACAGGTCTGTGAATTGCCAGGTTTACACGTTTCACAGCGCTCACCATAGCACCTACTCTCCCCAATGTCCATAACCCACCACCCTCTCCCTAACCCTCTCCCCCATAGCAGCCCTCAGTTTGTTTTGTGAGATTAAGAGTCTCTTATGGTTTGTCTCCCTCCCAATCCCATCTTGTTTCATTTATTCTTTTCCTACCCCCAAACCTCCCACGTTGCCTCTCCACTTCCTCATATCAGGGAGATTATATGATAGTTTTCTTTCTCCGATTGACTTATTTTGCTGAGCATAATACCCTCTAGTTCCATCCATGTCATTGCAAATGGCAAGATTTCATTTCTTTTGATTGGTGCATAGTATTCCATTGTATATATATACCACATCTTCTTTATGCATTCATCTGTTGATGGACGTCTAGGTTCTTTCCATAGTTTGGCCATTGTGGACATTGCTGCTATAAACATTTGGGTGCACGTGCCCTTTGGATCACTACATTTGTATCTTTAGGGTAAATACCCAGTAGTGCAATTACTGGGTCATAGGGTAGCTCTATTTTCAACTTTTTGAGGAACCTCCATGCTGTTTTACAGAGTGGTTACACCAGCTTGCGTTCGCACCAACAGTGTAGGAGAGTTCCCCTTTCTCCGCATCCTCGCCAGCACCTGTCATTTCTTGACTTGTTAATTTTAGCCATTCTGACTGGTGTGAGGTGGTATCTCATTGTGGTTTTGATCTGTATTTCCCTGATGCCGAGTGATGTGAAGCACTTTTTCATGTGTCTCTTGGGCCAGTTAGTTTAAAGACAATTGATATCGTTATGTTACCATATTATCAGTGAAATGCTTATAAGGTGCCTCTGTGAACAGAAGAAAAAAGCCCTAATACATAGCATTTGTACTGTTTGTAGCAAGAGTATTATCACCAGGGCTGATTATAAGCTACACCATGAAATCACTGATGTCAGAATTGGGAAGATATGTGCATAATAGGGTCTTGTGAACTGGTATGAGCTGCCTCTAGCATACACCTAGATGTATCTCTTCATTTATTTAGTTTTTCCATAGTTTTATAATTTATGAAAGTATAGAGGTCTTGTATCTTTTGTAAGCTTTATTCCTGGAGTATTTTATTTTTGCTGCTGTAAATGGTGTTTTTAAAAAATTACTAAATTTTCTCTCTGATAATTGTCTATTGATCTTAAATTCTACTAACTTATACATATTATTCTTAATATTTTATCTGTATATTCTTTTATGCTTTCTTTGTAAATTTGCCTTTTGTTGACATTTCACATGAGTGCAAACAGTGTATATACTCTCTTGTATCTGGCGTCTTTAACTTAGTGAATGTTTTTGAGGTTAATTTGTCAGTAGTTTGTTTCTATTTATTGCTGATTAGTATTCCATTGTATGGATATACCACTTTCTTCTTTTCATTTACTAGTTGATGGATATTTAGACTTCTCTGCATAGTTCTCTTGTATTTTTCCACTGCTGATGAAAGTAGGTTGAATGTTTTTATTAATATTATCTCTTAAGTCACTGATTGGCATCTTTACTCTCTGCTTCTTGATCAGTCCTGTTCAGTATCAGTTTCATTAGCCTTTGTGAAGAATCAACACTAGTCTTTGCTAAGCTTGACTTTGTTTGTTATTTCATTAATTTCTCCATATTATCCTCTTTCTTCTACCTTATTTGAGCTCAGTCTGTTCTTTTCATAACTTGTTAGTTTAGCTCATTAATTTTCTTCTCTCTCTTCTAATACAAGCTATATAAATTTTTTAGACCAGGCTTATTATTTTGTAGTCTGTTTTTGATAATTCCAAATTCCCCAGGCCTTGGAGACTTAATTTTTTTTAATTTTTAATTTTTCTATGATTCTCATGCTTTATGGCTTGTTTCCTTATGAGTCTCTTGATATTTTCTTGTGATTTCATGTTTCTTGATCTGTCTTTGTGGGAATTCTGGGCACCTGAATCAGCAGTGCTTTCTTCTAGAAGGAATATCTGGAGGTAGTGGGGGTGCTATGAGGTTTTGGCTAAGGTTAGTATATGTGCTGCCGAAGCGAGCACTTGGCTAAGGTTAATTTTGCTACTTTTCCACTAGCCCAAAGTTGAGGCTCTCTCAATTGCAGGGTTGTTACTGCCAGAAGCACACATAGATCTTCTCTGGCGGAAAATGTCCACTAAATTGAGATTTACTGTAGATGCCTGAACGGATGATGTGACCAATGTTCTGAAATTTCTAACACTGTATACAGATTAATCTTTGTTTTTTATTATTTTCATCTAGAATTTATATATTTTTTAACTTTGGGGTTGCCCTTGACACTAGTTGGACACAGATTTTGAGGTTAATTTTCATTCATTATAGTGGATGCCTTTAGATGATTTTATTTATTTTTTTAAAGATTTATTTATTTATTTTAGAGAGAGAGAGAGAGAGAGAAAGAGAATGCAGAAGCAGGGGGAGAGGCAGAGGGAGAGGGGAAAGCAGATTCCCCACTGAGCGTGGAACCCAAAGCTGGATTTGATCTCATGATGCCTAAATCTTAACCTGAACCAAAATTAAGAGTTGGATGCTCAACCAGCTGAGTCACTTAGATTCAGAATTTAAAGTTAGGATTTATAATCTTAGAACTATAGCATTTTATCCTACTATTTGTGTTTTATTTAGGTCCCATACTTCTAGTATTTTGTTTACTACAGAGTATAATAAGCTGAATTTTGTAAACATAAATGAAAATATTCATTATATCTGTTGGCTTACATATAGAACATTTCTGAATTGTGGAATAACTAATATTAAGGCTTGATAATTCTCCTGGAGAAGTGACCATGAAAAGATTGTAGACTCTTCTAAGAAGAGTCTAGTAAATAGTACCTCCTTTTCTGCTTTGCTTTTGAATCAGCTGAGAAGTAAAGTGTGGGAGATGTGGGCCAAAATATCAACTTTATTATTAATGAAAATTACTTTGAAAGATGTGATTTAGTGAGAGAGGCGAATGGACTAACTGAACCACAAACCAGACAGACTTAGACACTCCTTCACAGAAGTGTCAATCCAGTGAAGAGCCTGAGTAAATACCTCAGAGTTCCTAGCTAGATCCCAAGAAAAAGAAGGGTCAAGATGAGCCCAGTTTGAGCCCAGTATATATGGTATATTTTTCCCAATCATATAAGTCATTCCATGAGTGGGTATATTCATTTCCTAAGGTTCCTGTAACAAATTACCACAAACTTGGTGGCATGAAACACAAAAATGTATTCTCTCACAGTTCTGTAGGCCAGAAGTCTAGAATCAGTGTCTTAGCAGGGTTGTAGGACTCTGCAATTCCATAAAGATACATTGTGATCTGTATTTCATATGACCAAGTTAAGGTGCCCCTGTCATGCTGTATAAGAAATCCTAGGAAAGTTTAATTTCTTTCTTACTAAGAATTAAACAGAAGCAAAAGTTTTCCTGTCACAAGTCAATGGATGTGCTCCCCCTAAAATACATGTGTCTCACTTTGGAACGCATAGATCTAGATCATCGATCAGCTAATAGAACTTTTTGTAGTGATGTAGGTAGTTTATATCTGTGTTGTCCAGATACAGAACATTTGAAATATGGATAATGTTACTCAAGAGTTGAATTTTAAATTTCACTTAATTAATTTAAATATATATTTAGGTAGTCGCATATGGCTCAACAGCACAAGCTGTATATTCATTAATGTCTAAGCTAAAAATATTAGGAGTAGAAAAATAAAAGAGAATGGGAATATTATAATAACTATAACCTGTCTATGGTTTAATTTAAATGTCCTTATTTTAATGACATTAACAAAGAAAAAGAAAAAGTTCATCCTGAATTCGCAGCTTATCTGTACTTAGTAAAGACTTTGGACTTGTTTTAAGTTGGAATTTTTTTTTGTAACTGAAAATTCGATGAAATTTTAGTCTCTTTTTTCTAATTATATTCTTTAGGACTAAATATATATCAAAATTATTTCTCTTTGGCAAAATACTAGTAAATATGAAGTAGAAATTTGTTAATTTGGGACATGCTTACTCAAGAAATTAAGTGTAAATGTTTGTCAGTCATTTCACATTTTTCTTTGCTGAAAATATAAATCACATTATTATGCACAGAAAGTTTTTACTTAACACTATGTAACAAAAAAGTAGCCTTTTTTTTCCTTTGTAGGTATGATACTACTGAAAGGTATAATATTTTATTATGTAGAAAATATCACTTTTTAATAAAGTTGTTTTTCAGCCATGTAAACAGATTTTACCAGCATTTCTCAATTATATCAGAGGCATTTTGTTATATAAAATTTTTAAGAGCTCATCAATTTTATTTTTGGCTTTGATTGAAATGTGACCAGAGAGAGCATTTCTTCTCTTTAGTGCCAGGCATGTAATACAACATTAGATTTAAATTTACTTAAAAAGATAATGTGAAAATACATCCAGTACAGCTCAAACTTTTTGAAGTTTATATTGTTAAATTTGGGGGTATTGTATTCTTCATTAATGCCAGAAGAGGGCGTACTTTAAACCTGCTGTTTTTAAACAGTATATATTCCTTCCAACTGGTGGTGTTACGTTGATGTCCTTTAAAAAATTACCAAGTTCTTAGGGATGCTCGGGTGTCTCAGTGGTTTAAGCCTCTGCCTTTGGCTCAGGTCATGATCCCAGGGTCCTGAGAGGAGCCCTGCATCCAGCTCTCTGCTCAGGAGGGAGCCTGTTTCTCCCCCTCCACACTCCCCTGCCTCTCTGCCTACCTGTGATCTCTCTCTCTCTGTCAAATAAATAAAGAAAGTCTTTTAAAAAAATTACCAAGTTCTTTAATTCCAGATTGTACCTTAAGGTACAAGGGAGAAGATGGGGGGGGTGCATATGAATAATTTAGAGCACGTAATACTAAAAAATCTATTAATACACCTTTAATCCAGAAATATAACTTGGTTTTCCTCAGGTTTTCTCATTACTTTCTGAAAATGCATTCAGAATTAATGAATTCAGGAGACACCTTTTGAAGTTTTATCTTTAAATCACCCCAAATCCTGATGTATATTATGTAATTTTACTTTTGACCTTATTTAATTGAAATTATTATAAATCATGAAGTATGACCATTAAGGAAGAGGGAAACAGAATAAATGAAAAACAAAGCCATGGCTAGAAAGTGATATTTATTCCTTTGTATTTTGACAGCTTGAAGGTCCATGTGTTTTGCAAATTCAAAAAATTCGCAATGTTGCTGCACCAAAGGACAATGAAGAATCTCAGGCTGCACCAAGAATGCTGCGTTTGCAGATGACTGATGGGCATATAAGTTGCACAGCTGTGGAATTTAGTTATATGTCAAAAATAAGGTGATTAACACTTTAATTTCTGTATTTGTTGCAGTGTGAAGGTGCTATTCAAAATGGATTTTGTTTTACGAATTTTAGAAAGAAGTAATGAACTATTATAAGTGCCTGTTATGATTTTTCAAAAGAAAGTAAGGAATTTATATTTCTACTTCATCTGTATAGGAAAATAGGAATGGAGTTACTCTTTCCTTAAATGTTAATTACTTTAAAAAAATTCAAGGTGGCTTTGTATGAAAAGTAATCATTTCTGTTTTTTTTTTCAGTAAATTTTAGGTCAGAAATTTCCAGGAACAATTTCTCTGAATATGTTACCATTTCTTCTTTAGCAGTTGTGTCCACCACACTAGAAAAGTTTTATAGACTAATGAATTTTCTTAGGAAATGATTGAAACTAGAGACATTTGCCCTTCTACTTTCTGAGAGGACAGGGAACTCCATAAGGAACAATTTTCCAAATTCTTCTTTGGCTATTTTTATGAGAACTTTTTATTTTTATTTGCATAAATTTGATGTGTAACATTGTGTAAGTTTAAATCGTATAGCATTTTCCTTTGATAGCCTTATATATTATCCCTATTGTAACAATATTTATTGCATTGTATAATTATAGCATAATATTGTCTGTGTTTATTAGACTGTGTATTAGATCTCTGTGGCTCATTAAAAATTGGTACCCTTAAACTGCTTTAATCTTATCCCTCCCCACCATTTCCTGGTAGCCACCATTTTATTCTTTTTACAGATTTAACTTATTTGGATTCCACATATAAATGATATCATATAGTCTTTCTCTGTCTGAATTATCTTGCTTAGCATAATAGTTTAAGGTCCATTCATGTTGTGGCAAATGGAAAGATATTCTCCTTTCTCATGCTGAATAATATTCCATTGTATATATATACCACATCTTTTTTATCCATTCATTCGAATTGTTTCCAAATCTTGGCTATTATGAATAATGTTGCAATAAAGATGAGAGTATGTATTTCTGGTCAAAATCCTGCTTTCATTTCCTTTGGGTATATACCCTTTGGAATTGCTGTATTATATGGTAGATCTATTTTTAAGTTTTTGAAGAATCTGCATATTGTTTATCATAGTGTTTGAAGCAGTTTACATTTCTACCAACAATGTGTGAGTTCCCTTTCACCACATCCTCGCCAGTATCTCTTGTCTTTTGTGTTCTTGATGAAAACCAATCTAAGAGAAGTAAGGTGATAGCTCATGTGGTTTTGATTTGCATTTCCCTGATGAGTAATAATGTTGAGTAGCTTTCACCTGCCTTTCGGTCATTTTGCTGTCCTCTTTGGAAAAATGTCAGCTTAGTTCTTCTCATTTTTGAATCAGATTTTTTTTTTATTATGTTGACAGAGTTCTTCATATATTTTGGATATTAATCCCTTATCCAATATATGGCTTGCAAAAATTATCTCCCATTCTGTACATTTTCTTTTCATTTTGTTTCTTTTTGTGTAGAAGCTTTTGAGTTTGATGTAGTTCCATTTACTGATTTTTGCTTTTGTTGTTGTACTTTTGGTGTCATGTCTACAAAATCATTGCCAAGACCAATACTGATAAGCTGCTTCTCTGTGTCTTATTCTAGGAGCCTTAGGTAGCAAGTTTTATATTAAAGTCCTTGATCCATTACAAGTTAATTTTTGTGAGTATTGTGAGACAGGAGTCCAATTTCACTGTTATGTGTGTGTTTCTATGAGAAACTTTTTAGAGTTGGCATTCCTGTTGGGATGGAGAAAAGCAATGAGAAGGAAGGGGGAAATGTTTTCTTTAACATCAGTGTCCTCACCATTCAGTGTGAGCAATTTTCCAAGGTGGGAATTTTCATTGGACATTTGTAGTGGTGTTCTAAATGCTCATGTTTGCTGCTCTAGGTCCTTTGAGCTTTCTCACTTAATGTAAACTCCTAGACCATATTTCTCTCCTCAGTGAGCATTTAACAAGTGTTTAGCATCTGCTGTGTTCTAGCCCCTTTATCTGGTGCTAGGGCACAGAAATTTAAAAAAAAAAAAAAATTAGATTTTTGCCCCCAAATAGCTCCTCTTCTAATGATGCAGGCACATAAGCATATAAGTTATAATAAATATGTCAACTAAAAGGATTAGGAGTTGGGATGCCTGGGTGGCTCAGTCAGTTAAGTGTCTACATTCAGCCCAGGTCATGATCTCAGGGTCCTGGATGGAGTCCCACATCAGGCTCCTTGCTCAGCAGGGAGCCTCCTTCTCCCTCTGCCTGCCATTCTCTTGCCCTTACTCTCTCTCTCTCTCTCTCTCTGACAAATAAATAAAATCTTTAAAAAAAATTTTTGAAAATAAAAAAAAGAATTAGGAGTCTAGAAAATTTACTCTACTGGGGGGAGCCAGGAATAAGACCTAAAATATGAGTATTTCAAGACTAGTGAGGGGGGAATAGTGCGTGCAGAGATATGTTGTCCCGAAAACAAATGAGTGAAAAGTTCCATTTGGAAGAGCTTTAGTGATTTGGGGTGGTGGTATATGGGAAGAAATGTGATTGGTTGAGGCCTCTAAGCCATGCTCAATAATTTCCCTTCTTTTTATTCTTTCTTCAATCTGTATCTGCCTCTGGTAAAGGGAGTGTCTTTCTTAGAAGATACATATTTGTCTAAAATACTGTTTTTTTTTAAAAAAGATTTTATTTATTGAAAGAGAGAGCACAAGCAGGTAGAGCAGCAAGCAGAGGAAGAGGGAGAAGCAGACTCCCTGGCGAGCAGGGAGCCCAACGTGGGGCTTGATCCAGGACCCTGGGATATGACCTGGACTGAAGGCAGTCACTTAAACAACTGAGCCACCCAGGTGCCCCTGAAATGCTGGTTTTTATATACAAAGCAGGTTTTATTGATTTTGCATTATGGTTTTGTTGTTGTTGTTGTTGTTTTAAGTAGGCTCCACGTTCAGCATGGAGCCCAGTGCAGGGCTTGAACTCACAACCCTGAGATCAAGACGTGAACTGAGATCAGGAGTTGGACATTTAACTGACTGAGCCACCCAGGTGCCCCTGTTGTCTTTTTGAAGAGTGGAAGGGTTCCTACTTTTGTGGTGAAAGACAGCCTCTCCTCCTTTGACAAATTCAGTCAAACCCCCTACAAAGGAGTTCACAAATGATTCAGAAAGACTTGCTGTGCAAGACTTGACTTGTCTGATTTTACTGCTCTGTAGTTCTCTGAGCTAAGTGAAGACATAAGATCGTCCAGGAAGGAGGGTCCCTTATGTTGTTAACTGTTTTCTTTTGTTAAATTTATTGCAATTTGACAATTGAAAAAAAAAATACTACCTCTTTCTCCTTGACTCATCATCCAAATAGCATGCTACTTTTGTTGCTGTGAAAGCAACAGCCTACAGAAATGTTTTTACATGTGAATATCTGGGAGACTTTTATCGAAGTAATTGGTTAGTGGTTAGCTTAGAAGCAAAGTAGAATAATTCAGTAGAGAGGATACACCAGGATCTGATACTGACTGTGTTGTCTTCAGTGCACATTACATTTCTTTGGGGTGCTTTTTTCAATTCTTCTGTTCTACTTCCTGATTGACTTCAACTTTTAAACACCCAGTTCTCACTGTTTTTATGTTTATTTGTCTTGTTATATAGCTTTTTAAAAATTGCATTGAAGAGAGAGTAGAGGCATTTTGGGGTGCCAATAAAAATAGTAATTAAATAAAAATATGCTCTCTGAATAAGGGTTAGTTAGGGCCTTGACAGCAATGTATATATTAAAAATTATATTAAAATTTTAACATCTATTTATCCTTTTGTGGGCATAGGACTATCATTTAATCTGGTGAGTGGGAGTTTTTACCAGTTATCCTAATGAAATTTTAAGTACATCTTCAAATAATTTGACAATTTTTTCTCTTAACCTATTAAGGAGAGTTTGAAAAAGGTACAGTCACTTCATACAAAAATTAGTTTATCATTTGTTTTCAGATTAGCTTTTAGTTTTCAAGTTATATTATCACAACTTAAATGTCCCTGTAATTTGCATCCAGTCTTTTAAGTTCTTATGTAGTTTCTTTTATTGCTAATTTATGTTTCTAGATTTTCATTGCATTTTTCAACTTCATCAATTTGTAGGAAATTATTGGCTAAAAATGGTTTTGAAGTATAAGTCCTATATAAATGATACAATTCAGTAATTAGAGTAGTTTCTTTAAAATAAAGAAACTACTAGTTGAAACTTTTTTTGATACAGAGTTATGAAGATCTGGATCTGCTGATTGCCTAAATTGAGAAAAACTTCTTCACTTAGTGTAACTGTATTCAACTGTTGCTGATACTGAAGTCTGAAAAAATTTGTCCTTAGTTATTTACCACCACAGAGCTCCCCACTTAAGGGTTAGGTTAGGCATGGCTGTTCATGACCATTTGTTCCATGAATTACATGTGATGACAAAACTTGAGATCCTCAGAATAGTTTTTACCAGATAATGTCTTGCTTTCTATGAGATCTTTGAGGCTTTAAAAACAGGTGGATTCTATTTCTTCTTGTTAATAACTGTTTTAAAACCATCTATTTTTTTTTTAAAATAGACCGATGATATTGATGCTTTCTACTGATTTTGCTGTTGCATATATCAGCACATGGTGAATATCCTGAGCTTTAAAAATGTGGACAACGTGAAACCATTTCAGACTTATTTTCTAAATTTGTTCTACGTATTCAAGAATGGACTTTACTCCTGTTGAGAGTACTTTATCCCTTGCCGCATATGCAAAGAAATGGAGTGGGACTCAGTATCTGTGCTTTTATTTTAGGATAAATCTCAGTAATGAAATGGTTCCTTCCACTATTTCTTCTAACAGACAGTTGGTAGGGGTATAAACATTTCCTCTCTGGTTTTTGTAAAACGGATCACGGTGTACTGTTTGCCTTAAGTCTAATAATATTTAGCCTATTACAGACAAGTTCTTTTAAGATAAAACTGAATTAAACAACTCATTTGATCTTTAACTAGATGGTTAACAAAAAAGAGCATTGTTTATATGCATTATGGTAGCTCATAAAGATGTAAAATTTCTAGGATCATTACTAGTCAGATATCTTTTTGTGTACTGAAACTTAATTTTGTACATAGTATATCTTTGCAATGCATTGTCAAAGCTCAGAGGGAAAAATGACAGATCTTTTCTTTGTACAGCATGCTGTGTACAACATGAGAAGGTACTTTCATAACTCTTATTTACAAATTTCTGAGGTGTGATTTTTATTGTCCACATTGTGGGTTTTGTTGTTGTTGTTGTTGTTTTGTTTTGTTTTGTTTTTAATGGGGAAACTGAAGTTCATTTGTCAGTAAGGTAAAAAGTGACAGCCTTGGACCTGGTCTTCTGACCTCTTACCTATACATAATCTATTTGCACTGTATAGCCAGTGTCTCCTAAAAAAAAAAAGTGTTTGTATGAGTGTGTTTTGAAGAACTTGACCAGATTCAGGACAAAGTTTGAGTTTGGGGAAGGAGCTTCAGTGTGTTTAAACTCTTTTTTTTTTTTTCCTCCTTTCTTTAGCCTGAATACACCACCTGGAACTAAAGTGAAGCTCTCAGGCATTGTGGATATAAAAAATGGATTCCTGCTCTTGAATGACTCTAACACTACAGTTCTTGGTGGTGAAGTAGAACACCTTATTGAGAAATGGGAGTTACAGAGAGTAAGTGTAAACTAAGAAAAATGGCTTGAACTTTTAAAAAAACTTCACTTTTTTAAATTGCATTCTGTGCTTTAAGGAGATTGTCCCATAATGAACAGTAAAACTAGTCTCTTGTGTCAGAGTTGAATCAAATGGAAGACAGTAATCTTTACAGAAAACTATCTACCTTTATCTTAGTATATTCTTTGTCTTGAGCAGATGTCATTTTTCAGTATTTACTACATTTTATTACGTATTTTAAAAAGTAATTCTTTACTGACAAGTTTTCAAAACTCCCAAGATACCATTTATAAACTATGTATAATGTATCTGTGTATAATTCTGCAAAAAAACCCCAGTATTTGTGAATATACATGTATATAATGTGTATTTGTCTTAATTCTTAACATACAATCACACATATATACAACTGAAAGCAAGTTGTATGTATAGATTTTCACATTAATGGAGAGATCATTATTATCTTGTCTTCCTAGGCATGTTAATTGGTGTTTTCCCCATTTATATTGGTGATATCTTCGTTCTCCTAGTCATCTAGGTTATCTAGTGATTTTTGTCTCTGGTTTGCTTCCCGTAATCAATTCTGTAGATCCACCACAGTCAGACCTTAAATTGGTCCTTTGCTCTCCAGGTCCATTGCTGTTGCTATAGTTTGTTTGTTTGTTTAGCCTATTTTTTAAATTTTTAAAAATATTCACAACTCGATTAAGTCTTTTGCATCTCTCGCCTGAACTATTGCAGTAGCCTTTTCGCTGGTCTCTCCATATACCCTTTCACCATCTTCTAATTTATTGTATTTATTTCTTCACGATTATCTTCCTTCAGCGTCACTCAGAACACAGCATACCCTGCTTTTATTTCAAATGCCTTAATTTGGCATTCAAGGCTGTTTACAATCTAGCCCTGGTTCCAGTTTTCCTTTTTAACTTTCTAAATTATTTTACATGGATTTTGTTCTAGCCAAATGGAACTACTTACTCTTTCTTTGATTCTCTATGCTTTCCTCAGTTATACTTTTGGGGGAAAAAGCTTTCCCCACATTTATATTATTTATCTTGTCTTCTTTCTCCTGATCCCTGCATGGCCAAATTGTTCCCACACTTTTATACCCTGGTCAAATGCTTGCTTCTTTACCAAGTGAAATAGTTTCTCCTTATGAAATTCTTGGACCATTTTATTTGTATCAGGAATCATATTATTTTTTACTTAACACTAAAATTATGTTTACTTAACTTCTTTAATAGATTGCAAGCTTTTTGAGGTCAGAATTGTTTGTGCCTTTGTTCAATTCCTTGAATATTTATTGAACAGTTTGTAGTATTGTGCTGGACTCTTGCATCAGTATACCATGTAATCCTCCTAACAGTCTTATGAGGGAATATTATGTCCATATAGATTAGGAAATGGACTTAAAGAACTGTTAAATAATGTATTTTATGATTAGAGAGCTAGTAGGTGATAGATCTCAGACTTCCGGTATCTCTAACATTCCACAATCATTATAACAAATGATTGTGGAATGAGTAAGTTACAAAGCCCATAAAACTAACTACTCTTTGATAAAATTGATGTTCTTATGCTACCCTCAAATCTTGCCTGTTACCTAGAATGAGCCAAGGGGCCTAGCAATAGAAGCTTTTGCTATTTTATGATACATTATTCTTTTCTATTTTCATAGTTTCGGGAAGTAAATAGTAAAGAAGTTTAGGGATTTTTTTTATTCCTTAGGATTCATTACTTAGATAGTAATGTGCTGCATTTAGGCCTGCAGTACTATGCAGTATAAGATAATGTTCCATAACTGCATTGTTTAGTTTAAAATGTTCAAAAGCAAGTAATTCAGAAGTGGCTTGATACTTTTATATAAATAGCCACATTTATGAACTTTGAATTTCCTAGAGAAATCCCACCCATTTCATATCACTCTATTCACAAGTTAATAAATTATTTTTTTATTATTAGAGACTTTAAAAAATGTGATAAGATGCTCTCAAGTCAGACCAGTACCTTAAATTATTTACGCAACCCCAGCCAGAGAACTACTTCACTAACTATAAGTCAGTTAAATATTTCTAGAAACTTCCTCACCCCTAGAACATACACTACACATGCATGCACACACACACACCTACACACACAAACACAGTAGTAGTTTGATAGTTGTCCTTGTAATGTTTTATTATATTATGTTTGCATTTTGTTTCCTGAAAGCTGTGTTATTTTTCTTGTTAGGAGGCAATAAAAATTTACATTAAAAAGCGTTAAAAAAAATCTTAATACAATTATAGTTCTCTTTGGTTTCATGGTTGTTGTTGCTGTTTTGATTTGGTAACCATAGTGATATAGAAACCATGGAGAATTCAATTACTTAATAAGTATCTGGCAGGTGGTACACTTAGAAATTAGATGTACATAAACCATAGAGTTAATTTTGAAAGAGGGCCCTAACTGTTTTGTAAAATAAATAGGGGACATTGGGCAGTATTTATTTATTTATTTAAGATTTTATTTATTTGACAGAGAAACAGTGAAAGAGAGAACACAAGCAGGGGGAGTGGAAGAGGGAGAAGCAGGCTCCCAGCTGAGCAAGTCCTGGCTCTATCCCAGGACCCTGAGATCATGAACTAAGTGGAAGGCAGACACTTAATGACTGAGCCACCCAGGTGCCCCACTGGGTGGTACTTAAACCATGTGCAGGGGTTATAGCTATAACAAATTGGTATTAGGTGATGAAAAGAAAAAAAACTCAAACCTCAAAATGTTTTGTATGTTGGACAAAGACAAGTTCTAGAGATTTCTAAACCAGATGTAATTTACCAAGTAATGTCGTTTCGGTAACATTTTAGTGTCCCTCAGCCTGTCTGTTCCCATGACAGATCTGGGTTAGTTATTTTCTTTGGTATGTATGTATGGTAATGTATACATTAAACTTTGACATTTTAACAATTTTAAGTGTAAAATTCAGTGGCATTGAATACATTTATATTGTTAATACAACTATCACAACCATCCATATGTAGAATTTCTGTCTTCCAGAACTTAGACTGTATACCCAAGAAATAAAGTCACAACCCTCCTACAGCCACCCCTGGTCTCTGGTACTCACCATTCTACTTTCTGTTCTTATGAATTCAACTACTCTAGGTACTTCATATAAATGGAATCATAGGATATTTGGTCTTTAGTGTCTGGCTTATTTCACTTGCATAATGTTTTCAAGGTTCAGCCATGTTGCAGAATGTGTCAGAATTGTCTGGCTTTTTAAGGCTGAACACTATGCCATTTGTGTGTGTGGGTGTACACACATTTTCCTCATTCATCCATGGATGGACATTAGAGTTGTTTCTATTGGCTAATTGTGAGCAGTGCTGTTATGAACTTGGTTGTACAAATATCTTTTTAGGTTTCTGCTTTCAATTCTTTTGGACATGTAACCCAGAAGTAGAATTACTGAGTCATAGGGTAATTCTGTGTTTAATTTTTAGAGTAACTGCCATATTGTTTTCAGCAGTGATTATACCATTTTATATTCCCATCAGCAATGCACAAGAGATCTGATTTCTCTACATCCTTGCCAATCATTTTTATCTTATTTTTATAATAATCATCTTAATAGGTGTGAAGCGAAGTCTCATTGTAGTTTTGATTTGCATTTCCTTAATTCTTAGTGATATTTAGTAGCCTTTCATAGGCCATTTGTTTATCTTCTTTGGAGAAATATTTAAGTCCTTGTCTGTTTTTTTTTTTTTTTTTTTTTTTTTTTTAAAGATTTTTTTTATTTATTTATCAGAGAGAGAGAGGGAGAGAGAGCGAGCACAGGCAGACAGAATGGCAGGCAGAGGCAGAGGGAGAAGCAGGCTCCCTGCTGAGCAAGGAGCCCGACGCGGGACTCGATCCCAGGACGCTGGGATCATGACCTGAGCCGAAGGCAGCGGCTTAACCCACTGAGCCACCCAGGCGTCCCTCCTTGTCTGTTTTTTAACTGGTTTGTTTAGTTTTTTATCATAGGAATTCTTGGTATTTTCTGGATATCGGTTCTTTAACAGATGTATGACTTACAAATATTTTTTCATATTTGCGGGTTGCCTTTTATTCTGTCAGTAGTGTCCTCTGATGCATAAAAGTTTTTAATTTTTTTTTCAAGTTTTTAATTTTCATGAAGTTTAATTTCATGGTTTTTTCTTTTGTTACCTGTGCTTTTGGTGTCACATCTAAGAAATCATTGCTAAATCCAGGGTCCTGAAACTTCACTTCTCTGTTTTTTTTTAAGACTTTTATGGATTTGAATTTAGTATTTGATCCATTTTAAATTAATGTTTTATATGACACAAGTTAAGGGCCCAATTTCATTGTTTTGCATGTGGATACCCATTTTACCGGTATCATTTCTCTCCTTCCAATGAATGGTCTTGTCCACCCTCATCAGAAATCATTTGACCATATATGCAAGCAGGGGTTTATGCTGGGTTCCTTATTCTTTTGTTCCATATGTGTGTCTTTATGCCAGTACAATGCTATTTTGATTATAGTAATGTGTGGTAAGTTGTATACTTGAGAAGTGTGAGGCATTTTTCAGATAGTTATGGCTGTTTACAGTCCCTTGAGATTCCATATGAATTGTAGGATGAATTTTTCTATATCTGCAAAAAAAACTTTTTGGGATTTTGATAGGGATTGCATTGAATCTCTAGACCACTTTGAGTAATATTGACATCTTAACAATATTCTTTCAATCCATGACCACAAGATATTTTTACATTTACTATAATCATCTTTAATTTCTTTCAGCATTTTTTATAGTTTTCAGTTTCTTAAGCTTATCCCTAAGTATTTTTGATGCTATTATAAATGCAAACTTACAACTTGCTCTTGTTTTTCATTCATTCTGGTTCTCAGTAATGACTTCGGGGCATTCATATGTTGGTTTCTGGAGCCTCTTTTCTCTGCAGGTTCCTCTTTTACAAAACTCTGCCCTACCACTTCAAGTTGCATCAGCCTGCCTGTGTTATGAAATTCATTTTCTCAGTGTTGCTCTCTGTGCTCTCTATCTGCATCATATTTCTGAGCAGAAATGCTGAACTCATCTTTTTTTCTTTCTTTCTTTCAGGGATTATAGTCCTGCAATACTTATTGTCCTATGCTTTAAAACAGTTGTTTCTTACATCTTGTCCAGATTCCTACTTGTTTATAGAGGGAGATGAAGTCTGACTTTTGTGCATTTGTCAGAATGAGAAGTAGAAATCCCATGTTTGAATTATATAATGTATATTGAGAGATGGCATTATTAGCAGCTTATGTGAGCTTTTTGAGGAAATTATAGTATAAATTGAAATGATTGATTTTTGAAAAATCCTATTCTTATATCTAAACTGAAGCTGAGAAAAGGACTCTAGATAATTGTATGCATTTGCTGTTTTTTTAAAGTAGTTTAAAATCTTAAGTATAGCTTGTAAAGAAATATGAAATTCCTATACTGTTCAAAGTACTCTGCTTAATCAACTGAATATTATTACTGCCTTTACTCTTAGCATTCTTTTTTCAAAGATTTATTTATTTATTTGAGAGAGAGAGAGAAAAAGCGTGAATGGGGGAGTGGCAGAGAGAGAGAGAGACACTCAAGCAGACTCCCCACTGAACACAGAGCCCAATGTGGTGCTCCATCTTATAAGTTGGACCATCTCCTAAGTTGGACACTTAACCAACTGAGCGAGTCAGGCACCCCTAGTCTTAGTATTCATTATATAAATTACCTAAAATGCATAGCATTCTTTATATAATTGGGGAACTCTAGAACATGTTTGAAAAGTGCACATGTTGATTTTTTTAAAACTTCTTTCCATCCACTATTTAACAACATATTTTAAACATAGCAATTTCTAATGATAATTATTAAAGGTGCACAAAAAAATTTAAAGTTGAAAAGACGTATTAAATGACAACTAGTGTTTAACAGACATTTGTTAACATCTCAAAAATAAAACAGATAAGAGGAATTGACTGAAAGGAGTCCTTCAGATGATTCCTTGTGATGTTTTCAAAAGATTTTATGATGTGAGAAATTGTTTTACTAGGAGGATCTTTTTTCCCCATTTTTATAATGCACTGTTATCTCTGTAGTTTTAAATGCAAGAAGGAGATAAGGAAACTGAAATTGGTGGGGTTTGGAAGCTTATTTTTATTAAAGAACAGTGGGCTGATTACTTCTTCAAAGTATAAATTGATTTGAAAAACAAGACTTTATTGAGGGAATTTTACCATAATTTAAAGTAACCTCCATATCAGGAACTATAATAATATGATCTCTTTAAATAATTAGAAATCACTTTTATCGTAAGTATCCCTAAGAACTGTTGCTAATCACACTTTGACACCAACTGTATGTACTTCCACACCAACCAATTCTCCACTTCTCTATAGACACCACATGGATATCCTAAAATTTAATTCAGTTTTGACACTACGCGGAGTTAATACAAGACCCCACAGCTTAAGGACTCAATATCACAAGATTTGTCCACCACTTCAGATGCCAGTTGCAAATAGTGGATCCCCAGGTTGCCCGCACTTCAGTCCCGTGTGATTACGAATTGGGGATACTCAAGACTCCCTGCTCAGTTTTGATAATTTGCTATAATGGCCCACAGAATTCAGGGAAACGCTTTACTTACTGTTACAGGTTTATGATAAAGGATATTAACAAAAGATACAAATGACCATCCAGATGAAGAAGTACAAGGTCTAGAAGGGTCCCTAGCTCAGGAGTTTCTGTCCTTCTAGAATTGGCTGTGTTCTACCCTCCCAGCACAGGGATATGTTCACCATCCTGGAAACTCTCTGAACCTCATTGTTTAGGGTTTCAGAGGAGACACATTATATAGGCATAATTGACTAAACCACTGGACATTGGTGATTAGTTCTTCTAATTTAAATTACTCTAAGAAGGTCTTCTACCTTCTTTGCTGTTGTTGTTATTGTTGTGTGTGTGTGCGTGTGTGTGTGTGTGTGTGTTTACGTTTTTTTTTATAAACATATAATGTATTATTAACCCCAGGGGTACAGGTCTGTGAATTGCCAGGTTTACACACTTCACAGCACTCACCATAGCATATACTCTCTCCCCAGTGACCATAACCCCACCACCGTCTCCATATCTCCCGGCCCCTGCAACCACCAGTTTGTTTTGTGAGATTAAGAGTCTCTTATGGTTTGTCTCCCTCCCAGTCTCGTCTTGTTAGTCTTCTACCTTCTAATCATATTATTGGTACCTCTAGCAACCAGCCCCCATCCTGGAGTTACTGGGGGGACCCATCAATAGTTGCCTTGTTAGCATAAACTCTGGTATCCTCAAAGAAGCTTATTATGAGTGACAGAAAATGCTCCTCTCACCCCTATCACTCAGGAAACTCAAAGAGTTTTAGAGCTCTGTTCCAGGAACTGGGGAGGAGGACCAAATATATATATATATATTATCACACTATGTTGTTTGCTAATAGTTTTTATGTCTAAAAATTTATTTTGAAGATCATTTCCAGGTAATGTTTGTCTGTCAGAATATAGTTTTAATATGCTTTAAAGTAAAATTCTTATTACCAATGTTTGTTGTCTTGAATTTACCCCTTGTTGAGGAGGGTTTTGTTTTGTTTTGTTCTTTTTAACTAGTTTAGTTTTCCTTTTATGGGAGCAGGTTAATAGGTGCTTCTGAAAATTGTATTTGAATGTGTAGTTTAGTATGGGGAGGTGAGAGGAGAACGTTTGTGTAGTTATTGTCTAATTACATAAAATATTTTATGTAGTTTGAAATAATTTATAGAAGGCTTTTTTTCCTGTTCTGTATAATCTACTAAAGTAAGTGGATTCCTGGTACATTGTAAATAGTATAATTTCTCTTTTGTGACTCACTTTTCTCACAGAGCTTGTCAAAACACAATAGAAGTAATATTGGAACTGAAGGTGGACCACCTCCTTTTGTGCCTTTTGGACAGGTAATGACTTTAATGTTGGCAGATGAATTTTAATCAGCAAAAAATTGTTTTTCATTTGTATTGAAACTTGTTTAGTTTTATGCTGAACTATTCATTTAGAGGTCATGGGAGTTATGTGGAAATATATTAAATACAGAAATTTAATAATTGTGGAGTTTCTTAATTAAATTATTGGTGTAGATTCTTTTCCCAAGAGCTTGTTAACCCAAAGATTGAAACAATTAAGAGGCACACCTGAAGAGCACCAACTTAGAACTAATTAAGATAGGATGGGGCGGCTTTTTTTTTTTTTGAGAGAGAGAAAGAGAGAAGAAATTCAAAAGTAAGAGGACAAATGTATGCTGTAATTTCCCACTTTGTCATGGAAACACAGAAGAGAGAGAAAATGAAAGTGTCAACAGAAGGATGAGACATAAACGTGAGAACGCAGAGGCACGGACGGGCCTCATTGCACTCAGTGGGGCCTGCTGTCCCAGCTGTCCTTCCCTGGATTCTGTTCTTCTGCCTCGATCCAAATACCCATCTCAGGCGAGAACTTAATATCATTTCTATTTGGTGCTTATTTTTTTAACAACAGCAGCCCTGATCCTTCTCTCATAAATGCTAAAAGTGTGCAACTTCCTGTTTTTCAACCCAGCTTCTGCAAAATGTTACATTGAAGTAACACCTAGGCTGGCGGGTATCTTGGGTCATCCTGATTGTACTCAGCGTCAAATTGTATTCACAACAGTCTCCTGCAGCCTTTCCCTACTTTATCCCTGCTGAGTGTGAGAATAATACCTGTGGCAGCTTTTTCTTTACTTCATGATGGCACCAGCATTTAGCTGTTAGTAATCTGCCTTGCATTTGCTCTTTATTTTTCTTCGAGAGTGCTAGTTCAGAGTGAAGATGAGTTGGGGACACAACAGGTAGGAAACAGAGCTACATCATAACAGTTTTGGTTTGGTTTGGTTTGTTGTGAAAAAAACATCTGGCTGATCAGCAGATAAATGGGTACAGTCAGTTGACTGGCATCCTCTTCCAAAAATATTTTTGTAGGGTTACCTCAAAATTAAAGTCATTCATGCATCATGACTATTTTGAAAATACTTTAAAAATATGCCAATTTTACCATGCTTTGGAGCCAGGTATAGTCAAAATGAAAGGAGGCATGATGCCCTATAGTCTGACCCATGTTGATGCTGTTCTCTCTTCTACCAATGTAGTAAACCTTCAGAATGGAAACAGAGCATAAACAGTCTAATAATTGGCATTTGAATCTAATAATACATGTTTGCAAGAATTTGCTTTCCTCTTAAACATTTTGGTGATAATATTTCTTTCATGAATTGCTGAGAGAGACTTATAATAGATTTTCAAGATTATGAAGAGTATTTTTTAGTTTTTTAAATTAGGAAATATAATATAAGTGATGGTTTCGATCATATTATTTTTTATTAAGTCCATTCTGAAAAAATATTATTCAGTTTACCTTAGCCTTGTACATGGGTTAAAGATAGATAATGCTGGATGTGTTCTGGTATCAACAGGATATATTTATATTGCTGAAAATCTGTATTTGTTTAACATATTTGTTTGAGAGCATGTTTTCCTTTTTATTATTAAATTGAGACAAGGTTCATTTTATAGGATTTTTACTGCGAGGATTAGAAGGGAGAGCAGAACTCAGGGCTTACTTTTAGGCAGTGATAGCTTTCTTAATTTATCTTATGAAACTAAGAATCAAAAACTTTGTAGCCTGATTGAGAGAACAGGTACATTTTTAGTTTTTGGTTTATAAGTTCAGAGACAGCTCTTTATATTTAAAATAATCATACTACTTAAAATAATCCTCATATGCATATTATGGCATAATATAGAAATCAAACTCTTAATAAAAAAACGACCTTATCTCTTCTTGTACAGTAGTATAGACTGTTTGAAATTTATAATTGTTTCACATTTCAGTTGTTTCAAATGCAACTTAAATCTCTTGGTTCAATATGTATTTTAAATATGTGCCCTATTTTAGATAGCCACATATTTATGTAGCTCTACATTTTATTTACCTGTTACATTTATTTAAAAGTCAATTTAATCACTTTTCTACCTTTTTTTTTTAATCTGTGAGACTTACAGTTTTATGAGCTCTCAGTTGTCAGTGACACAAACAGTTCTTTTAAGGTATTACTTTCTTATGAAAAACTTGAATCTCTTTTGGAAATACTAAAGTGTTTTGTTTTTATTTATTATTATCAGAAGTGCATATCTCATGTCCAAGTGGATAGTAGAGAACTTGACCGAAGAAAGACATTGCAAGTTACAATGCCTGTCAAACCTACAAATGATAATGATGAGTTTGAAAAGCAAAGGACTGCTGCTATTGCGGAAGTTGCAAAGAGCAAAGAAGTAAGAAACTAAATCATTATAAATTTATTTTATTTCTTGTCAGTATGTTCTATTTAGGTTACTCATAATCATTATTGTCTTTACATGTAAGGTAACTAATTCAACAAACTTTTGACATTCTTCTTGCATATTTTATCAATAGAAATGCCACAGTAACTTACACATTTTGCTCCTACGTTCTTTCTCTTAATCTCCTTAACAATTCTTTTTTTTTTTTTTCTGACAGAGAGAGGGGGTTAGAGAGGGAGCATGAGTCATGGGGTGGGATAGGGGGAGGAGCTGACAAGGGAGAGGGAGAAGCAGACTCTCTGCTGAGCAGAGCCTGATTCAGGATGCAGGACTGGATCCCAGGACTCCAGGACTCCAGGACTCCAGGATCACTACCTGAGCTGAAGGCAGACATCTAACCCACTGAGCTACCCAAGCGCCCTCTCCTTGACAATTCTTGCTAACAGACTACCCTTTTCTCCCTTCTTGCAATGTCTTTCCATCATATGTCACTTGTAGAGTCCGAGAGCACAAGCTCTGGAATCAGACAGCCCAGGAGCATATCCTGCTGTTAGATTACTTAGTTTTTTCTACCTTATTTTCCTTCATCTATGAAAAGAGGATAATAATGGTACCCACTTCCTAAGGTTCCTGTGAGAATTAAATTGATAATCTTTAAAACATTTAGAATCCTGCATGGCACAGATCAAATTTTCCTTCACTAAAAGCACTCAATAGATGTGACTATTGCTATTCTTCAGTATTTCCTATGTTCTAAGGTACATTTTTTAAAAAATCACTTTTAATGATTCTGAAATTAATGCATTTTGCATAGTTCATATAAAATAAATTTCTTCTTTCCCAAAAAGCTATTAAAATTATGGAGTTTAAGAAGAGTATATTGGGTATATATCAATTCCTTAATGATTACAGGAAAGTTGTTCTTTTGCACATTTTTCTCACACAAACTTTACTCCTAAAATTTTATTTGATATGGTTATAGCTGTTTACTGGAATATAGTTATACTATAATATGCTTAATTTTTTTTAAATCATAATTGATCACATTATATTTTCCATAATATTTGATAAGTAAAGAATTCTAGTTTTCTGAAAAAACTTAAAACTTCTCAGTTTGTATATGAGAGAGCTGCTGTTGGCTCAAAACTAACCAAACTTGCTTAGTGTTACTGGCAAATCTAGGACTAACCCTATGTGCATTATAGTAGATTATCCCTATATCTATATATCCTTCTATATAGGTAAGTATGCTTGCGTGCACACACACACACACACACAGATTTATATTTAAATGTCTGAACAGCAAAATCATATGACACTGTAATTGTTCTGAAAAGATGTTTTGTGATATCTCCTTAAACACATGGATTTGGTGGTGTCTACTGCACATGATCAAGCCATGATTTTCATTTATTTTTCCTTTATTCCTTAATCAGCAAATATCTTTTGAAAATCTATATGCTAGGAAGTATTTTATATTTTATTTTTTATTTTTGAGAGAGAGAGAGAAAGAACGAGCACGGAGGGGTGAGGAGGGGCAGAGGGAGGGAGAGAGAGAATCTTAAGCAGACTCCATGCCCAGCCTGACACAAGGGCTCAATCTCATGACCCTGAGCTCATGCATGGCCTGAGCCAAAATCAAGAGTTGGACACTTAACCAACTGAGCCACCCAGGTGCCCCCTAGGGAGTATTTTAAATGCTTAGGTTAAATCAATGAACAAAATAGACAAAAGATCCCTGCCCATATTAAGCTTATATATTTAGTAAAGGAGACAGACTGTTAGTGCACTGAGTAAGTAAGTTAAGTGGTAGGTTAGATATTGGGTAAGTGCTATAGGAAGAAAAAAGATAGAGTAGATTGGGAAGTTGAGAGTGCCACTTGAGGGTAGGGTGCACTTTAAAGTACAATGGTCAGGAGCACCTGGTCTGGGTGGCTCAGTTGGTATAGTGGCTACCTTCGGCTCAGATCATGATCCCATGGTTATGGGAATAAGCCCGCATCAGGTTTCTTGCTCAGCCAGGAGCCCGCTTCTCCTTCTCTCTCTGTCTGTGCGCCACTAAGCCTGCTTGTGCTCTCTTGCTCACTATCTTTCTCACTGTGTCAAATAAATAATAAAATCTTTTAAAAAAAATAAATAAAATAGGGTGGTCAGAAATTGAAAATTCTTTAAAAATCTTTTATGGTTTACATTCTAGTAAGGACACTAATATAAACATGCTAAATAAGTAAGTTGTAGATTTCAGTTTTGGTATTTTTTTATTTTTTATTTTATTTTATTTTTTAAAGATTTTATTTATTTATTTGACAGAGAGAGATGACAAGTAGGCAGAGAGACAGGCAGAGAGAGAGAGGAGGAAGCAGGCTCCCTACTGAGCAGAGAGCCCGATGTGGGACTCGATCCCAGGACCCTGAGATCATGTCCTGAGCCGAAGGCAGCGGCTTAACCCACTGAGCCACCCAGGCGCCCCTAGATTTCAGTTTTAAATAGAGTAATTTGATTAGGTCTCAGGATGATGAGATTTGAACCAAGACTTAAAGGAGGTAAGAGAATTAGCTATATGGTAACATGAGAAGAAAAAGCCTTTGCAAAGGTTCTAAAGCAAGAGTATATGTTCATGGAATAGAAAGGTAGCCAGTGGAAGCAGAGAGAACAAAGGGACCAGAGGTAGAATATAAAGTCAAGGGTGAGAATAGAGGTCAGCTTATGTAGGTCTCTGTAAGTCATGTTAAAAACACTGACCTTTATTCAGAGAGAAATGAGAGCCTCTAGAGAGTTTTTAGTACAGTAGTAACATCAACTTTAAAAAAGCTAATTCTGGCTGCTAGGTTCAGAGTGGATTTTAGAGAAAATTGAATCAGATGATTAGGAAATTATTAAAGTAATCCAGGGAGGGAAAAATAATGGTAGCCAGAATGATGATGGCAGCTGTATAGATGGTGCCAAGTGGTCAGATCCTGGAATTTTAAAAGTAGAGCTATCACAATTTCTGAGATATTGAATGTGGTACATGAGAAGAGGTGTCATGAATAATTCCAAGTGTTTTGCCCAAAGAAGTTGGCAGGTTAGAGTTGCTTACTTTGAATTGGAGAAGACTATAGAGGAATGGGTTTGAGGATAAGGATTTGGTATTCTGTTTTGAATATGCTAATGTTGAAGTGTACCTGTGAGACATCCATGTGGCTTCATAGGCAGTGAGACAGGAGAGTATAATTGAAAAAGTAAGCTTTAGAAGAGTTACACATTTGGCAGTTGCAGACATATATGGATGCCTTTTGAAAATCATGAGGCCAAATGAGATCACCAAATGAGTGCTAAAGGGGAGATAAAAGGGGTAACAAATGAACCCTTGTAGTACTAGAGGTTGTGTGAAAGAGATTGAACCAGCCAAGGTACAACCAAGAAGATAGGATCAGAACAAAAGAATTCAGAAATTGCATCATGGAGAAAGGGGTATTGAACTCGTCAAAAGCTTTTGAAAGATCATGTAAGATGTGGTCTAAGAAATAATGTAGAGTTGGGGGATTCATTTCCTCCAGATTCCTCTAGACATTCATGTGGATGGTAGTAAGATAAAATATACAGTGCTAAGAATGAGTATGCAGATATTGGTGGGTGGGTTGATGTGGTGAAAATCTATGCAAGTTCTGTAATGATTATTTCATTTTTTTCAGTGAGGTAGTAATCAAGGTCAATAGCAACCATGGAGGAGAAGATGTTGGAGGTTTGAGGAGTAAGGGGAATATGTAAATTAGCAGTCTAGTAGATGGGGAAGATAGTTAGGCTAGGGAAATATAGTAAGATTGCTAGGGAGCATTAAGGGCCCACATGAGTGTCATGGTCATGGTGATTTCACGGATCCCTAAATTGTACAGTATGGACAAGATGGTGACACTCATAAAGGACAACACCATTTACCTTATGGATAATGTTTTAGTTGTGTTGTTTCTAAGTATTTATATGTTTAGTGAGTGGCAACTGTTATAAAACAGTGAAAAGCAATTCTGAAAATTTATCCTATCGTTTAATCCATAAAAATGGGAAGAAAATAATAAAGAAAAGCATCCAGAAGATGGGACTGCTTCACTAGTACCCAAAGAAAAAGTACTTTTGGAGTTACGGAATTTAAATTCCAGAAATATATTTAATTTGGAATACATCAGTGTCCAGAGTTCCCAGGTAACTGTGTTTTAATATATTAAGCAAAACAGTTAATGTTGCCATGGATTGTGAGTATTTACCATGTGCTAGTTACTAAATTGGTCACTTTGTGGTGTTGGTGTCATTTAATTCTTACGATGTCCAATTAGGTAGGTTTTCTCATCCCTGTTTAAAGAATGAGAAGCCTGTCTTATGGAAGGTGGAAGTAACTTGCCCGAAGGCATGAGATAGGAAGTGTTTTGAGTTAAGATTTAGCCCCAGTCTTGTCAAGTTCCAAAGCCTGTGTTAACTATACTACACCATCTCCCAGTCCAGTTAACTTTAGATCACAATTATATAAACTCACATTTTTTTGTTACGGTTTTATAAGTAGATGACCCTCTAGACATTGCAAATTTATTGCATAAAACAAAGAATGAATGGTCTTTGAAGATGTGGTTTTAGTTTTGGTTTAAATAAAATTTAAATATTGTGGTGTATCAACTCCTAATCAGTATTTAATATGTTGTCTAGTTAATGCTTATCCCATACTATTTTTCTATTTCTCAGGTTTTGTTTCTTTATATTTTCATCTGATTCAAAACAATTTCCCAGTGTTATGTAAATGTATATCTAGGATGTTTTCTTACTGTCATAATTTTAAAACATGTGTAAAGCTACTATTATCACTAATAAAAAGCAACTGCTCACTTCTTCCTCTTTTATTAGATCTCTTAGAACTATAAAGATATCGTATAACCAGATGTTTAATTTGATATTGTACCAGTAACAGCTTATGGATTGCTTTTCAGTCATGATTTTGTATCTTTACAAACTCATGTTCTTTACATTCTAGTCTTTTCACTATAGTTTAAATAAAAATGAGATCAAATCTGATTTTCAGAGGTGATTAAACATAATTATTCAAGCAAATCAGGCAAAATAAGAAATAATGGACTTTAAAGTTTTTATACATAGTTGGTAGGATGGCATATTATATAATTAATGTAAGTAATAAAATCAGTAATGAGAGTTTTAATCTAGTATTAAAATTCATATTATTTGTTTCCTTTTTAAGATCATACAATCAGGGTCACCTGGGTTAAGCAGTAGTGGTTTAAATATCTGACTCCAGCTCAGGTCATGATCTCAGGATCCTGGGATTGAGGGCCACTACGAGCTCCTCACTCAGTGGGGAGTCTGCTTGTCCCTCTGCTCCTCCCCTAGTCATGCACATGTGCTCTGTCTCAAATAAATAAAATCTTTTAAAAAAAAGATTATATAATTATATTACTGGATTACAGACATAATGTAGCTGATTCCTAGACATATTTAGTGCCTTGCTAAAGATAGACTTGCTATACAACCCAGGTCTCATGATACCAGTAAAGTATTATACCCTAGAATTATTTTAATACCTTATCTCCATTATGCTGGTACTATTTTATTTTCTTCTATATTGTTGTCTACTTAAGTTTATTCTGATGACTTGCCTAGAAGACTTAAAGATTTCAATTAACGTAATTTTTTAATTGCTTCATCTGGACTTGTAGAAAGAAGAGATTATGGCTAGTAGGTATTTGTTTTAAAAGAATTAGTTAACATTTTATTTTTTTTCATGTAAAACATAATCAAGAAGCTTTTAGGTGCTTCAGTTTTACTAGCTGTTTTTCGTTGTAGGTTAGTCTTTAGAGCTATTTTTAAATGTTACTTACTTACATCTCTTTTGTTTTTCTGCTATCACAAGACCAAGACATTTGGAGGAGGTGGTGGTGGTGCTCGAAGTAATCTCAACATGAGTGCTGCTGGTAACCGAAATAGGGAAATTTTACAAAAAGAAAAGTCAACCAAATCTGAGGGGAAACATGAAGGTGTTTATAGAGAACTGGTAAGGCTAAAGAATCAACCACAAAATTAATGTGTTCTTCCTTGCCTTGATGATTTTTCTGTTCTCTTTCATAACTACCACTGGCTTTGTTCAGTGTATTGTGAATAGATTTCACAATTCTAAGAAGGTTTTCATTAAGGATTATAGTTAATCTATAGAAAATTTGGATTAATTGAAAGATGATTTACTTAAAACCTCCATTTTACCTAAATTTCTAATGTCCAAATAACACCTTTTAGAATGGATTGATAAAAAGCCATCAAATTAAATAGAGGACATTTAATAGAGATTATAGTCTCTAATATGATGCACCAGGTTCATCACTTCCTTTCCCCACATCTTTCTCACATTTTGTCTGAAGTAATTTTGTTTTGCTTTGCTTCACTCTGTGGGAAAAATGTATTAGAACAAGTTCATGTATATTATGGTCTCATTTGCAAAATATACCTGGATTTTTAAGATAAATGGTAGACATCAACGTTACTTCTGGTATGCTGCAGTGTCCTCAGATATAAGGGAACTGACAAGAATTCATTTTGCTCTGCCTTCAGAAGTTAAATGACTTTAGGTGATTTTATCTGTAGGGCACAGAATACTAAGACTGGCTTAAATAATAGGGATTTATTATTTCATATAACTAGAAATTCAGAAGTAGATGGTTATAAAGTTTGATAAATTCAGCCATATAACAATGTTGAAGCTCTGGTGGGCATCTCTGTGATTTTTTGGCTTTCTTCTCAGAGTTACAGGATTCTCTGTGTGTTAAAACTTCACACAAAAAGTTCAAAGGCAGGAAAGAAAGTGTATGGGTCTATTTTATCAGATAAGAAAATATTTTCTGAAACCTCCAGAAAATTCCATTTATGTATTTTTGACTAGAGCTAGGTCACATGTCTGCTTCTAAATCAGTCATTGGTCAAGGACAATGGGTTTATAAATGTGGGCCAAGCTGTCTCTCCCTTGAACATATGCAGGTTAGAGTAGATATAGTGAGCTGAAAAAATATGGTTTCTGACTAAAGAGGCCTTGAAACTTCAGTAAATTGAGAATACTTCTTTAGGGGATGTGTTGCCATACATAGAACACCAGAGACCAGCAGTTTGGAGTTGTGGTAAGGATTAAACACATAAAGAGAGTGACATCACAAAGATGGTGGAGTAGAGAGCTCCAGGAATTGGCCCCACCACCCAAACAACTGTTGAGCTGACAAGTACTCTTTGAAACAACTATTTTAAAACTCTGGAGCCTGGTAGTCAGACCCTTGAGCATCCGGAATAATGAGTGATGAAGAAAGAGGCAGGTTACTGGCTGACCATGGCGATAATGGAAAAGAGACTTCAAGGAATGTAGTCCTTGCAAAGAAAGACTGGAAAAGTCACCAAACAAACTCACAATGGCAGCTTTCATCTATTAGCAATAGCAGTCCCTGAAGAGGAGGGAGAATCCAATTTCCCAAATTATTGCCATTACACAGTATTCAAAATGTCTAGTTCTCAACAACAAAAAATTACAAAGCATATCAAAAATGAGCAAACTATGACCCATTCATAGGAAAAAAAGAAATGAGAGAAATCATCCCTGAAGAAGCCCAGACATTGGACCTACTAAACAAAAACTTTAAATAAACTATTTTAAGTATGCTTGAAGGTCTGAAGGGAACCATTGACAAAAAACTAAAAGAAATCAAGAAAATAGTATATGAACAAGTAGGGAACCTGAGCACTTGTTGTTATATGCAACTAATGAACCATTGAACACTACACCAAAAACTAATCCTGTACTATATGTTGGCTAACTGAATATAATAAGAAAAAAAAGAGAAATTATAAAAGGAAACCAATAGGATTACTGAAGCAGAAAAGTATAGTAGCTGAAATAAAAAATCTAATTAGCAGATTCAACATCAGACTGGAACAGGTAGGGGAAAGAATCGGTGAACTTTAATATAGGGTATTGAAATTATTAGGTCTAAGATGCAGAAAGAGAGAAGAGTGAAGAAAAATAGAGGCTAAGGGACTTTCGGGGTATCATCAAATGTACCAACGTATACGTTATGTATGGGAATCCCAATAGGAGAAGAGACAGAGGAACAGAAAGACTATCCGAAGAAATAATGGCCCCAATTTCCCAATTCAGTGAAATTATGAACCTACAAATCCAAGAAGTTCAGTGAACTCCAATAGGATAAACTTAGGGAGAGAGATATACCAAGACACATTATAATCAAGTTGCTGAAAGTTAAAGACAGAGAAATCTTGAAAGCTGTGAGAGGGAGCAATTCATCAAATTCAATGGATCCTGAATAAGATATATGACCAATATCTGATCAGAAACTATGAAGCAAGAACTCAGTGGGATGATATCTTGAAAGTACTGAAAGGGGGGGTTTGGAACCTGTTAACCAAGAAC
The DNA here is from genome assembly GCF_009829155.1 of Mustela erminea. Lineage (NCBI taxonomy): Eukaryota > Metazoa > Chordata > Mammalia > Carnivora > Mustelidae > Mustela > Mustela erminea. The sequence goes on along the minus strand of NC_045628.1, from coordinate 45,556,965 downwards.
TATTATCCAACAAAGCTATTATTCAAAACTGAAGGAGACCATCAAAAGGACAATTTGAAATACCAATGTAAATTTGAATGTAAATTTATGTACATTCAAATTTAGTACATTATTCTAGTACATTTCTAGTATCTTTGGTACTTAGTACATTATTCTAATGACTAAGTACCAAATTCTTTTGCATGTATATGTTCTTCTGTTCCTTCTTTCTTGCATTTGTTATGGTAGTTGTGAAGTCAAAGAGTACTAGAGGCACAACCCCACATATCATATAGATTTTTTTCTTAACTGTTGATATGAAAAAGCAGCAAGTGAGTGATGTATTAGTATGACATTTTTCCATAAGCAGGAGATGTAATTTTTAGTTAAAAAACAGTGTATGGTTAAAAACTTATACCTTGTTTATTTATGGCCGTCAGCACAGCTTTGCTTTTAATTTCTTATAGGTTGATGAGAAGGCTCTGAAACACATAACAGAAATGGGCTTCAGTAAAGAAGCATCGAGGCAAGCTCTTATGGATAATGACAACAACTTAGAAGCAGCACTGAATGTACTTCTGAACAGCAATAAACACAAACCTGTTTCAGGACCACCTCTGAGAGGTAGAATTCATTAAGCAATGTGCCAGATAATATTGGTTGCTTTTTTGGCTGGGGTTTCTCATGGGGGAGTGGGAGTTATAAATTCATTTCTATTTGTGGTAAGTGGAAGAGCACCAATTTTAGAACCACGGAGACTTGTTTAACTTACCCTAAGTCTGTTTATCTTCATCTTTGTGTACAGTAGGTCTGATAATATTTAACAGGGTTGTGATAAGCAGTAGAGAAAATAGAATATGAAGTGAGTAGATCTATTCATAATTTCTAGAACTATGCCCCTTACATAAATGACTAGTCTGTCAACTTTTTAAAATTAACAAGTGCATAACTTTTTTTTTTTAAGATTTTATTTATTTATTTGAGAGAGAGACAGTGAGAGAGAACATGAGCGAGGAGAAGGTCAGAGAGAGAAGCAGACTCCCCGTGGAACTGGGAGCCCGATGCGGGACTCGATCCCAGGACTCCAGGATCATGACCTGAGCCGAAGGCAGTCGTTCAACCAACTGAGCCACCCAGGCGTCCCAACAAGTGCATAACTTTTACTTAGTGTTATTCTTTAGTCATTCCAGCCTTAATCCTATATTCTTTTAAAGGATAAGCATTTAAAGAAAAATTTTATAAAAATAATTTTTTTCTCCTAGAAGATAGGAGAACATGAACAAATTCAAATTTCCAAATAGATCATTTAGAGGACTAAAGGTGTTAGTTAATATAATCATTTAAAGGAATGCCTGGGTGGCTCAGTCGTTTGAGCATCTGCCTTTGGCTTGGGTCATGATCCCAGTGTCCTAGGCCCAAGTCCCACACTGGGCCTTGCTCAGCATGGAGCCTGCTTCTTCCTCTGCCTGCTGTTCCTCCTGCTCGTCCTCCTTCTCTCTCTCTCTCTCTCTGACAAATAAATAAATAAATAAATAAATAAAATCATTAAACTATGTATATTATCGTTTAAAAACTTTTTTATTTAAAAAGATATAGAATATACAGAAAATATGAAAAGAAATACAAAATCAAACTTAAGGTGACTGATGATTATATTTTAGTGTGTTTTTTCCTTTTGTTTTTGCATGCACAATAAATATATCTTATTTACTTCTTAAGGCAAAGGCAAAGGAAGGGGGAGAATAAGATCTGAAGAAGAAGAGGAACTGGGAAATGCAAGGCCATCGGCACCAAGCACATTATTTGATTTCCTGGAGTCTAAAATGGGGACATTGAGTGTGGAAGGTAGGCTAACTTAAGGTAGATTTCTTTTTAAAAGACCAAACTTTATTTGGAATTCTACAAAACAAAGGTTAATAAAGCAATTAACAATACAAACCTCTGTTGTGGGTGTTAAAAATTTTAGTTACAAATTTCCTGTTTGACAGAAGCACAGTATAAAATTTGAATTGTTACATTCTGAAAATACTAAAAAGTAGCTTATTTTGCCCTCTAATTGTATGATGGATGATATCACCAAACTCTTTCCCCCACCTTTACTAGATGATAGATTTAGCTATGAAAACAGTTATGTTGGAGAATTTATATTATATAATCTTATATGAAGTTTTGACTGTGAATCGTCTATCTCTTCTTTCTCCATATATTATATATCATATGAAAATGTTCACACAATGAGTCAATATGCTCTCACAATATGATGTATTCCTTAATATGATATATTTTAGTAATCATCGTAAATACTGTAAAGATAAATAAGTATGTTAAAGGTATATCTATTTTTCTAAGCATAGGATATAATAAATGTTTTCTAAAATAATATGTTTTTAAAATATGACTCCAGAGGCACCTTGGTGGCTCAGTCATTTAACCATCCAACTCTTGGTTTTGGCTCAGGTTGTGAGATTCAGCCATATGTTGGGCTCTGCGCTGGGCATGGAGCCTGCTTAAGATCCTCTCTTCCCCTCTGCCCCTTCCTCCAGCACCCCCTGCCCCCCAAAAATAAAATATGATGCCAAAAAGCTAGGGAAATACACTTTTAAATTCAGTTTTCTCTTTCAGATATTTTTTTTTTAAAGATTTTATTTATTTATTTGACAGACAGAGATCACGAGTAGGCAGAGAGGCAGGCAGAGAGAGAGAGAGGAGGAGGAAGCAGGCTCCCTGCCGAGCAGAGAGCCCGATGAGGGACTCGATCCCAGGACCCTGAGATCATGACCTGAGCCGAAGGCAGCGGCTTAACCCACTGAGCCACCCAGGCGCCCCAGATATGTTTTTAATTAAATGAAAGCCTGGAGATAAAATGCTTTGATAACAAATTCAGTGTCCAGATTTCATGAAAATGGAAGCCTATTGCTAGATTATAAAGAAAAGGCAGTGTATTTTGAAAAAAAAGTTTTTTTCGATGTAGGTGTGATTTGTAAGCAGACACATGTAACAGTAATATTTTCTTGGTTATAAAGCATAATGTGGTGGTTTTTCATTGCTGTTTAATAAGTTACCATGAAGCCAATGACTTAAAACAATGCAAATTATTTCATAGTTTCTATGGATCAGGAGTTTAAGCAAACTTAGTTGAGGCCTTTGCTTAAGATTTCAGTTGGGGCTATGATATTAGCCGAGGCTTAAGGTCCTCCTATACACTCACTGGTTGTTAGCAAAATTTAGTTCCTTATAGATTAAGATCACAGTTCCTGTTTTCTTGCTTAATGTTGCCTGTGGAGGCTCTCAGCTCTGGGAAGTTGTCGGGTTCTTGCCACCTGACCCCCTCCATAAGCAGTTCACAACAGGTTTCTTTGCTTCTATAAAGCCAGCAAGAGACTCTGTACTGCTTCTTCAAATCTCTTGACTTCCTGATATTTTTATCCCAACTCCCTTTATACTCTCCCAATAGAACTTATGTGATTTTCGCTTTCCTTCTGTTTCTGTGCATTTGCTTTTGATTCCTGAGTGTCTCCAAAATCATAATGAGGTTGAGACCGAAAATGGTAATTTTATGGTGACCTGTGTATCTATAAGACTTCAGTTCTCACAGAACATATTTTATATCAACAAAATGAAATAATATTAGCATTCCATTTGCAAAAAGGTATCAAAGTTAAGATACATGACATAAGTACTACACTAAAAAACAAACATCAGTGTTAGATTCGCTTCTAAGGACACAAATTTATGAATGCATATGGTAATACAGGTGAGTGTTTTAATAGATGTATTTTCTTTATGTCATTGTTATTAATATGACAGAATCTTCTAGCATGTGAGAAAAATATAGACATTATAAAATACATATAATATTCCAGATCCTTGGTTTTTACAGAGAATATAATGTGTGACCTTCATAAATTCCTAAATTCAAGAAATTATGTATTTTAATATTTGTACAGTACAGCCTCTAAATTTGATCCCAAATCACATGTTCTGCAGTCATCCTAACAACAGAAATTACCCCCTCCAACTTATATTAGTTTTGGTTTTGGTTTTGAAGAGAGAGAGAACACAAGCATGGGAGAGGGGCAGAGGAAAAGGGAGAATCTCAAGCAGGCTTTACACCCAGTGCAAAGCCCAATGCAAGGATTGATCTCACGACTCTGAGATCATGACTTGAGCCAAAATTAAGGATCAGATGCTTAACCGACTTAACCTGGGAGGGACGCCTCCCAGGTGTCCCTTCGTTTTCTGTCATATTTGGTGACCAATGCAAAGCCCAATGCAAGGATTGATCTCACGACTCTGAGATCATGACTTGAGCCAAAATTAAGGATCAGATGCTTAACCGACTTAACCTGGGAGGGACGCCTCCCAGGTGTCCCTTCGTTTTCTGTCATATTTGGTGACCACTATTCTCAGAGAAGCAAAATTTTCATTCATTCCTGGAAGCACTGTGAGGGCAAGCCAGCTAAAAAAGATGGGAGATGGGCAGAACGCTTCTTGGAGGAGGTGGCATCTTAGACAAATCCACAGAGCAATGCTGGATTAAGGACAGTCCAAGTAGAGGGAGCTCTGCATGTCCAGGCTTGGAGACAGCAGTACAGCAGTTTCCCATCTTGGGATGGTGTGGGGGAGATGAGGATAGAAGGCCAGAGATAGAAATGGTAAGCTGGGGATAGATACAGAGGATTTTGCCCTAAAGAGTTTTTATTTCATCTAGATGGCAGTGCAAAACTGTGAAAGGGTTTTTGGCATGAGAGCAATGAAGTTTGTTTGGTGCCTTCATGAAAACAATTTTTTTTTTTCTCTGTATGCAAGGCAGATTGGGATTGGGACTGAAGCAAGACTGCATTCTATGGGTTACGAGGAATTCTTCATTCTATAAATGTATTTTATGTAGTATTTATTTATACCAGGTCTATAGCCAGTGGTGGGGATACAGGACGTAATAAAACAGCTTTTTCTAAACTTTCGGGGAAATAGAGGGATCTTGTAGCTCTTGCCCCAAAGAAACTTATTGTCTAGTTTGTGAGACAGAAAAAAACACAAATTAAAGAGGCATAGAAATACTTAAAAGGATTTATCATTTACTTAGTGTAAACAACACTGAACAAAATGTAAAGGCTTAGTAGAAGCAGTTATGAATACAGCAATCAGACATGATCTGTATTTCTCTAGGCATACCTTGGAGATATTGCAGGTTCAGTTCCAGACCACCACACTAACCTTTTAGTGCAATAAACTGAATATCACAAAAAAGTGGGTCAAATAAATTTTTTGGTTTTTCAATGCATACAAAAGTTATGTTTGTACAATACTGTAGACTATTAAATGTGCAATTGCCTTATGTCTAAAAAACAGTAACATACTTTGATTAAAAATACTTTATTGCTAAAAAATGCTGTTATCTGAGCTTTCAGAAGGTCATAATCACTGATCACAGATCACCATAACAAATATAATAATAATGAATAAGTAAAATACTGTGAGAATTACCAAAATGAGAGACAGAGACATGAAGTGAGCAAATGCAGTTGGAGAAATGGTGCTAGTAGACTATCTGGACGGAGAGTTGCCACATACCTTTAATTTGTTAAAAAAAAAAAGAAAAGAAAAGAAAAGAAATAAAAGTAGTATCTATGAAGTGCAATAAAATGAGGTATTCCTGTAATCTTTAATAATATTTAATCTTTTGCTTCAAAGTTTTATTGCAAAAATAAGACCAATCAGTTATTTTGAATGGCTGGGTAATACTTTAATCAGACAGACTTGAAAATACTTTTTGGTTTAATATTTCATTGTTTTAAATGTTTGACCAAAAGCTGATTCTGTCAGTAGCGGCTCTTCCTACCCAAAACTTTTTCTTTGATGATGTTGACTCATAAGAGATTGATTATGACACACATGACCATAAACAGCTGGACGATAAATTGGTATGTATCACTTATACACTGAAGGTTATTGTGCCCATAGATGTTTCTTACATTGTCATGGCTCTGCCTTCATTTAATCAATCCTGTTACAGTGAAGGTGGCAGGAGAGATGTGAATGCTCGCTTGTGGTTGCCAACCTCACTGTTACTCTTTCTCTTGTTAACCCACTCAATGTTACTGCAGTTTTCTTAGGGAAACTGGGGTTCATAGTAATTGGATTGAATTGTTGAAATGCACTGAATTGTTTTTCTGCTCATTTTATGATTTTATGTGTTTTCTAAATTGGAAACAAAGCCTAAAATAACTTTTTACTTTCATAAAATTGAATCTCCACTTTGGTGTTCTCTCAGAATTTGGTCATTGTTCTATATTATCTTGAGTTCTAAAATTGACTCTATTGATGGGAGAAAATGTTGGCCATTTTTCTCAGGAAAATTTAGGAGGCTTTTCAGGATAAAGTCTGCTCTGTGCTGAAAATAAGGGTTGAATGCTTCATGAACAACTAATGAAAGAAGTGAAGATATTATAATTTTAATGTTCATAATGTTGGTGTCATTATGTGGGTCTGTTACAGTCCCAGATTGATTATAAATAATCATGACTGAGTGATACATGTATTTTGGGTTTTTACATTTTTGTTTCTAATTTAGTTGAATTATCAAATCTTTCTTGCTACTTTTTTTTTTTTAAGATTTTGTTTATTTGAGAGAGAGAGAGAGAGAGGTCACAAGTAGGCAGAGAGGCAGGCAGAGATAGAGGAGGAAGTAGACTTCCTGCTGAGCAGAGAGCCCAATATGGGGCTCGATCCCAGGACCCTGAGATCATGACCTGAGCTGAAGGCAGAGGCTCAACCCACTAGGCTACCCAGGCTCCCAAATCTTTCTTGCTTCTATGTTTTGTATAATAGAACTGTGTCAGGATTTTGTTCTAATTTTAATACCCTAAAAATAATCTTTTAGCTGAGTAAATGTAGGCCTAGATGGACTTATTATCATAGCAGGTTCTGTGTAATGTGTCAGGCTTCTTGAGGGAAAAAATGCATCCTTTAAGAATATACTTCTGACAAATTTAAGGCAGGTTAGTAACACATTTACCTTTATATTATATCATATAATCCTCTCTAAAAGGGTGCCATCATTTCTTTATTCTAATTTTTAAAAGTTCTGTCAGAGGTTATTGATCATCACATGTACTTAGACATTTTCTTATAACATTTAAATTGGAATCAAACATAATTCTAGTTGACATTTTTATCAGTATTCTAAAAAAAAATGAGATTGGATTACATTATTCTCTGAGAGTAATCACTAATTAAAGTGTTTCTATGTGATATGTAATGACTTGATGTCAACTTGGGAAGATTTAATTGATCAGCTTGTGATAGGGTTGTGTTCCAGAAGACTCTTGTATATAGATTTTTCTTTTGGATTTGGTTTTACAGACTAGATATTATAATTGGTGGCTAGATAATGAAGCCAACTTTCAAAAATCAATTTTTGTTCCATATATAACTATCACTTAAAACGATGTCCACTGAGAATATATATATTTTTTTAAAGATTTTATTTACTTATTTGACAGACAGAGATCACAAGCAGGCAGAGAGAGAGGAGGAAGCAGGCTCCCCGGTGAGCAGAGAGCCCGATGTGGGGCTCAATCCCAGAACCCTGGGATCACGACCCCGGCCGAAGGCAGAGGCTTTAACCCACTCAGCCAACCAGACGCCCCGATGTATTTTAAATTTCAACTTGAGATAGAAAGAGTAGGTTTGATTCTTCCTATTATTATGGAAGATAGTTAGATTGGCCAGAGATGGGGGTAGGAATGCCTTGAGATAGTGACTATACTCTTTTAACTTTCTACATCTAAGAACAGGATAATCTTAATTTGTTCTGAATGGGCAACAAGAGGCATTGTGAGAATAGTGGACATAGTAACTCTCTTACATCTGTATTTATCTACCATTCCCTTTTTTGTGTAATTTATTCCTAAATTTTATGTTGTCAGTTTTATATATGTTTCTTCATATTTTGCATCAAAATTTTAGAAAGCAGAATAAAGAATATAACCTAGTTATATGCAGAGTAAACACTTAAAAAAATGAAGAGAATTCAAATAAAGACATTTTTTTGAGAAGGATAAGATTTAAATTAAATAAATATAGGAACTAAGAACTCAACCGACATTTATTAATGTTGGACGTAGTCCTAGGTGATCAAGCTTCCTCTTTCCAGGATCCAGTCTTATCTCCCACTTTCCCTCTTTTGTTTCCTGGTTCATAGAGTTCTGTAATTCCTCAAGAAGTACGATTATCTGGTTCTGCCTTTTTGGCTTATTGGTGGTAATTGAGAAGAGCACCTCTTACCTAGTTGTATCTGTGTGCCTTGTACTTCCAAAGTTGGTGACTTGTGTCTTTCTTGTAGGGTAGGAAGGCAGTAAGAAATAACCAGCACCTTCTTTACATATCACATTCTTTTAAAGCATCTGTGTCCTTAGTTAGGCAGTCTCAGTTTCAAGACAATAGGCTACAGTTTAAAAGCACAGTAAAGAGTTCCAATTTCCTGTTAGGGGATGAGGAGATTTTCACTATCCTGCACTCTTTTTTGCTAAAACGTTTTACATTTGAGATTCTGTCACTTATACCATCCTATTTTCTGGAACCAACTTCTAAATTAGTTTGCTTTAAGATATAAGCCACAGAAATGCAAGTAAGCCAAAAAAAAAAAAAAAAAGAATTTTTTTGCTCGATAACTGGGAAATCTTTCTATCTCTGCATTCTGCTATTTTGTTGTTGTTGTTGTTGTTGACAGAGTGTCTCCACATGGTAGAAATGATTGACTCAGGTATCTCCAGGTGTAGCATAAGGCCAATATATAATGGCATAAATGGAGGTAATAAGACTCAACTTTGCAAATAAATGGGGGGGGCAAAGATAAATACCTTTAATCATATAATTATTGGTTACCCAAGCTCAACTGAGTCCTACTAGGGATTTTGGCATTCATGTATATGGAGTGGCTAGGATAGAAGCGCAAAGAGACTTGGAGAATGAACACACTAGGGTATTGGTGTGTCAAATCTCCTTTTATAATATGAGATAAAAGGTAATTAAAAAATACATATGTCAGAAACAAGGAAATGGTCCTCATACCTGGGAAGTCAGACAGGAAAAGGCCTTCTTAGTCAGGAAAGGCCTGTTGATCAGGAAAGCACAGGACATCTTAATTGATTAATTGATTTAATTGATTGCATCAGTATTGTATGTAAAGAGGAAGGAGTAGTTCCCACAGCTACCTTCCCCTTCAAAGCACGATTCTGTTATCAAAAGAAGGAGAGACTTGGACAGGATTCTGGTGCAGATAAATAGGACTGATTCTTTTACTAACTTCACTCACGAATCTTTTTTTTTTTTTAAGATTTAAGACTGAACTACCCAGGCGCCCCAACTCAAAACTTCTGTATTTACCAGTTGTATGTCTTTGGGCAAGTTACATAACCTCTTAAACCTTAATATCTTTATTGCGAAATGGGGAAATAGTAGCAGCACCTAAGTTGTAAGGTTGTTGAAAAGATCAATTAGTTAATGCACATAAAGTGCTAAGCATAGTGCTTGGCACATAAGGCTCCATATAAAGGCGGTTCTACCACGACCACCACATTCATCATCATTGTCATGATTAGCAGTAGCAGCAACAGCCTCCTCCACTCATCATCCCCTCATCTCCACCGCTACTGTCCTACTCCAGGCCTTCATCAGTGCTCCACTGAATCTTTGCAGATCTTTATCATCCTATTCTCCATATAGTGGTCAGTCATCTTTTAAAAATTTGAGGGCACCTGGTTGGCTTGGTTGGTTAAACATCTGATTTCAGCTCAGGTAATGATTCCTGAGTCCTGGGATCAAGTCCTACATTGGACTACCTGCTTAGCGGGGAGTCTGCTTCTCCCTCTACCCTTCCCCCCTGTTCGTGATCTCACTTTCTCTCAAATAAATAAATAAAATCTTTAAAAAACAAAACAGAAACATGAATTTGATCCTACTACCCCCTTGCCTAAAATGCTCCATTATCTCTTTCTAGTGGCAGAAAAATATTCAGATTCCACTACATACACTGTTTTTGTGGTGTTCCATCACTCTATTTCCTGTGATTTTTGTGAGAAGTAGCATTTACTTAATTAACATTACTGCATAATTTCGAATTCTGCATAATGTTGAGATATAAATAATATATTTAGATGTTAGCAGATATAATATTGGTGGTTTGATGGGTAAATGACATGACATTGCAGGCTTTTGATAGTTGTTAGGTACCTTTTTTGTTTTTGTTTTATTTTAATCAAGTTTCAAATCAGCTTAAATAGGTTGACTTAAAGATTTATAGCTCAAATTTTGAAAACTGAAGAAGATGGGGCTGTAGGAGGGAAATGTGATATAGTGGTAATGGCTTAATTGGAAAGGTGGGAAACTAAGTCAAAGAGAATATGTATATTTTAGACCAGATGTTCTTATGAAGGGTTTCCTCAAGAAAAGATCACCCAAATACAGATCTTCCTTGACTTAAGATAGGGTTACAACCTAATATATCCGTTGTAAGTTGAAAATACCATAAGTCAAAATGCATTTAATACACCTTAGCCTAGCTTAACTTAAATGTCCTCAGAACACTTATATTAGCTTAGAGTTGAGCAAAATTATCTAAACAAAGCTTATTCTTCAACAAAGTGTTGAATATCTCACATAATCTATGGAATACTGAAATAAAAAATATGCTACAGTGCTGCACATGTAATGTCCCGACTATGAATGTAAATTTGGTAGTGATTTGAATTTAATAATTAAATGTAAAATACTATATATGAATTTAGGGATAACCTTAGTGAAAAATTTTAAAGGAAATACAGAGAAAAATTGGTGTAAATTGGCTTACCACAAATTTGAAATGCACTTTTTAAAAGCATATCTTAGAAGGGTATTTTAAGAATAGAAAACCAAAAATTGAGGTTAATAAATGTCTTGATCAGGTACTGCAGAAGTGTGTTGTGTCCTGTTGTATAGATCTTAATTGATAAATTTAGGAAAAAACTAAATTAAAAATATAAGTAACAAAGAAAAGGAAAACGGCCCATGATATCATCACCATATTCTGTTTTTGTTTCTGTTTGAGCTCATTCTTACATACAGATGCTTTTTGTCCTAACAATAAAATATAACCATATTTCTATGTAATTATTTATTCCTGCCAGCATAATTTTTAATGGCTCCATAGTAATTGATTATTATTCCATTGATGTTGTTAGTAATTTAAAAGTTTCTAAACTCTGCTATAACAATAACCTTCCAAAATAATACTTTAGTTAAATTATTTATATAGTGATAGTTGTTTTTTCAGGCAAATGTATAGAAATCAAGTTATTTGGCATACATAGTTTTAAGATTTGTTAACCATGCTATCTGTTGTGATATATAACTGATTTTCTTTGGTACTTAGATCTATAGAAGATAGATATAGGTTTTATCAGGATGCTGGGACACACTAGCCTCTTTTTCACTTTTCCCATTCTTCTGTTTTCCTCCTCCTCCTCAATTAATGGTCCATTCATTTAAGCATTTATTGACCATAAAAATAGAATAAGTAGCCATTACTAAGCATCTTCTATATGCTAGGAACTGTTCTAGGTGCTTTGCATACTGTTAATTCATTTAATCATCTGCGAATGCAAAATGTATGTTGTTATTTCCATTTGACATATAAGTAATAGGCTTGAGGGGATAAAGCATATTACCCATAAGAATTCAAGAAGTGGAATGTGGCCCCTTGTCTGTCTGATTCCTAACTCAGAACTCTTTCTAGGGTGCTCCATTTTGAAGCACCTATTGGTTTAAGGGGGGAAAGAGCAATCAAGAGTTTAATTTTAAGATACATTAATTATTAAAAATCAAGGAGAGACATCAAGCATGCAGTTGAATTTAGAGATCAAGTAGGGATGGAGGAGCCAGTAAAGGAAGCTGAGAAGCCAGTTGCCAAAGAAGTAGGAGTATGGGAGAAAGTGAGAATAAGGATGGAAAGTGTCCATTGAGTTTACTGAACATCAGCAGTAAATGTTTAACAGCAGGCTCTGGGAGAAGAGGTGGGGGCAGGGGAATGCCCTTGTTTTTTCGCTTTTCCTGATTTCTGTGGTGTAAATATTTTTACTGCTGCCAATTTCAGACTATCAACAGTTTAACAACTGGCTTCCAGATTTTTCTGAAAATTTAATGTCAGTTGTAGTACAATGTTTAAGTTGGTTCTAGCATACCACTGATTGTAGAAAACCTTGACAAAAATACTGCCAGTGAAGTGGTGGAGTTAGAAGACAAGCTGAAGGATATCTAGTAGATAAATGTTATAGGGACAATAAAATGATTATTTTGAAGAGACTGGTTAGAAAGAGCATATTTAAGTTATATGCTAAGCTGTATGCTTGGGATGATGGGTAATTTTTCTTGCTGCCTATCACATTATATTTTTAAATGGTTGTGTTTTATTTTTATGATATGTGGAAAACATAATCATTTAATAACTACTTCTGTTTATATGAACCTGCAAGGCATGAGACATAATCCTTGGTCTTATATTTTATAATCTAAGTCAGAATTCATACAGAATAAATTTGTAGAGGAAGTCATTTTTTATTGAGGAAACAAGTATATAAATTTCGAGCTGACACACAAAGTTTTAGAGCCAAAGAGTTTTATGATCATTATAGAATATGCACAACATCTAAAGATATTTTATACAAAAAGTCCTGATTTGTATTGTTGAAAATTTTTAGGTAAAAAAATTTATGTATAAAGTGGCTGAAATATAGACATAGAAATATTAGAAAGTGTTATGCTTCATTTATAATGTGAATTCACATACCAGTTAGTTGAGACCAGCTTTTTGTAACAAATACATTTAATGATTTATTTCTGTTTTGTTTTGCTTCTTGGAGGATTACTCTGCAGTAGTTTCAGCTATTTAACTTGAATCATTTTAGACATCAGTAGGTAACCTGTTGTACCACGGTACTGTGGCTTTTTAAAAACAGTGTTGTAACCGAAAGTGGACATTCCTTTGCTTTTTCTTTATAAAAATCCTCCTTACTGTCTTTTTTTTTTTGTCCCTGAAAATAAAGTAGCTTTAAATTTCACTAGCATATTTGACTTCAAGTTGTAAGAGTTCTTATTTTTGTTTTGCTATAGTTTTCTGTAAAATTTGCAAGAAATGTGTTACAAAGATAATGTGGAATCTAAAATTACCATACTCATGATCCTGGGAAATTTTAATCAGCTTGGAAGAAAAGATCACACAAGTTAAGTTTAGTTTCTTGTGCTTGACTGATGCTTCCTATATGAGAGCTTTAGTTGTTTTGACACATTATCCTTTTGGTTTTTGCAAGTTTGATAATACGTGACATTTTAGTTGGTGTTTCCAGTTTATTTTCTGCAGTAAACATTGATATTGGATTTAAAGCAAAAATAATATAAGTTGTTATTTCTAAATGGTTTCTGACTTACAAGTTTAGCATCTCTTGTATAAATGCCCAGTTTATCAGGAAGGGAATGTTACTTGACTTACACAAGTGCACTAGTGCACACTTGAACTAAAGGCATTAACGGCAGTGAGTACTATAGGATGAGAGTAAGAATGCAGTGTTACGTTTGATTAAAAAGTCTTGCGTTTATGGGGCACCTGGGTGGCTCAGTGGGTTAAGCCTCTGCCTTCAGCTCAGGTCATGATCTCAGGGTCCTGGGATTAAGCCCCACATTGGGCTCTCTGCTCGATAGGGATCCTCCTTCCCCGCCTCTCTCTGCTTGCCTCCCAGCCTACTTGTGATCTCTTTGTCAAATAAATAAAATCTTAAAAAAAAAATCTTGTGTTTATTATATGTCCAGGATATGCTAGGAAGATGAAATAATCCAATTTCTGAGGAGTTTTATAAGAAACACAGAAATGTGACTGACAGAACTTATTTAGCTATCAAAGTTGGTTGAAAGGAAAGGAATAAGGAACGGTCCTTTATAGTTTAGGGTTTAATGCATTAGGATTAAGAGCTCTGATGACTCAGGTAAAATGGCACAGCTACAGGGAACACGTTAGGCTCCACAAAGCAGTGTCACCATACCCCATTACCTCATCTTCTCTAATGCTCCTTCATTAGAAGAGACAATCATTATACCCATAGAGGAGTGACCCAGAAAATGTTTTTTCTTCTTGAAATTGTTCAAAAATACAGGTTACAGGAGATTACGCTACCATGGTGATATGAACATACAGTACTAATTACCAAAAACAGCCCTTTATTTTTAAAAATGATTTCTCTTTACATAAGCTATGTATATTCAATCTGGGAAAGAGTGAATGATCATTTATTCATTCCACAATATTAACTTGAGGCTTACCATGTGGCAGATACTATGTTAGAAGGGATATATTGGTAAAAGATATCTAGCACAGGAGATAGATTCTGGCTGTTCTCTTCTGTGCTGTTGTGTACATTGCTGTGCACAGAGCGAGGGTGCGTGGCTCAGTCTCTGTGGGGTTGGAGGAGAAGGACCTCCCAGGAAAAGTGAAATCCAAGCTGAGAACCAAAGAGAGGCTAGAGGGAAGACTCCTGGGACATGCTCAGGCACTGTGCAGGCATGGGTGCATGTGTGATCATAATCCACTGAAAACACTCAGAACATGACTTTTCTCATTTTCCAGGAAGTGAAACTCTGTTTTAGGATATCTCTGAGTTACAAATGGAGAAAAGGCCAAATTGTGGCTAGAAATGCCCTCTGGCTAGGATGTAACAAAATTTTTAATGTGTTCAGAGGTAGAAGGGAAATTAAATTAATCCACTGACATATTTATATATGAAACTTGTGATGTAGCCATATTCCTACAATTTGTTTATAAAGAAGGAAAATCAGCCAACTTAAACATATGTATTCTCATTTAATGAATTGATTTATATTTTTATGGTAGTCCTAACCTGTGTTCCATGAGGAAATACTGAAAATGACTCATGATTACTAATGATTTAATGCTACTAGCACAATGGTATCTTTGTTGCAGGGAAGTTAATACTGGAGTCTGGAACCTAACTGCTTGGTTAATCCCAGCTCTACCCGAGTTAGTTGTATGGCCTTGGTCAAGCTTCTACAACTTCTTTATTTGTAAAATGGGAATGTTATTATAGTTGTACCCTGAGCTAAGTTCATTTGGTCTTTTAACTATATGAGGAATTTTATGTACTCCCCAAACAAAACTTTTTTTTGTTTGTTTTCTTTTGCGTTTGTAAGAACTGGCTTGGACTTTGCATGCCTTTTGAGTATGACTGGAGAAGGGACATCTTTGCAGGTGTATCACGGGTGTGTGTTGTGTGTTTTCTCAGTGTTCTCATATTTATTCATTTATAGCAGCAATGATTTTATGCTTCACGCACCCCTCTTTTTTCATTGACTTTTCTTTCTGTTTTTAAAGGGGATTTGAGATACTAAAGGATTAATTCTGTGAACACTGAGTATTATAAATAGGTTTATTTATGAGATTAGCCTTAAGCTTAATGTGTATCACAATTATGAAAGAATATTATGAGAATTAAAAAACTATATCTTTGAATAATGAAAGAAAAATGCCATGTCAGAGTACCAGTGTTCATTTTTGTGTCCTTTTATTCTGGGATTTGCTGGGGTTTTGTTTTTTGTTTATTTTTTAGATTTTATTTCTTTATTTGACAGAGAGATAGGGAGAACCAGAGAGTCTAAGTGGAGGGAATGGTAGAGGGAGAAGAAGCATAGAGCCCGGCGATGGGGCTTGATCCTAGGACCTGGGATCACTACCCGAGCCAAAAACAGACACTCAAGCAACTGAGCCACCCAGGAGTTCCTGGGATTTGCTGTTTTTATATAGCATAATGGACATCAATTTTGATATATATATATATATATATATATATATATATATATACACATATATATATATACACACACACACACATATATGTGTGTATATATATATATATCTCAGTATATATCTCAATCTCTCTCTCTCTCTCTCTCTCTCTCTCTATATATATATATATCTCAATTTCAAGGGGGAAAAGGTTATATATATATATATAACCTTTTCCCCCTTGAAATTAATAATTAGTGGTGATTATGTTTTTATCTAAAATTCTGCCTGCAAGGATTTTTTCAGGGACACATTATGAGGCAAGTTTCCAGCCCAGGACTTTTATGTGTGGTGTTGCTTCTTGGATTACTCTTCTTGACTTTCATTGTATTGCTTCTCATCTTTAGAGTGCAGCCAAAGCACACTTCTTCACAGAACTTTTCCTCCTAAATTGGTATACTCCCACTCCTCCCAGTTTTATGTAGAAGTCTATATATTTCCTTCTTAGTCATTATCACAATTTTAAACTGTTACTACTTTACTTATTTGTTGTCTGCTGCTGCCTGTTATACCTAAAGCACCACAGGATAAAGAGATTATGAGTCTTAACCACTGCTTTGTATAAAGTGACTAGAACAGTGTTGATGCTTTTCCAGAGTCCATGCTTACCTAAATATAGTATAGAATAACTGAATGAAGAAAATATGTACGTAGCATTATTCCAATTTTCAAAGGTCACACAGTTGCTAAGTGATAGTACTGGGATTTAATTCCAATTGTCAGTCTAATCCAAAGACCTCATCCGGACCATGAAAAAGAAAATTTCACAACTACTTCCTAATTGATTCTTCACCATAATCTTGTAATAATTATAATTATCCACACTTTCTAGATGAAGAAACTGGGTCTCTTTGTGACTTTGTCAAAGACGCATCACTCAGAAGTAGGAAAATGAACTTGTTTGGCTTGAGCTCAGTGTTTTTATGTTGTGCAGTGTTTCTCTGTAATCACTGAACTCGATCTCTGTCCCAATGTGCTTTGATGCAAACCTTTCTTACAGAAAGTGTATTTTCTATTTCAGTGTTGCTCCCTTAGCTGAGCCCAGGTGACAGGTAATGATTTTGAACTTAGAAGCTATCCCATTCCCATTGTTTTTAGTAACTGTATCTTTCCTTTAATAAATACTTACTGAATACTATTTGTTTGACTATATTACAGCTAGGTACTAGAGAAAACAATGCCGGGTAAGACTTACACTCCACCCTCATTTTGGTTAATACATAATAATATTTCAAGTACCTTCTTAAAAAAAAAAAATGGAATGTCAAAATTAATGAGATGCCTCTGGGCATGGAAAATGGGAAGATGGCCTTGATACATAGTTGATTTAAAAGTATACAGCAGCTGTTGAGATGTGCATGAGTCTGCTTTTTTTGCTTAAAAATAAATAAAATATGTATAGATATGTCTGTATGAATTATATAAAAAGGAAGAATAACCTCTGAAAATGCTAATATTGGCTATCCCTAGAGGTAGGTTTGGGTAGGCAGAAGGTAGTACTTCCATTCTATTTGTATTTCTTATGATAGGATTATGAGTGATTTTTTTACTTTTTAAAGTATTTCTTAGTATTTTTTAATATAGAAAAATTTCAAAGGGTGTATAAGAGAATTTTATCTGGAGAATGTTTATAATATTTTAAATGAAAAACAATATTAGAGTAAGATTTTGATTTTCTGATCTATCTGAATTTTCTCTATAATATGATTTTTTATAATTTGACAGTGAAATTTTTACTAAAGCATTCTTTCTGCCCTATTTTCAACAACAACAACAAAAAGAAGCACAAAGGGAAAAATAAATCAAGGAAAGGATCCTTACTAGAGGTAGGGGTTGGAAGTAGGGGAGATGTGTAAATAGAGAAGCAACTTATTATCCAAGTGTTTAAATTTGTTTGCATTAATATGATGCTAATAATAATCATAATAGTAACAGTGACAGCTCACATTTACTGCATGCTTATTAAAACCAGGTATTGTCCTAAGTACTTTGCATATATTAACTTAGTTAATCCTCT
The DNA here is from genome assembly GCF_009829155.1 of Mustela erminea. Classification (NCBI taxonomy): domain Eukaryota; kingdom Metazoa; phylum Chordata; class Mammalia; order Carnivora; family Mustelidae; genus Mustela; species Mustela erminea. The sequence continues at coordinate 45,539,083 of NC_045628.1, read as the reverse complement.
GTTATCCCTGTCTTAAAGAGGGGGCTCTGAAAAGTTATCTCTTGTCGAAGATTACAAAACTATTACCTGTCCGAGCTGTGTTATAACCTATGCAGTCCTTCTCCAGAGGTTGTACCTGACACACTGCTGTCTCTGTCAGTTTGTGAGATTCCAGATACCAGTCCAACTCTTAATAAGGGTTTTAGGTTTTTTCTGCATTGATAAAAGACTTAAAATTTTAGGTCAGGATTCTGGTAGTATCCAAATTTTCCTAGTATCCAGATTTATTTTTTCAGCCCATCAGGGATTGGGAAAAAGCCTTTGTGATTTCTGCATCTCACCAGAAGTGAACAGATGTAGGGGATAAAATTGTAGCCAATACATTGGTTGCATTCTGTTTTGTTTCTCTGGTCAGGCAGCTTGGCATAGTGGGAAATAGTGGCTTCAAGGAGAATTGAGTTTAAATTCTGGCAACATTCTCTAGCTTCTAGCCTTCTTTGTTTCTTTATTTGGAAAATAAAGATAATATTGCTCTTCAGGGTGAATATGAGAATTACATGAAATAATATAGACAAAAGACCTTCAGAGTAGAGTCAGGCACATAGTAAAATCTTAATAAATATTAAGTCACTTCTGGTAGATATCTCAGAATAAGTTGAAGAATCATCAGGAAACAAAATATACCGGATTTTTAACTATAAAATGCAGGTACAACTAATACTGGAAAATGAATATTCAGTGGGGAAGTATTAATATTTTAAGATACCCGATTAATTCAGCACATTCCTATATACAAACCCAAATAGTTTGTGGCGATTAGTAAATTCATTTTTAATGACCCTTACATTTCAAATCATGAGAATGTAAAACATTGTAATCAATTATCTTAAAAACATACATTAGGAATTAATGGTCTGGTGTGATAGGAAAATTTTATCACAAGTCAGACTAAACTCATACAGCAATCTTTTTTTAGTTCTTCATTTGAGCTTTTATCCCTTTGCTCTTTTAGGGGCTCTTGGCTGGTTCAGTCAGTGGGGCATGCGACTCTCCATCTGAGGGTCATGAGTTCAAGCCTCACACTAGGTGAGGAATCCACTTAAAAAAAAAAAAAGGATATCACGTTGATCTTTTAATTGTTTTCACATTTTTGTCCATTTTTTGATGAATTTTTCCATTGTTTTTGCTAATCTCCCCCTTTTTTCTCCTATTTAAAATTAAATGTTACCAATTTCTATATATGTTTTTGTTTCATGTCTTCTTCAGGTCATTTAAAAAAAAAAACCCTGCATTTTATCCCACTGCCTATATGGAAAAATATCTCAGTATATTTATTACTAGAGTGGCGCATGTGGTGTTGAGTAGTTTTTTGGGTGGTTTGAAATCATGCCTTCTGAAGAAGTGTGGCAGAGAACAATTAGATTCTGAGGGAAAACTATGAAGATTTATTTCTGTTTGATTTTTGGGCTATTTCTTTATTTAAAATCAAATTTTCCACAATTTAGTAATTGAGCATATTCTGTTATTTAATAGGTTAGCTTACTTTGAAAATACTTTCTTTGTATCTCACTTCGTTACATAACACCCTAAGAAAAGATACTGGATTTAAGCACATTCAAGAATCATGAAACATTTAAGGACCTTCCTTTCTTGACTTACTGTTATTCTTTTGTTTTTGGAAAAAAATGGTTGTATGTGAAAACTGTGTTCTTTTAAAAGTACAGTTGTATTTTCTGCCTTATTAAAATAAGTTTATTTCTAAGAGCAATTTTTATTTTAAACAATAATTTTCTGTAGGAATTCTTCTCTATTATTATCTCAGCATAATAAAGTATATTCAAAATTAGTAAATTACTTTTTTATTCTGTAATCTAATCTTCGTCATCAAATAAATATGGAAATCTTGTCCTTTTTTTTCTTTTAGAAGAACTGAAATCAAACTCTCCCACACCTACATTCTATATACATGATTGTCCATTTTTTTTATATACATGATTATCCAGATCCCTATCTGTAATCCAGGATACTTAGTTGCTCTCGTGATGACCAAAGTTATTTGTACTTCCTGACCATCATAGATATTGGTGGCCCTAATTGGCATAACTTAAAAATTGATTCCTAAACATAGCAGTTCTAAAATTCATACTTCTCAAATATCTATTCAAACCTAATTGACAGCAAACAAAATACCTTCATATTTTACTTGTTTGGGAGGCTGAAAATTTCCTTCAGTGCACTCTGCAAGGGACCTCTCTCTGTTACATAAATCTTAACATCTTGAGACTACTGTGAGGACTATTGATAATGTATATAAAGGCCAATGTGTGGTGCCTAATACATATTAGATAGTCAGCAAGAGGCAACTGCTGTTTTTATTCTCTAAGAATGACTGGAACAAATGCCAGTACATGCTTTCTGCTGAAAATGCTCATTTGTGTCCTACTTATGTTCACTCTTCTTGCCTCCCTCAATTATCATTCTTGGATAGTAGTGCCAGCAGAAACTAAAGGTGGCCATTTTTCTTCTCTCTAAAGAAAAATATAATATTGACTGCAGTTGTTAAAAATAAGATACTTGTGTTATATTTATAAAGCAGATCTTGAGAAAGAGCGATTTTTAAAAATTATCTCTTTAAATAATCTTGTCTTCTCTTTGAGATCTTGCATATTTGAAAAAATATGTATTCTTTGTCAAAATTAATGGATGATTTGGCTGGGTATAGAATTGTACTTAGGAAATAATTTTCCTTTAATTTCAAAGACATGTAAAGCCTATTAGATTGGCTTTGACTTCCAGTGGTTGTATTGAGAAGTTTCTTGCCATTGTGAGTCTTGATCTTACTTTGTCACTCAGGAACTTTTAAGGGTCTTCTCTTTTTCCTGTCATTTGAGACATTTTACCTGGTACCCTTTGCCTTCAGTGGGTGTTTGAAAATGTATGGAAACAGTTTTGGACGTCAGAGTGACTAGGGAGGATGCTTTGGGATTTAGTGCCTGGGTATGAGAAAGGTTAATTTTCTTAAAAAGCAGGAGAGCGTCTCACTCAAAATGTCAGTAGGCCACTGTTAAGAAATACTGTAACCTCTATATATGACAAGAGAAACAAGACATGTACACAAAGGCCAGTCAATATGTTTGGTAATGAGGTTGTAAACATGCTGTGTGAAACAATGAAGAATGTATAAATGACAAGTTACAGATTGAAGTACAATAAAAATCACTACATGAAATATAGACAGTAAATTATCCATTAGTATGTATTTACCATGTTACTGCTTTGGGTTACTAGTTGGACATTATCTGCACTATTGTGCTTACTCATATTTTTGACATTTTTTTCTGTATTTCCAAGTATTACCTGCTCTTAATTACTTTGATAAGTCAAAAAATTATTTATTCTTTTCTATGGTAGGATATCTATTTGTAATCTAAACACGTTAACAATTCCAGATCCAGACAGAGTTGAGGAGTAACATTTTTGCAGAGGCTAGAACTTGACAGACAATGATAGCATATGTATTTAAATTGAAGTGGAATTTGGGAAAGAGTTGGGAAAGCATTAGTTGTACAGTTTCATAGCAGCTTCTTAGCAGTTTGCAATTCTGTTTCATTAATGTCTTGGAAAGTGAATTACCAGAATAGCACATATGGTTAGCTATATTACAAGAATACAAACATTCAAGGACAAAGATAGATTCCTTCTAGATTTCCACCATTGTCTCATGGTTCACATCGTCTTACTTCACTGATGTGGCTAGCCAGCCACATTAGTGAAAACTGTAAATCAGAAATACATTAGGAATACAGAACTTGAAGGAAGCAGAGAGGGATTAAGGTAATGAGGTGGGGAGGTAGTGGAAGGTGGTAGAATAAGTAGCTTGATAATTCATATTAACATAACAATTGTTAGATATTTTTAAATAATCCGGTTCTAATGCAGAGCCTTCATTTAATACATATGTAATAAACTTTTATTTTTCAGAACCTAAATCACAGCTGCAGCAGCTTCATCAGGGACAGCACAGATTGTCAAATACTGAGCAAAATGGAGTAAAAGATAATAATCAACCAAGGTATCTTCCGCGAAATGATACCAGACAGCCAAGAAATGAGAAACCTCCTCGTTTTCAAAGAGACACCCAAAATTCAAAGTCAGTTTTAGAAGGCAGTGGATTACCTAGAAACAGAGGTTCTGAAAGACCAAGTACTTCTTCAGGATCTGAAGTATGGGCTGAAGAGAGAATCAAGTGTGATAGACCCTATTCCAGATATGACAGAACTAAAGATACTACATACCCTATAAGTTCTCAGCACAGTGATGGTGCTTTCAAAAAAAGGGATAACTCTATGCAAAGCAGATCAGGAAAAGGCCCGTCCTATGCAGAGGCAAAAGAAAATCCACTTCCTCAAGAATCCACTGATTATAATAATCAAAAACGTGGGAAAAGAGAAAACCAAACAGCAAATCCTGATCATTTTTATGACAGGAAACCACGAACAATAACTAATGAAACTTTCAGTGGTATAAAAATTGAAAAACATTTTAATGTAAATACTGATTTCCAGAATCCTGTCCGAACTAATAGTTTCATTGGTGTTCCAAATGGAGAGACAGACATGCCACTGAAGGGCCGGCGAGTAGGACCTATTAAGCCAACAGGACCCGTCACAGCTACGCCCTATGATGATAAAGTGTTTTACAGTAGTGGGCCCAAAAGAAGATCTGGGCCTATTAAACCAGAAAAAGTACTGGAATCATCTATTCCTATGGAGTACGCAAAATTGTGGAAACCTGGAGACGAATGTTTTGCACTTTACTGGGAAGACAACAAGGTATGCATGCACTGAAGTTATCATATACTGGTATTACTAAATGTCACATTGCAGTGAGAGTATAGACGGCCATGCTTTGGGACTGTGAGTTTTGTTCTATGGCTATAACTGTTTAAAGTCTTTGAACAGATTTATAGATAAGTAATTTATAAAAGGAAAAATAAAATATTTAATATTTTTATGAATGGTTAGGGAGACTCGGTCTCAAAATTTGGTTAGGTAAGGTTTGATTTTAGATCATATATCAGAACAGTATTTAAAAGTAATTAAGTGGGGGTGCCTGGGTGGCTCAGTGGGTTGAGCCTCTGCCTTCTGCTCAGGTCATGATCCCAGGGTCCTGGGATCAAGCTCCGCATCGGGCTCTCCGCTCAGCGGGAAGCCTGCTTCCTCCTCTCTCTCTCTCTGCCTGCCTCTCTGCCTACTGCCTACTTGTGATCTCTCTCTCTGTCAAATAGATAAGTGAAATCTTTAAAAAAAAAAAAAAAAGTAATTAAGTGAAGTTGATCAGTTACTTCATTTATCATCAACTGAACTATCAATGTTTACTTTTCTTTCTAATAAAGTTATACTGATTCACAAGGAAGAAAATGAGTTGAGTGACACAGAGTTAAATTCTGCAGATTTTGTTTTTAAATTGAAGAAAATACGCAATTCGCCTACTTAAAAAAATAATGGGAAGGTTAATTATTTAGCTAACATTAATGATAATTATTAAGCCAATAATTTGTGTTTTTTTTTAAAGATTTTTCTTTATTTATTCAACAGACAGGGATCATAAGTAGGCAGAGAGGCAGTCAGAGAGAGAGGGAAGCAGGCTCCCTGCTGTGCAGAGAGCCCGATCTGGGGCTCGATCCCAGGACCCTGAGATCATGACCTGAGCTGAAGGCAGAGGCTTAACCCACTGAGCCACCCAGGCGCCCCTTAAGCCAATAATTTAAACATTCTTTAGTTCTGTGTTATATGCTGGCTACAGTAAAAAGCAAGAAATCATGGAGAAAGCGAAGGGAAAGACAGATACAAGTCAAGAAGGAATACAGTGGATTAGATAAGAGTCTGGAATGGAGGGATGATACTAATAGGGAACAGGAGGGGAAAGAGGAAAGACGCTCAGAGAGAAGGACCTTTGCATGTGTTTTCCCTTCCGCCCAACATGCTCTTCTACCAACTATTTTTCTCGTTCTTGAGGCTTGGCTCCAAGATCAATTCCTGGAGAAGCCTTCTTTCCCCTGCCCCTTCCTCCTTCCATCACTGTTGTCTTTCTCAATCAGTGCCTTGTTCACGTTCTAAAATTTACCATAGTATGTAAGTATTTTTAGTTTTGGTTCTAGGATTGATAAGCTCTTTCTCTTACCATAATTTTCAGTTTCTTGAAGGCAGGGCTCTGTCTAGTTTTCCTCGGCAGCCCTGCTTCTCCCACGATGGAGGGATTTCATAATTACTTGTACACCCTGTAATTAGTTAATTCTGAAGGAGGCACTTATATTGGAAAAAAAGGAGATTGGTAGGGAACTGGACATATCAGCAAGATCATAGTAAAAAACAAAAAAGAGGAGTTATAGTGTGAGAGAGCTGGGTGGATGTGAGGATTAAGTTAAAGAAAAAAATATTTGAAATAAATATTTCATAGGTAGAGTAGTTTCAGTTGAGAAGGTAAGGCTGTGCCCATGAGTATTTGTGTTTGGCTAAAAGGAGTAGTGGATGCAGTTAACTGTAGATTTCAGGCAACTGACATTCAGGCTAGGGAATGTGGTTAGATCTTTTAAAAGGATGCAGTTGGACCGGAGATCAGGAACTAGGGCCTCTTGTGTTCAGTGAATGATGAAGCATAAGCAGGGTGTTAGGTGTTTCCCAGTGATAGCAAGGAGAAGGGTACAGGGTGGTATAACTAGATGGCATAGTCATGTAAGGTTTTTGTATCAATGTGGGATTGCATCTGTCTAGAAGCAGCATCTCTACTGTTTAGTTTTTCTTCAAAGCTAGAAAGAGGAGGAGACAGCACTAGTGTGTCATCGTTGCTGCCGCTACCGCCTTCTCCTCCTGCTTCTCCTTCTCCTCCTTCTCTTCTCCCTTCTTCTTCAAGAAAAGCAGAAGCCATTCCAGAAATACCATCAGACAGTCTCATTGGTTGGAACTATTTCACTGGCTCTTCCCTTGCTGTTAGGAAGGCCTGGAAAGCAAGTACAGGTGATCTTCACCACCCAGACTCTTACTCTTAAAACTCAGGCTACTCGGTTTCCAACATACAGGAATTATTTGATTTAGATAGTGCGAGACTATTTATATTTAGCTGTTTCTCCCTCTTGGTAAAGGCAAGTAAAGGTAAAGTAGTTGGAAATCAGCATTGGTTGATAGAGCTAAAGGTATCTATCCAAGAGGGAGTGGCTACTTGTGTCAGTTGCTTCTGTGAAAGTTTGATTAAGCTGAGAATGGACAGGTTTTTTTTTGTAATGGACAATGTAAGATTATTGGTGATCTTGATGAGCAGAGTGAGCAGAGGAAGTAAATGGAGTTTCAAGTTCAGTAACTTTTGAAAGTGTTAGTATATGACTCATGGTTTCTATTGAAATCGCACAAAGATCATATCCTAGTAATAAGTGCAAAACTAATACAAACAAGCCATTTCAAAGCCTAAAACCAGCGATTTACAGGCTCAAGGATCTCTATTTGTACTCTGTCTGCTGCCAAAAGAAAATATAATATTCTTTTTGTGAAAAATAACATTTTCTAGAACCTCTTCTGTATTTCATATGTAGTGTGTGGTATCCTATAAAAAATTAGGAGATGTCGTTAAAAATGCAGAGAGAGAAAATGAATAAGAAGTAAGCAATAGAGAATAATAACAGACCTACATATATTCAGATATTAGACTCAACAGATAAGTTCTTCAACAAATGTTGAGTAAACTGTAATTGAGTAGCTGCCAAGTGTCAGGTACTTGGGACATATCAGATAGTTCTATCTGTGCTCTTACCCTAATTTCTTCAAATACATAATGAAATTATTAATAAAGCTTTATTTTTAACTAGTTATCTCAAAAAATCAAATAATACTGAATTCATCTGTTGCTTTTCTAAATATATTTAATATAATGGCATTTAGTTTGTGAAAGAGAGTACCTAACAGTTCCCAAAATGTTTTGATCTTTTAGAGTATTCTTAGAATAATTGGATGATCTAGGGTGACTGTTTTAGTTTTAATTGGATGTGTACTTTTATTTTAGAGTGAGCGACTGTGGGCTTTCTAAAATTACACCGTTAAACAAATAATATTCACCCTCTGAAAGAGATGGGATTACTTGTCTTCTGAAAACACCTAATTTAAAAGATAGCTTTTAAATGTTTTGTCAAGAATAATCAGTTTTCCAATTTTCTAACCAGAGACCAACCAAGACAAAGATTTAAGAAAGACATGAGTTATAACTGTTGTTAAGAAACTGCAGTCTTAATTGCATTGTAGTGTGATATTGAGCATAATAAACTAATTAGCATAATCTATCATTTAAAAAGTTTCTCATAGTATCTTGCCTTCTCTCAACCTTTATTTCCATAGAAGGATTTGAGAATTTGGGACAATTCTCCTTCTCTCTCCACTGTCGTAGTTAGTTCAGTTTTTCTGACCTCAACTGGAATACTGTACCAACCTCCAAAATGGTTTTCTTGTCTTAAACCTTATTCTTCTTCAATTTGTCATTGAAACTACTATCACTGATCCTGGTCTTATACCATGTCATTCTTTCTAGTTAGAATCTGTCGTCTGTGGAACAAATCTAGCCTATAGCATGCATCCAGATCCCATCTGCTGGCCCTTATCTTCATGTCCATCTGATTTCCTATTGGTTGGCCCTTCTCACATCATGCCATAATTAACTCTAAACTTTCCAGTTTCCTGCACTCATCTCCATATTTTATATCTCATTAACTTTCTGTGGAACTCCCTCCTCAATTTTTTTACTTAGCTAAACCTTCTTCATCTTTGAAGACTATAGCCATTGTCGTCTGCTCCAGCAAGTTCTTCCCAAACGCCTCAGCCTTATTAAGTGCAGTATTACTGCACCATTAGTAGAGTGCAGTCCGTGTTATATAGAAGGCATTTTTTCCGCAGGTTGTTTTTATTAGACTTTAAGCTTGTAAAAGGATGTCAACTTATTTGTTTTCCTTGGATATAACTCTTGTTTGTTGAACTTACCAGAACTGACAATTGAAGCATAGGTCCAGAAATACAGCAATTCACCGATCACAGAAGTGTGAGGTTAAGAAATAAAGGAGGGATAGATAGATGTGAGCATATGTCAAGAACTCTAATATAAGAAAAATTCCAAAGGAGAGGAAAGGGGACAGGAGGGGTAGGGGGCGAAGGAGGAAAGAGGAGGGGAAAGGAGGAGGGAAGGGAAAAGAAAGGGAAGGAAAAAAGGAAGGAAGGAAGGAAGGAAGTGAGGGGGGAAAAAGAAAGAAAGAAAAGAAAGAAAGAAAGAAAGAAAGAAAGAAAGAAAGAAAGAAAGAAAGAAAAGAAAAATTCCTGCATGGTGTCTCTAAACTTGCCAGCATCCAGACCTAGCAAAGAAACACTATAGATTAACCTCATAACCTTTGTGATGTTAATCAGTAAAAACAGGTATTTTTTTCCCTGGTCTAGTCAGGATAATGTATTTTAGAAGGATGTAGACAATAAGCATTTGTGTTGTCTTTAACATTTTCTATTTTGGTGAGCTTATGAAGAGATCCTGTTAGAGTAGGTAGTGTTATAATAAGGGCATCCAACTGCCATCGTTTGAAAGAAATAGTCCTTAAAAGTAAATAGTTTTTTGTTTTCATTTCCTCTTCACTAAGGAACATTCAGACCTATAATTTGGGTCCTGAGTGGGTTGACCTGTAGTAGAGCAGTACTTCAATTAGTTAATTGACCTACTTCTAGTTACCTTAACAGAAAAAAATTTGATTGTTATTGTAATGTAAATCAGCTCCTTGTGAGTTTGTTAATGTGAATTAGTTCCCAGAGCCAAATTACATTAGGTAAACTGATAAAATAAAGTAGTCTAGTCTTGCAGTGTGTCCAATCCTGTAAATCCTGGATCTAAGTAATGTGATTACTCCTTATCTGGTATCCCTACTTCACCCCAGCTGCCTGCAGCGACTGTGGCAGTGAGGCTTTTTTTTAGAGATTTATTTTTGTAGTATATTTCTGTTTGTTACATAAATTGCTCCATAGTTCTATTTTCTGATCAGGACTAAGAATTGTCTGACTAATATTGTAAAAGGGCTTCACTGGCTAACAACAAAACATAACACTAGTTCTTTTTATACCCATTAACATGTGAATATTCTCTGCTGACCCTCTTCCTTCTGTCCTGAAATCTTACTAATGTCAGAACTCCTATGGCTGAGAGAATTTCTCTCCTTTTTTTAGACAGCTTATGATTATCTAAAGGTAAGTTTTCTTTCTTAAAAATATTATTGCCTTAAAAATTTTCTTTCAAGTATTATGTATTGGAAAGTTGCTTAGAGAGTAGATCCTAAAAGTTTTCAAGAAAAAAAGCTTTGTAACTGTGTGTGGTGATGGACTTAACTAAACTTACTATGGTAATCATTTCACAATATAAATGTATTTCACTAAAAATTAATCTTAAAAAATGAGCTTTTAAAAAATGCACATTGTATTGTAACAAATGTATTGTATTTACATTTCCATCAAATATTGCCCTTTGTAGACAATATCGATTGTCATATTTAAAACTGGTTTTTGTCTCCTCAGTTTTATAGAGCAGAAGTCGAAGCTCTCCATTCTTCAGGTATGACAGCAGTTGTTAAATTCATTGATTATGGAAACTATGAAGAGGTGCTACTAAGCAACGTCAGGCCCATTCAGACAGAGGCATGGGTACGTGATCCAAATTCTGTACGGAGGCATAAGCTATTTTGAAGAAAATGCGTAGCTCTAAAAGATTAGTCATAGCAATAAAAAAATTTGCCAGTGGAAAAAAATATTTTGAATTTGCTTGAAACTGGCTACTCCTAAAATAAAATTCTAATTGGTTGCATTGAACTACAATAAAAGTGAATGCATTGGAATTAACTTTTCTTGTGTAATGCTTTGTTATATTATGCTTTGGAAATAGGTGCCCTTTTTTACGTTTGCAAGTCTTTGTGCATATTTTGTTCCTTCCTAGCTTGTTCCTTAAAATTTGACTAAATTATGTGCAGCAGTTGTCAGATTTAAATCCCTGTTGGATATGTGTATATTCTTTATTTTTTTTAGTTACATATCAAATTAAGAAAAATACTTTAAATTATACATAAAGTCATCCTGTGTGTACTACATATATATTTACATATGTGTATGTACAGATTGACAATAGTATCTGTTTAATAATTATTTGATTTTGTTGCCCAATGTATATCAAAGTTCTGTGATAATTTTGATGATGTAATTTAGAACTATTGGCCTCATGGGAGTCTATTTCATATAAGGACTTATGTGACTTTGTATAGATAGATTCTCAGCTACATTTCAAGAAAATCAGGAGGGTAAGGCATATTAAAATTAGTTTCATACAGTTTTTTTTTTAATTTCCCTTCTCTAATTTATAAGTAGCTGTTAATAAAATTATCATTAGAAGTCTAATTTGTTTCTGTTTCTCTAAAATATCAATATATACTATGAAATTGTATTATTCAGACATTAGCCTATCATTGAAATATGTAGTGTCTCCTCATTTGCTGACTTTAGTTTAGTTTTGGTCTTCTTACATTTTTCTGTCACCACCTCAGTGTCACCTACCCATTTCCCCATCCCTTCTCCTCAAAAGAAATAAAACAACAACAAAAAGCCTAGTACCAGTAATTATGCTTTGGGCCATGGAACTTTATTCTTTACCTTTTTATTCTAGAAAAACTGTAATTTTCTAGATAATTTATCATTTCATATTTTATAATATATTACTAATGTTTCATATATTTAATTAAGAGATCTTTCTCCTCACTCTCATTGTCTAAAGTTTAGACACTTTTTCTCTAAAAAAGACTGAAAAATACCATCAGTACTTAATTTATGTCTTTCTTTTCTTGGGGAAACTTGATGTAAACATATCTTTGCCCCTCTGATTCTCATATGACTGGCTATTTTCTTTCTCTTTTTTTCCATTAATACCTCTTAATCTCATTTTGATGGTAAAAATAATTATTTATTAAGTCTATATTTCTAGAAGATGAGTCCGGGTTTGGTGTTCATAATGTGCTTTCAAATGTGTTTAACTATTACAGTCAAAGGGTCAAAATAGAGTTTTTACCTTTCGGTTTTTTTTTTTTTTTAATTTTTTAAAGGATTTGCTAAGAGATTGATTTTATTCTTTTCTCCCTAGAGAAAAATTTTGCTTCCTTACTTTACCTCTTTTCTACTTCCTTTCTCTGTTTTAGGGTGGTCATAACTGCTGAGCACATTTGTCGTTCCTCACTGTAGCTCTTCCATTCAAAGGTGTTTGGTACTGAGTGATAATTTTCTTTCTAGTCAGTGGCTTTGCCTTTCCCCGCCTTGATAGTCTTCATTGCTTTATCACTGATTTTAAGTCCATGTAAATTTAGCTGGACAATAACTTTATCAGATGTCACAGCCCATGTAGCAATTCTGAACCACAGCAATACTTTCATATTCTTTCTACCCATTTGGGAATATTCATCTATGCTTTATTCCATTTTTTTACCAATTTACTTTTTTGCAGTCAGCTTAAAAATCTTGTAAAATGCTTGAAGTATTTTAGAGAAAGAAGCAGGATAGAATCACTAAATCTTTTGAAGATTTTGGTATTTTTCTCTCCTGTGATTGTTGATATTTTATGATTTTGTGTAAATTAATATAGCAGATATTTTTGCATCATAAACATTGTTTGGGGGGACAAGATCATTCTTCTTTATCTGCTTCAATATCTGACTTAGTTTGTAGAAGCATCTCCTTGATATGCAGATGATGTCACCATCATCTTCATTCATCTCCATTTAAAAAAAAATACGTATGTGCATTTTTCCATAAAAAGCCCCTGAAGAACCAGAGTGCATGCAGTTGTTAATACATTTAACCGTAGAGTTAGCGTTGTGTTCTCCTGGCCTCTGAGAGTATTAATGTTGGGATCTATGAGCACTTATTCTTTGTGATAAGTTTTAAGTTAATCAAAAGCAAATATTCACTAAATCAATAAGAAGAAAATGCTAATTGACAAGTCCTACTAGAAAAATTAAAAGGCTGCAAAGGTACAGTGAAGTTTTTAGAAGCCTTAACACAGTTGTTCACTCACACCATGGATTGTGTAATTTTTAATTTTTAACTCTTGCACTATTTTTAATTGTGGTATTATATTGTATCTTTTATTAAAGAGTTTGTTTGTTATTGGTGTAAGATTTTGGAAGAACCTCATTTTCCTAAATGTAGCAATGATCATTCATTGAAGAGTTTTCTGATAGTTTGCTGGAAAAACAACCCAAAAACTTGCATATAAACCAAAAGCTTTTATAGAAATCAGTTGCCTGTATTGTCTCTTAAAGGCATAAGGGTAAATCATTAAATAAAAAGCATGAAATCTAAAGAGACTCAGAGACTAAATTCATAGTCTCTCGTATGGAAAATTAAAATGAAAATCAATATAATACTTTAAATCCAAGAGTTATTTTTCTTATAAAGTTTAGGAGTTATTCACCTTTGCTCTGTAGACTACATACTTATTTTCCCTTTCCATTTGGATACTTCTTTTTATTTCCAGAACATAATCAATGTTGATATTTTAGATGGTGAAAATGTATGCTCTGATTATGATTAAATATTTTATTTCCTCCAAAATGATTCAGTAAACTTTTTGGTAAGTCATCCTTGATTTTTTTGTGTTCTAGCTAGATTTCACCTGGTTCTTTTAGCTGTCATTAAATATTACCTTTTAAATTTAGTGTCTTTATTATAATGAGCTCTCTAAATATCCCACATAGTGTGGGGTTTATAACTTTTCTTAACTGGATGAATGCTCTCACTTTTTTCCCCCAATGTTCTTTAAACATTATACGATTTTCTTTATTTTTCCAAAGTAGATGAAGCATTAGTGAGTTTCATATTATTTGTAAAATTATATAGGAAGAAAAGTGCATTATTTTCTATTTCTGATGACTGTATGAGAAAACATTAGGGAGCAGAGCAAATTGCTATTTGTGTTTCCTGCAGGCCCTTTCCAAATTGGTTCCTTTTAACTCTAAAGCCTATACCGGGAAACCAGTAAAAAGATGCCACAGGCAATTTGGAATTACTGTAAAATACCCTGGCGCTGCTGCTGAGACAAACCTTTTGTGTTTTTAGAGTGTAGTTGCTTCTGAATTGCTTTCCTAACCCTGGAGAGACACTTGTCAGGTCTTGATTTTCCAAGCATTTTTATGACCTGGGTTCTGTGGAGGCTTTTATATCCCAAGAAATGTTTTTGAACTTGGCTGGTTTCTAAACTTTTTTTTTATAAATTCATAGTACTTCTTAATATCAGGAAAAGATCTGGTTCAGCTATTGTTTCAACAAAAATAATTGTGATTATGTAGATAATGCTTAGTTCTAAGGCCTTAACACCATCTTAGGCAGTAATTTTAGACAGATGGATTGTTACTGCCTTTTAGATGATCATCCTATTTTAAATGTTTTTCTGTTTTCATCTGTTCAACAAATATTCATTGTACATCTATTAGGTGCTGCGCTACCCTAGGTGATGGATATGTTAGTGCACAAAACACACAAAAATCCGTGTGCACTGCACAAAGTTAGAAGAAAGTTATAGTTCCAGTTACGTGAAACAAATATCTTATGAGGGTCTTTTTTATTTCTTCTTGAAGCTTTAAGATAAAATACAAGTGGAAAAAATCTTGTTTACTGAAGTTGTAATTTAAATAATGTTTAGGTCTTTATTCCACCTTAGTTTAAATATAAAATTAATGTGGAAGAAAAAAGTATGACTTAATGATTTTTTTCTATTTTAAAAGTTCTTATCTATTTAAAAAGTAAAATTTGTTTTTAGGAGGGTTTGGGTTCTGTTTTTTTTAAGAATTATATATATATTTTTTTCAGTTTTAGTATACTTTACAAAAGAAGCTATCTCAGGTTTTACTTTTGAAGTAACTTTGTACAAATATTTTATAATGACATCCTTGGAGCACATTTGAAAGTTACCTTTTTAAATTCAAATGATGTTCATAAAAAACTATAAATTATTCTATCACTAATAAAAATATTAAAAAGAAATATATAATCAAAAAAGCCCTAACCTATTTAATGAGGAAGGAGATTGAGAGTTATGATACATAAATTAATGAGTTAAAATAGATCCTAAATGTATTAGAACAAGGTCATGTTAGTAATTTTAATGATGTAGTGATAAAGTTAGGCTATAGCTAGTTTGTATTTGATATCAAAAGATCATAATAGATATTAAAAAGAGGATAATTGTTATAGAAATCATTAACTTGAAAGGAAAATTAGAATTATGTAACAGTGAGGTTCTGCTAATTAGTATCCAATAAAAAGTACAAGCACATATTTGATCGTAGTCCAGAGGTTTTTCATTCTTGCTGATAATTCTTAAATAAATTAGTGGGTATAATTTACCATACTTAAATTTCTGCACTAAAAGCATAAGTTGATTAAGGTCACTGAAACACTGAAATACATTTTTTTCCACCAGACCTATCTCGGGAAACTTTCCCTTCAAACATTGTCGTATGGGCAGAACTCATTGTGTTCTGTTTTGTTTTGTTGTGGTGTAAACAGAATTAATCAGAATGAAACTGTACGGCTAGCTTAGCCCCATTTAAGAACATAATTTTCAAATCACAGATGATGGAATTTAGGGATTCCATGCAATATCTTCAAGTTTTAATTTAATAAAGTTTGTTTGTATTTGATAGCCTTTATTTCTTCATCAGTGACCCAACCTTTCACAGTTCCCAGTGGAGGTAGTAGAATATGCAATACTTCACTGTAGATATGAAAGCTGCTCACATAGAGGGAAAGATTATTCATTCATAAATGTGTGCCATATGCATAGATATGTCCACTTAATACTGTTGGTTTCTACCCCCTGAAGCCCATATTTCATTTGTGACAACCAGACCTAACAGATTACTATGAAAACGTTGATATCTAGTTTTGACCCTGCTCTATTATTCAATAGAGACATTTTATTTCACCATTTAAATGAATACTAAGAGAATAATATTCCAGCTAATAATTTTAAGAGCCTGTACAAAAAGTACTATTTGAATTTTGCTATTGATAACTTAATCTATTGTGATCTACTCAAAGGAACTATATATATCAAAACACCTTTAAATTCTGGGTAATCTGAGTTGTTCTTTATTGAGCAATGAATGTACAGGTTATATTATTATTTCATGTTACTTTTTCCAAAGGTGAAATAACTTCCAAAGTGAAGTAACATGTCAGGATATTACTGAAGATGTGCTGTCTGTCTTTTTAAAGTTACTATAGTTATACTATGATTTTGTTTCTAACTTTAATTGTAATTCATAAAACAATCCAAGCCTTAAATTATTTGAATATTAACATTAAGAATCAAGTTAGCATAACTGAAAAATCTGCAACATTTTCTTTTTGTATAAGTGCATGCCAATAGATAATAGGTTAATCTTTTCTTTTCTAAGTCTCAGCTTTATTAATAGCAACCTAAAGTGTGGAACCCTGAATTATGATGTTGGTTAATTAGAAATTGAATCCATGATGCTTTAGATTTATGCTGGGTATTATATGATTTGCTTTTTCCTTCAAAGTAGTCATAAGGAGACATCATGGGTGAGACCTTTAGCTGAAGGGTGCTGGGATTGTCAGGTGAAATATTTTTCCTTTGACTTTTTTGATTAAGTAGGCTCTAAGTAGGCTCAAGCCTTGCTTTCTTCTAAGTGTAAATTTTTGTTTTTTTCATTTACTTTACTTACCAGGGCTTTTAAAACTATAATTTCAAACTGCACTGAATTTTACCATTCCTTTGCATACAATGCAAAAGACTTGCTAATATACTCACTGCACAGGAAATAAAATAGTAAAATAAATGAATTTGAGGAATATTTTTGTTTCGTTTTATTTCTCTGTTTCCAAATATGTCACCTTTCCTTTGGGCATGTACCTTGACTAGACACTCATGTCAGTGTATTTTAAAGATTTTTATAAATCTGAAGGGGCATTCTTGAATTTTAAAAATGCACTCAGTTCTATTGTAGTTTCAAGTAAATTTCTGACCCTCTTCCATCTGCACCTAAAAAAACAGAAAAAGAATATCACTTATTGTGCCACAGCCTTCATTCACTTTCAGATGGAGCCCACGCAGCACATCTCCTCTGAAGTCAGTGATTGTGAACCCTGATGGTGACTGGCTACAAGGGGACTTAGGATACATATTTGGCTGCATACCATAGTCAGTTGTCAGTTGTTGATTCTCTTTGTTAATTTTACATGGTCATCTTGTATCTCTACTTAACACTGTTTTTCTATATTCTTAACTTTGGCCATCTCATTTATTAGTCGTATCTCTCTGCTTTCACTCTATTTCCAAAACAGCCTTATATCCTCTTGGCTTTTTTTTTTTTTTAACCTTTAAAAGAAGGTGGTATCTTTTGATGTCTGTGGACTACCCTTCCTCCTGAGCTTAATTTTCTGAACTTTACTGGACATGTACTATTTATTCTAGAATCATGAACAATAGGCTTCACTATCACATCTCTAGGAAAGAGTAGAGTTGATCTGTCTCCTTGAGTGAAATACTCAAGTGTTATAGAGCTTCCAATTCTTTTAAACTTGAGAACTACTAGCAACAGTTTTACACCTTGGCTTGATATAACTCCCTTAGCAACCTGTCATTGACTGAGAGCCCCATTCAGAAGGGAAAGGAAGTACTACAACAGTGAGTACATTTTATTTGTTTTAAAAAGAAACCCATATAGTTTATTAAGAGTAAACATAATTGGAGGTGCCTCAGTGGCTCAGTCATTAAGCATCTGCCTCAGGGCTCAGGTCATGGTCCCGGAGTGCTGGGATGGAACCCACATTGGGCTCCCTGCTAAGCGGGAAACCTGCTTCTCCCTCTCCCACTCCCCCTGCTTGTGTTCCCTCTCTCGCTAAAATCTTAAAAAAAAAAAAAAAAAAGAGTAAACATAATTGAAGAGGCTCTAGTTAAGCAACTTAAACCACGATAAGAATACAAAAGTCACTAATTTTTTGTGTATATTTTTTAATGTCTAGTTCACTTAGCTCAGGATTTTCTGAAGTGTGTTCCGCTTTCTGGTTAAAGGAAAATGCTGGGTTAAGGAAAATTAAGTTTGGTTTTTTATTATGGGACTTATTAAGACAATATGTATTTTATTTTGTTTTTTTTTTTGTTTTTTCCATTTGTTTAGGTCTTCTATAATTTCCTTCCTCAGTGATTTGTAGTTATCCTGCAACCTTGATAAATCACTTATTAGATCTATGAGCTTATGTTAATTAGCTTTGAATGCTTTTATTTTTTATTATTTTTATTTAGAAATTACTATTTAACATTCATACCAGTGATATGTCTTTTAATCTCTAAGAGAGAGATTAGATAATAGCTTCACAAACCTATTTGCTCATAGAATTCTGTGGGGTTTTGTTTGTTTGTTTGTTTGTTTTTTAACCTGTGACAGAAAGTCTATGGGATATATTTTGGAAAAGATCTTAACTATCTTGTTACTTTCCTTCTAGTTTCAAATTTCCTAGCTTTAAGATAGGATGAAGATTTATGTTTAAATATATTGTTTTAGATGTTCCAAACGTCTTATTAGTAACATAATATTCAATTTTTGTGTTACAAATAGAGACTAAATATATAAAAGACAATTTTATCCTCAAATATGTTTTTAGATTCTTAACTTTTCTTTGAATAGAGGACAGAATATATTCCTGAAATTTTAGGTCCCTTCTAAATACTCGTGTCATTAGTAATAGTATTTTATTACATAAAAATAAAATTAAGATCTTGTGTTACGGGAGGCCTGGGTGGCTCAGTTGGTTAAGCAGCTGCCTTTGGCTCAGCATGATCCCAGCGTCCTGGGATCGAGTCCCACATCGGGCTCCTTGCTCGGCAGGGAGCCTGCTTCTCCCTCTGTCTCTGCCTGCCATTCTGTCTGCCTGTGCTCGCTCTCTCTCCCCCTCTCTCTCTCTGATAAATAAATAAAATCTTTAAAAAAAAAAAAAAGATCTTGTGTTACAAATACGTAACTCACTGGTCTTTTAATTTTATATTAGCTTAACTCTGATTCTGAAAAGGTCTGTTTATTAACTTTTAGAAATTGTCATTTGTGAAGACTACCATTATAGCTTTATAATATTGCTGTCCTTCTCTATAATTCTCACCTGATAACCCACATGATATTTACATGTTCCAGCAATAATGCATTTTCACCATTTACTTGGGTTTTGTATTTGTTATTCTCCAATAAACTAGTCTAAGGCAAAATGTGAAATCCCTTTTTTTGTTAAGATGACATTTCAAAAGAAAGTGTCAAAGCAGGTTAATTCCACTGGGTAAGTGAACATTCTTAAGTGAAGGAGAATCCTAAAAGACTAAAAATTCTATTTTGTTTCAACATTTATATTGCTTTTTTTACTAATATGTTGGTATGTCCTAAAGCTTTTCAATAATATTGTTTTAATTAGTTAAAAGCTTGTTAAAAGCCTCCTAGAAAATAAGCAGCCTCTTATATTTTACTGCTCTTGATCTTCTGTTCTTGTTTTCCTGGTACCAGCAATTAAGTGAGATGAATTGATAATCTTGGATATAATTCCAGGGCTCACCTGAGTGATCTGGAGGGACAAAAATTCTAATTTATTTTTAAATTCTTATTTTAAGAAACCTGCCCTTTTCAGGTACTTATAATTATAAGCAAGGGCAGAATTTATGGTTGGGCAGTAGCTAGTGGAAGTGCATAGGAACTCTATAAATAAGGGATAGATACATACTGTCTATACCAGGTCTTTTAGAGCTTGAAGGGATTAGAGCTTTTAGTGAGCACATGAAGTGGCCTGATAACTAAAACAGTGGAAGGAGGTCAGAAATTATGTGTTGAATGATTTATGTAGTTCTGGTGGTCACCTTTATTACTGAAGAGTCCTTCATCAGACATCAAACCCGAGCGTAACAGTTTAATAGGATAGTTTTTCAATAAATATTCTCTGATTCTTTTTGTAGCAAAGCTATTTTGGACAACAGATTGCCCTATATACCCAAGGATTAAAAATATGTAAGAGAAGTAGAAGATATATATTTCTTTCCTTTCAGAAGCCACCTAATAAATATTAATAAGGCCTCCATCAGACTGAGATTGTTCCAATCTGGGAACCATTGTTGGCATGGTTCTTGATTACAGTTTTGTTATGCACATTAAAAGAATAGGGTAATGAGAAGGAAGTAAGTTGGGAAAGCTAACACTGACTTTCCAAAACTAGTATTAACTTTATAATGACCTCTTACTGGCATTTTTATCTTGCCTGAAGTATGCTCATTTCCCCCCAGATCATGTGATTAAGAAATTAGGGTAAGCCCTTTTGGTCGTGCTTAACTTATTATACAAAGTAAGATATTAGGATAAGATCAGATATGAACTTATTATACAAAGTAAGATATTAGGAGTCAATTTAATTCTGTTTCTGTATGATTTAAATTTTAAAATGTATGGATTTGTGTTCTTTTTTTTAATGTTGATAACCACTTTTAGTACTATTTAATGAATGATCTGAGAGAATATAATGATCCTTTATCTTGAAGAGACTTATGTAAATAAGGCTGAAAATAACATGGAAAAAGTACCTTTTTTTAACCTCATAAAATGATCGGAGAATACAAATATTATTATTATTATTAGGAATTCCTGAACTTGACCATGAGTATGTAAAACAATTAAATTTTTTAAATATGGAACTGAAGTCTTAAAGCAAGGGGGAAAAGGGAGGCATATCAAGAGTTTGAGAGTGTTAGTACTTATTCAGAATTTTTTGTTTATTCTAGGTAAGCATTTTTTTCTCTTCTGTTTTGTTCCCCTTCTTTTCTTCTTCCTCCTTATCCAGACTCCTCCCCCTTGTCCTCTTCCTTTTTTGTTTTTATGTCAAATATTTGCCTTTTTATTAATCTTAAAGGTTTCACGTGGCTTTTAACTATTATATTAGGTTGGGTATGTTCCATCTCAGACAAGACTGATCCTCAAATGAAGTCTGGTTGCATAGGGCATCTTTTCAAGTTCAAAAAGCCTCTAAAAGCTTTGGCCACAAATAAACTGATATTGCTGGTTGATCTTTCATAATCCCTGATTATAATTGATGCTTATTTAACACCTAGCCCTACTGATAGTAGTTCTCATAAATGCAAAGACTGTTAGGGACTGAGATGTACTGGAGCTGAGTATAAAAACACCTAGAAATGGTAAAAAGTTGTTATCAAATCAATGTGCCCAGTTGATTTAAATTGTATCCTTGCATTCTTAGGAAATAAGCAAAGAAGAGAAAAATTTCTCACTGAATGTGTTTAAAATGTATTAGAAATGTAAGTAATTGAGATCAGAAATTAAAATATATAATTCCCTAAGAAAAATTAAGGAACTATTCAAGAAATTAGAGACTGAAAACTCTAAATTTTGTCATAGAAAATTAATTATAAAAAAAAGACTACATTAGGAACATTTTAGATATAATTTAGAAATGAACATAAGACTTACATCTCAAGAAAATGATACACTTTCCTATTA